>NC_051224.1:8180833-8521666 GCF_015220715.1 Pygocentrus nattereri
AAATATGAAATGCAGATCAGCTCAGTTACTCTGAACTGCACTGAGGATGGGACAGTTTGCCATGCAGTGTTTGTGTGTGCTCAGAAGTACAGCTCAAAGTGCTCACAGAGACTCTTGGGAGTTGTAGTTACATGAGAGTGAGTGCTGAAAGGATCAGCTGCCATTAAAGGACGCCCTCAGCTCCATAGCAGCCTGTAACCTAGTTACCTTCTTTCTCTTTCATCTGCAGCTGCTTTCATATGAAAGGTATATATGTGTATGCACCCATACTCTACATGATGAGTGAAAACTCCTTCAACTCCAGGAATGGACAATAGTGTTATCTGTCTGTCTGTATGTCTATCTGTGTATCTATCTATCCATTCGTTTGGCTATGTGTTCGCTGTCAATACTGACCTTGTTAAGTGTAATGTGAGGAATACTTTCTGAGGTGCTTTCCTGTTGGATTATACACACACTCCCTCTCTCTGTCTTACATACAGCACACAGTCTCTCAACGCACCCTTAGATCTCCACAGATGGTGTCTATGGACAGGATGTGCCATGAATCCTGTCTCTTTTAACACACTGGTCTCAATGAAGGAGCACTGGCAGGCCGTCGGGACTGTGAAGTCTATTCAGTCATTCACAAATTACACCAGCCACTCTGCTGAAGGAGAGAAAGAGTGCTGCAATAAATATCCCATCAGCTGAGAATAGTCTGGCATTATGTCAGAATACTGTCTAGACAAAATTATATTGGGCAGAAACCCAAGTCTGTTCAACTACAGTATGTAATAATAAGAATAAAGATAAGAATAACAATAATAATGATAATAAATACTACTACTACTATTAAATAATAACAGCAACAACAACAACATTAATAATATAACAATAATCATGAGAAAATAATAATAAGAAGAAAAGTGCAGATAGAATACAGAGTGACTGAAACATCAGCAATTTCTGGGTGGTTGCTAGGGTGCTGCCAAACAGGTACTATGATACTTTAGGTGATTGCTAAAGTGTTTCATAGCAGTTGCTACATATCATGTTATATACAAAGTTAGGTATTCTATTTTAAGTTATTCTAAGTAAAAATAAATAAAAGACAGTGCAGAGCAACACATGAATAAAATATATTACATCAACTCAATTCTTTCCAAAAGTAAGTAAACAGAAAGAAAAAAAATGTGCTGATGCATCATATTTTATTCATGCAGAACCGATACAAATTTTAATCAAGTAAAGTCAGTGGACATTCTTTTGCAGAGTAATAGCTGAAAGCACTTTCACTTATTTTATAACTATAACTGGTCAGAAGATAATGCTAGACTGTTAACCTGCCGAAGACTAGGGTTAATATTGAACATTTGCAATATGATTTAAATGTCATTAAATAAGTAATTGTAGAATTATATTTATATTCGGTTTACAGTCTGTATGGACAGGCTTGACTGCACTTCTGAATTTTCTTTTTTGACAAAAATATGGCAAATATGGTGTCTCTAAAAAACAAAACACTACAATAACTTTTCATCAAATTCAAGTAATAATTAAATATCTCCTTTTCTACTGAGAAACACAAATGTGATATGGAATAAAAGCAGTGTTGGCAGAATTTCCAACTTGTTTGAATGAGCTTTGTGTGAGACACAGTTAATATTGAACTACACCATGCCTTTGTCACCAGTGATAACTGCAACTTGTGAGAGTTAAGCATAAAAATATGCTTGCCATCTTTGTAAATCACATATAAAAGACATGCTCTAGGGCAAATGAGTGATTCCTCTTGATCAGTCATCTCCAGTTAAATTCACTATATTATGTGAGAGCAACAGAATGCTTTTTCCCTTATATCAGTGGTTGAGAAGATCTGTGTCGGTTCAGCCTCTTTATGACAAGCCTGACTGGGCCTTTTGTTGGAGCCAAATATTAATGACTGTTATGCAATGTGCAAAAACTTTGTCTGCGCAACGTAAAGTAAACAGCGAGTGGTGAGAAGCAGTATGATTTAGCGATTCAGGAGGGGATTTGCCTGGCTCATTCTGTGCCCCTCTTATCTTTTGTTCTGCTCTGTTCCAGCTTCTATTCCGCTGTCGGAAAGCGGGCCTTGTGATCTTGAGTACTTGAAAGGGGTTCCAGGGAGCAGAAACTAGATCAGTGTTTACTGCAGGATGCAAAAGGTTATATAAGAACTCATTTGGCTTAGACATAGAACCCACAACCCCAGCCCCCCGAACTTGTAACTTTGATATTCATGATAAAGTGTATGTGTGAGTGCAGGATTTGATTTATGCTGTTCTGCTGAAAGTGAAACACCAGGACAGTTTCAAATCAGCATCAAGTACTGGCTATTAAATGGCTGTCCTTTCACTACAGACCTCTGAGGCCATCAACTACAGACCATCAACTTGTAGTTACAGTCCAGGTCTAAACTGGTTTTGTCTAAGGGCAAAATGAATGCTGTTTTTCAAAGTCACCACATCGCACAACTGTTTTAAAACTGATGTTTTATTTTCCTTGCATACATAGCGAGATAAGGGCTATAGCCCTTATAGCTAAGGGCAATGCATCATGCTTAAACTAGACAAAACAACTATTCACAAAGTTTATGTATGCTACGCTGTGACAGGTTGAATTACAAAGTTTGTTTAGTTAGCTAATTAGCGCACTAAAGCTATACTATCTGAGTGCAAGCGCATTCCAGTTGAAAGCTCTGCTCTTCATTGCCCTTTGGATGACCTTTGATGTTCCAGAGCCCTAACTTTGATGTTAGGAACCCTTTCTTAGGTTTTATTTTAATGTTGTGTTTGCAACCCTAAAATAAAAAATATTTAAAATTAAAAAAAATAAATTTAACAATTTATTTGGGTAAATGTAACTGAGCAAACGTAACTACTGCTCACCTCTGAATATAGTTATTTTGCAATTGAATAGGACATATTTTGGGCTAGTTTTAGTCTTTGGTGTGTGGGTTTTAGGCAAAATTTAAACTGGAGATTTTTTCTGTGTCTGGCATCCCTAGTGTAATGTATCATATAAAGAGGCTTGAACCTAGAAATACAGGTATGCTAAAATTCCTGAACAATGACTCAGGCTTGCATTATATGTAAGTAGGCCTACACAATGCTACACTTGCTCAATACTATTATAAAACAACACCAGTCACTTAGACACAGCTTACTACTGCTAAAGTCACTTGACTACCACATTTAGTCACCTTGCTGGTTTGCAAAGGGTATTTTGGTTAGGTTGCTGGTCTTATTATGTCAATCAAATGGGCAGGAGTGTTTGTCTGCCTGTAGCACATGCGTAGCAATATTCCTATTTTGACTACTTAATGACAACATAATGCCAACAGGACTAAAGAAATAAGCTTTAGAGCTTTTCAGTGAACTATTGATGTGGGTGAGTTTAGAAAACGCTTTTGCTTAGAAAACAATTTTCATTAGGACACTCAAATGTGAATCTCACCTCTATTGCTTTTCTTGTCTCCAGACATAATTGTCAACACATCTCCTGTGGTAACTGGCCCCTCCCACTGTAAGAATGAGCTCCTCCCCGCTTGTGTCCCGTGCCTCCATCGACATCCTGGAGGAGCTACAGCTTATTGCAGCCCAGAACCTGGAAAAGTTGGATATCAACAAATACTATGAGGTCATCAGGGAGCTGGGCAAGGGCACTTATGGCAAGGTGGATCTGGTCGTCCACAAAATCAGAGGTAGGTCTGAGGGACAGGAACACATGCCTGTTCATGGTTTTTCCCCCCAAATACAGTCAATAATAATATTTCTATATTTCAATATTCCTCATTCTAGCATTACACATTTATACAATCAACTAGCTCTATTTTTATCCAGAGGTAGTTTCCAAACCTGGTTTGAAATGGTTTTTGGCTTGGACATCACGTGTTCTGAAAAATCTTTACTCCACAATTCACACATCTTATTTAGAAAAACAGTTAATTAAATAAATGGTTTGGCAAAAAATATCTAATTCACACAATTTTCCCCTTAAACCAGATGTAATCAATCAGTCAGGACATGTTGGTGTCCAAATTTTGCTTGTTTGAGCTAATGGCTAGGTTACTGTACCTACACTAGGAGTCAGTAGCCACCCAAATCTTTCTCATAAATAAATCCTCAGGACTTCTCTCAAACCACATCCAGGTCTTCATTAAGATGCAGATTTGTCAATAGTTCAGGACGCAGTATGACTTTCTGTGGGCTATAAAAATAATCAAAACTTTAATGTAGAGGGCAAACATTTAATTTAAAAAAATTCATGATTTACATGATGATTTGTAAGTACAAACAACAGAACTCACAAATGTAATCTGGCATCTATGTGCCTATGTGACATGTGTAAGTTCAGACTTGTTGGAACCAGGATTGGAAACCACTGTTCAAAAACAAACACATACCAAACAATATACTCTTCACTGTTATTGGAAGCCACCTGATATTTATTTTTCTAAGACTTGTAACGTGCTTACACGATTAATCAAATTTACTTTGCCATGTACAGCACTTATCCAATAGGCCTTTCATCTTGTCCCTTGTCCCCAGTGCTCAGCCTGCACATGGCTTATGATACTTTGACAGCCTACTATTTTAGGCATCTACTAGCAGATCTCAGTTCCAGGAAACAGTACAATATAGTCTGTAGGGATCAGCAGTAAAACATAACATGTGACATATCGTCCTTCAAAATAATCATCCCTAGAAAATCTTTCTAACTCTGCGACAGAGGCCAAACGCCAACCATCTGCTCCTGGCTGCAGTATTAATGCCTGTTTATGAAATCCAAATGCAGGAGCAGTCTGGGTTAAATGGCACGTCTGCCTCTGCTGTTCAGAATCCTCCACGTGATCCATAGTCTGTAAAATGTCCTCTGTTTAGTTATTTGTTCCAGAGGAGTTTTAAAAGCCACAGAAAAACTCACCATCTGTTGGCACCACAAACCCCCACCACTCTCTCTTGCTTGTGTTGCTGTGAAAGAGCAGTACATAAGGGCTCAGGAGTCTGAAGAACTGTGCAGATTGTTCATAAAATCCATAATACCACTTGAACATCAGAAGGCAACACACCAAAAGCTGATAGATGTCTATTTCTGTCATTAACCTCAGATTTACATGACCTGGAAGCTTTCTGAGAAGGACACAAAACCAAGTGAACAGGTTAAGATTTTCCCAGGCGTTTACATCCGATTACAAGTTCCCAAAAAAGAAATATAGCCAGGAAAACTCCTTAGAATATCACAATGGCACTTTCCACATGTTTCAGTACTGGCTTTAACATGCCCTTGTCCACTTAGCCTCACCATTTCCCCACAGGGGAATCCACAACACTATTTTAAAGGCTGTGTCATTCCTATATTAGCTCATTATACTGTGTTAGATAAGTTCTTGGAGGGGCGAGGAAGTGAGTGAATACAAGTGTTGACTAGGGCAGCAGAAATTAATTCAGAAATCATTGCAATCGAACACATTTCCTTTTTTAAGCTCACAACAATGCTAGGCAGTTGTTATAAGACATAGCCATTATATACTTAATAGTAATATTTGATTTGTGTGTTCATAATAGGTTTATCTGCTTTACATGAATACTGATACAATGTCCTTACTCTACTCTGCTAGCCTCCTAGTTAGTATGCCAAAGGGTACACAGCCAGACAAAGCATTTAGGATTATCTATGTTATGATCAAACGTGCATTACAAAATTCCCATGGCTAGCTAACCTAGCTGAGGGATAGTGCATTCCAATGAAAAATCCACTTCTCGCTGTCCCCGTCTCCCTTTGCATTGTGAGTGGCCACTTGAGTAACATAGGTGCAACTGCGAACTTGGCAAGGGCATGTTAAAACCAGTATTGAAATAGACCATCTGTTGCTGATAATGATATAGCGATATACACTATATTGCCAAAAGTATCCGGTCATCTGCCTTCACATGCATGTGAACTTTAGTGACACCCCATTCTTAATCCATAGGGTTTAATAAAATATACGGCCCACCCTTTGCAGCTATAACAGCTTCAACTCTTCTGGCGAGACTTTCAACAAGGGTTAGGAGAGTGTTCATGGGAATTTTTGACAATTCTTCCAGAAGCGCATTTGTGAGGTCAGACAATGATGTTGGACGAGAAGGCCTGGATCACAGTCTCCGCTCTAATTCATCCCAAAGGTGTTCTATCGGGTTGACGTCAGGACTCTGTGCAGGCCAGTCAAGTTCTTCCACACCAAACTTGCTCATCCATGTCTTTATGGACCTTGCTTTGTGCACTGGTGCGCAGTCATGTTGGAACAGAAAGGGGCCATCCTCAAACTGTTCCCACAAAGTTGGGAGCATGAAATTGTCCAAAATCTCTTGGTCTGCTGAAGCATTAAGAGTTCCTTTCACTGGAACTAAGGGGCCGAGCTCAACTCCTGATAAACAACCCCACACCATAATCCCCCCTCCACCAAACTTTACACTTGGCACAATGCAGTCACTGTTCTCCTGACAACCGCCAAACCCAGATTTGTCCATTGGACTGCCAGATGGAGAAGCATGGTTCATCACTGCAGAGCACACATTTCCACTGCTCTAGAGTCCAGCAGCGGTGTTTACACGACTGCATTCAACAGTTTGCATTGTGCTTGGTGATGTAAGGCTTGGATGCAGCTGCTCGAACATGGAAACCCATTCCATGAAGCTCTCTACGCACTGTTCTTGAGCTAATCTGAAGGCCACATGGAGGTCTGTAGCGATTGAATCTGCAGCTGCTGACCCCGCTCTGTCATTTTACATGTCCTACCACTTTGTGGCTGAGTTACTGTCGTTTCCAATCACTTCCACTTTGTTATAATACCACTGACAGTTGACTGTGGAATATTTAGTAGCGAGGAAATTTCGCAACTGGACTTGTTGCACAGGTGGCATCCTATCTCAGTACCACGCTGGAATTCACTGAGCTCCTGAAAGCAACTCATTCTTTCACAAATGTTTGTAGAAGCAGTCTGCATGCCTAGGTGCTTGGTTTTATACAACTGTGGCCATTGAATTGATTGGAACAACTGAATTCAATTATTTGGATGGGTAAGGGAATACATTTGGCAATATAGTGTGTCATTGTTTTGACTTGTCTAATGTAGCAAGCTAAAATGCATCACGTTATGGCATGCAGGCATTTTATTAAAAAGCACTTAACAAGGTCAGTAGCATTTTTCTGGTTCTGTTAAAAGAGTTTAGTCATTTTTTTTCTCAGCTTTTCGCACATTGGGGATGTTTTTGTCCTGAATAGAGATACCTATGCATCTTCTGCATTCTCTACCCGTCATGACTGTCACTCATATCAAAGAATGTAGTGTTCCTACTTCTAAGAAATAGCTGTCATTGCACTGTATGCGAAGTGGGAGCTTGAACAATCTTCCTTAGTACCCTGAAGGCCCTGCTCATATCTTTACACAGATATTCCACCAACTGTAATTAGATGTTAGAGATTGTCCACAGATATATAGCGACAGGGGATGATGAGTGAGGACTAATGAGAATGAAATATTTATATTTCAGACTGATGAATATTTTAGAGGTCTAGATTGAGAAAGAGAGAAAAATATATAAGTCTGCAAATCTTTTCACATTTTGATATTTTCAATGAGTAATCCTCCTACATTATTGTGTTGTCAAAGAACATTTAGAGAGAACACACTTAAAGCAAACTCAGTCATTTATCAGCATTGATAACATCTCCTTTTACTTTATTCGTTTTCCTTAGTAGTGGTAACAGCATGCCAATTCTTAAGCGTTGCTCCACCTCTCTGCCTTTCAGACACATTGGCACATCTGCTGAGACAGGTGCCAGTGGCTGAGAATGTGATGGCTGTTTCAAGCTTTAGTTATGCTTTCTTTGGTTCTTTACTCTGATTGATGGGTTGGTCTCTTGATCTACGCCTATTGTGTTATACGAGAGGGGGCAGGGTCTCGTGCTATTCTGACCTTCTTTATAAATGCGCAGCAGCTGCTCAAATAAACATGTCCTGTAAGAAATTATGTTCAGACGTATCTTTCAGAGCAGAGTCTAGCTATTTTATTAAGCTATTTTATTGAGTTGTTTGATGAGTATTGAGTGTGTTGATGAGACATTTAAAATGTCACTGGTGATTTAGAACGGTCTATTTTAAGATTGTTCTCAGGTTTTAAGAGCCCCATCATAGATATGAGAACATACTGGACAAGGGGACTCAAAATCTCCTACTGCGATGGTGCTGTGGTCCCAGCAGAATTAGAATCTGTATCTGCATCTTTACATCTTTACATAACGATTGACGTCTGGAAGAAATTCTATTCTGCAAAACTCATTATGCATCTGCCTTGATCTTCATAATAGTAGTGTCTTCAGCAGTGAAACAGGCTTGTAGACATCACAACAGATTTAGGCATATAGCTTGTATGCAACAGGGAGGCTGCAGCCAGGATTCTGCAGCAGAGCTGAACATTAATCCTGCTTGTCCATTCCCACAGGCACCAAGATGGCACTGAAGTTCTTGCGGAAGAAAACCACAAAGCTGAAGAGCTTCCTGAGGGAGTATAGCATCTCGCTTTACCTTTCACCGTGCCCGTTCATCATCAACATGTATGGGATTGCCTTTGAAACTGATGAGTACTATATCTTTGCCCAAGAATATGCGCTAGCTGGGGATCTCTTTGACATCATTCCCCCTCAGGTGAGATCACTGACACTGGCTCTTTTTTAAGTGTAAAGACTAGTGAGTGGCCTTTCAGAATCTCACAGATTCTGTGAAAAATAACTGTGTTTGAAAAAACATGGTACATGCTACTGCATGCTATTCTTTACATCAGTATGCAATATAGTATCCAGTATACCACAGTTAACAAGTACTGTATGCTGAGGCTAAGCCAATCAGAGCATCCCAAGACCCACCTCGTTTTCTTAGCCCTCCGATCACTGCAACTGTTGCTATGCAGTATATCGTGAAGATAGCGCTGGATGCATACTGGAATATTTGGCCAAATAATACGACAGCTGGGTATCTTTGGCTACTGGATTTTTTTGTTGTGAGCATAGTGTGCACAATCAGTATGTAAGCAGTATATAGTAGGCTTTTTAAACATACCTTATGTCTGTTTCTTATATAATAATTAGGTTTTGTTATTGCAACAAATTACATCATGATACATTTGTCAGTATTTCTAGCACTGGCAACAGCAGAGATTTAGTCCAATTACAGAGAAGCTGCAAATAACAAACAGTAGTAACTCTGCATGCTGCACAGTAACAAGGAGCATACTGGATAATAGCCTTGCCTGATGCATTGTGCCTGTTCCAACTAGTTTGCAAACCTGAAAAAAACAAAATATCACTAACACATGTTGTGCATAATAAAGATATACGATTTAAGAACTGTAATACTACATATTTTTGCCATATTGACAGTCAGATTCCTAAGTAAAACTATGGTTTTAGATCAAGTTTGAGCCCCAAGGGGGGCATAATGTGACAGGGATTCTTTTGATGAAAGAAACTGGCCATATTCTCATAGGGATCAAAGAAAGTCAAGGTGCCTTTCTCTCCTATTAAGCAATGTAATCAAATGGCTTATTAAGATATGACTAATGCTGAAGACAAAAGGCTAACGTGGACTTAGTAATTATGTTTAAAAATTGATGTCTGCTACTGTTTGGGAGCATTGTTTTGTTCTCACATGGAAGAATTATGGTAGTTTTGGGTCCAAGTGTCTGATATAAGTGCTGTATCTCCTTTTTATAGCATTATTGTTATCGGTAAGACTTTCAATGAGTCACCAAGGAATTCAGTGGTTGTCACCTCATTTTAATTAAGGGTATGAGAGTCCTTATGTGCTCTCCACTGTAAGAGAAAATAATGAGGTGGCCTGACTGTGCTTATTACATTTATGACAAGCAACACTGAAAATTATACAATGACCTTAATGAGGGGTAGACCTATATTTTGTATCTCTCATATCACCAAGTCATATGTTTGTTAAGCATATTATTCCCTCAATCCTAAAACCGCCTGAGATATTTATAGCTGATATTGTAACAAATGTCAGCTTCAGGTTTCAGGTTCACCGAGGATTTCATGTTTCATAGCATCTTGCGTTCATGGTACAATAAGTCTCCAGCTTATCACTGATCAGGTTTTTCTGATGCGGGGGCTTAAACTGCTCCAGTCTTGGCTGCCTGCGTTATTCTGATCCTGCTGTTGTGTAACCACATGCTGTTTCTCGTCAAGCCTCTCTCCGTTTGTCCTTCTGTGTAGGTGGGGCTCCCAGAGAGCGTGGCCAAGCGCTGTGTGCACCAGGTTGCTATTGCTCTGGATTACTTGCACTGTAAGAAGTTGGTGCACCGTGACATCAAGCCTGAGAACATCCTCATCTTTGACAAGGACTGCCGCAAGGTGAAGCTCTCGGACTTCGGCATGACACGGCGGGCTGGATCACCAGTGAAGCGTGTAAGTGGCACCATCCCATACACGGCACCAGAGCTGTGTGACCCAGGCAGACAGGAGGGCTTCCGGGTGGACTACAGCACAGACGTGTGGGCCTTTGGTGTACTCCTCTTCTGCATGCTGACAGGCAACTTCCCTTGGGAAAAGGCAATGCCATCTGATGCCTTCTATGAGGAGTTTGTGCGCTGGCAGCAGCGGCGAAGGCGAGCCAGTGCCGCACCCTCACAGTGGCGCCGCTTCACTGATGAGGCGCTGCGCATGTTCCGCCGCTTGCTGGCCATTGAGCAGGACCGACGCTGCTCTGTCAAGGAGGTGTTCGCCCATTTCAACTATTGTTGGATGCTGGACACAGAGAACGGCAACACAGGCACTTCACTCGGAGATGCTGCCAACAACAGCAATGGGGTTGTTAATGGGCACCTGGCTGAACTCAGCTCCTCTTCATCAGATGAGGATGAGCTAGTGGACCGTCTGAAGCAGCAGAGCCTGTCGCCCGCTTGTGTTGTCATGGAGCCAGTGTCGGCGCACTACGCCAACATTTCTGCCAACAGTTCACCGTCTTCAACCAGCAGCTACGAGCGTGTCTCCCGCGACAGCAACGGCAATGGTGGCCGCATCCTTGTGGCTACACCCATCGAGATCTGTGTGTAAGGATGCTGTAGGAAGGGATGCACTTTACTGGACTGCAGTGAGGACTCAAGACCTTGAACAGAGAAATCATGCTCTGTAGCTCATGCCAAGTATAGAACACCATGAAAGCATTCTACAGAGGCTTTCCAGGCAGACTTCAGCTGTCGACTGTTCCTTATGACGAGTGTCTCTGAGGGAATGACATGGGTAGAAGACAATCATATCCCATTGATTGTGTCTAAGGGTTTCAACTCCATTTGTCCACATGTAACCTGTGCATCATGAAACAGTCCAGTGGAAACTAAAAAAAAAATAATAATAACAATAAATAGAGGGAGTGAAACATCTGTTGTGAATGACTCAGAGCACCATAAAGCAATATGTTTTTTTCAAAAAACGAAAGGAAAAACTGTCAGACTGTCAGAAAGGAACAGAACAAAGAACACTGAACAACACTGGAATCTGAAGGAGATTAATTTCAAAAACACAAAGTGATTCATAATGTGGTTTTTGGAAGTGGTATTTTTTGTGCTTAAACATACAGTAGGTCAGTGGGTTAGTACTTAAAGAATTGTACTTTCTTTTTGTTATTTTGTCGCATTATTTATTTTGGTTTTGTGCTCCTGATATTCTGCTATTTAATTTACACTGTAGCATCATAGAGTAATAATACCCAGTTGCCATTACAGTGAGTTGAATTGTAAAAACTGGTTTACTTTCTCAAAAAAACTTGTGCCCATCAGAACATCCCCCAAAACTGTATCTTAAAGAAATCTGAACAGTGGATGCATGCTGTTTTCTGTGTGGTGCATTTGTGAGTCAGCAGACCAGATTTGTCTTCAATGGGTCTCCTCTATGTGAGCGAGGCCTGGGCTGCTCAGATGATGTTACTGATGTGATCACAGTGCATACAGATGCCTGTCGCTACCCCAAGCACAGAGGGTGTTTAGTCCATGCTGAAAATAGGGCTGTGTTACGTCACCAAGCATGCCAGTGATTCAGAGGTGGCAGTGCCCACATGGTTTAAAATCACTTGACTATAACTTGAGATGAAGGATGCTACTGATTGTTCTATGAAAGAACATTTTGAAGAGATTCTGCTGACTTGAAAGTGTTTTTAAGGATTTCTCAGGTATATGGTAGGCCTATGCTGTGTAATATCTCAATACAGCCCAGTTCCAGTCTTGTTATACAAAGGCAATGAAGGACACTGTGAGTTAGCTTTTCTAAGTCGGTGTATCATTGAAATATCAGAGAAACTGATACAAAAGCGCTGCATTATTCAAAATGGCAAAGTCTGAATCTAATTACACAAGCAGAGTCAGATATGGAACTCGATTTGATAAGGGCTGTTATCACCTCCGGTATGTGATTCATTTAGTTTCAGAGCTAGATGAAAAAAGACTTGAAAGTCTCGGTTGATACGTTCCATTCAACGGCATCGCTCAAAATTGTGACTGAAGTAAAAGGCTTTTAAAGCACTAATCATCTACACTAAGGCTTATCATTCAATGCCAGATCTCAGCTCTAGTTTTCATCCAGAGCCAACCCCAGCAGACTTCAACATCATAATCTGGATTTTTATAGCATGGTTTTTTCGATTCTTTGGTTCATGTCTTTGAATGGAATTGTTTTCTGTTTTGATAAAGACATGGTAGCAAAAAAGGGTTTTTATCAACTAAGGTGATTCACTAAATGAAGTGAAAGATTGCATATTTTGTGCTGTTTAAAGGCAACAGCTTTTTTGTGAAAATGCTCACAGGGGCGTTCCTGAAACCGCATGGATTTAAACCTATGTGAAAGGTGATCTCTCTGTGCTACTTTTTAGATTTGTGGAAATGACTGTGTTGTGATATTTTGCAGGAGCACAAACGGATGTCTCAATGGAATTGAAAATCAAAGTTTAGCTAAAAAAAATGAATAAAACTATTATGCTCTATGTGTTATAGGCATACACATGCATCCTAATAAAGAGGCCCAGAGCAGCATTAGCATCATTTGTCTGATGCTTTCTCGACTAGATTTGGACCCTTGGACTGTAATTTTGGTTGAATTTCACAATCTTAAACAGAACAAATAGTTCTTTTCTTGAAAAAAAAAAGCTGGAGATGAAAAAACATGGCCAAACATCATCATTCCTCCACATATGTTCTGAAATTGACTTGTGTGTTGTGACTTCCAGAAATATTTGCATGTATCAATATTGTTCTGGAGAGACATTGTTGAAATAAATACATACCCAAAAGGCGGAAGACTATAGAAGACTTTTTTTTGTGGTCTTATAGATAAAGATATTCAAATACGACTCAGCCTAAGATCTCATACAACCTAAGACATCTCCTACAACAGGGGTGCACACCTCCGGTCCTGACAATAGCCCTCCAGGACCAAAGATGTGGACCCCTGTCCTGCACACTCAAAAGGTTCCAAAATAATTCTTGGCTTTGGTGTTTTGTTCTAGGGAGAAGCTTTAATTGGCATAGTACCTTTATATTATTTACAAAAACCTTGACGCTCGCACATCTCATTTATAAAAATGGTTTTCTAAAGAACCATTAATTAAAAAGGTTCTTCAGGAAACCAA
This sequence comes from Pygocentrus nattereri, assembly GCF_015220715.1. Classification (NCBI taxonomy): domain Eukaryota; kingdom Metazoa; phylum Chordata; class Actinopteri; order Characiformes; family Serrasalmidae; genus Pygocentrus; species Pygocentrus nattereri. Next base: position 8,194,506 of record NC_051224.1, read on the forward strand.
GTGTTCTTTTGCATCACTCCAAAGAACCCATTTTAGTACATTTATTTTTAGGATTGTAAAGATTTCCTCCCTATAATATAAACACTTTTGTTTTCCTCTATTTAAAATGCATTTATTTGAGCAGTTCAGTTCAGTTCAGTCACTATCACATCCACTTAAACAGCTCAGCCATTTTGTCAGTGTACACAGAGTTTGACCTAGTAGTAACATCCCTCCAACCCTCTTTATATATGTGACAGAAGAGCCTTCTGCTGTGTCTTTGTGGATTTGCTTTGGGTCACAAAATGACGCCTTGCTACAATTTCTTGCCTGATTCAGGGCTCCCAATGACACATAACCACTGTGAGCCCTTCCCTTTCCCTAGCATTAAAAATGGAAGGAAAGCAACGGAAACGCTGTCTTGGTTTGTTCTGTCCATTTGAAGTGTGAGAGCGGAGCGGAAGGCGAGGAGGAGGAGCTGGCTGGCTGTTGCCAAAGGCAGCGGAAATGTACTACCACAACGCCCCCAAAAAATGTCACTAATTATATCACAAACAACACTATGAATTATCATAAACCTGTGCCTGACTGATATTAACATACATATTTATGCCACAAAGTCATTACATCATGCTCCACTTCTGAGTAAACTGCGGGCATTGTCAGTGTTTCCAGAACATTGAAGAACTGCATCTGTTTTTTAGACAACATAGACAACTACAAACAGTATATAATAACAGCATAAAGTGCGTAGTAACAAACAGAAGCCCATGCAAAGACATAGAGCTCAGCCTGAGACAAGACATTGCCCTAGGAAACACCTATGAATGTCATGCTATCAGAGTCTGAAAGAAATCAAATCTTAGGATTTAATCTATTAGTACTTGCTACATTAACAGTTAAGACTAAATTATAATTTTAAATCATTTTGTGCCTTTTTGCATGTTCAGAATATTTTTAAGTTAATCTAAATCTAACCTTAGCAGGGAAAGCAAGCAAATAATATATATCACCCCATTTCCAAAAACGTAAATTAAAACAAAATGCAATGCTGTGCAAATCATTTAAACTCTACATTTAATTGAAGATAGTACAAAGACAGCAAATCAAATGTTGAAACAGAAATTTTATTGTTTTTTGAAAAATATTTGTCCATTTTGAATTTGATGCCAACAACACATTTCAAAGAAGTTGCGATGAGGGCTTGTTTACCACTGTGTTTCATCACCTCTTCTTTTATCAACACACTGTGTGTTTGGGAACCGAGGAGACCAATTGCTGTAGTTTTGAAAGTAAAATGTTTTTCCATTCTCGTTTGACATAAGATTTCAGCTGCTCGACAGTTCAAGGTCTTTTTTTGTTGTATTTTTCATCTCATAATGTGCCCATAATAACCCATAACTGTTATCAGTGGATGACAAGTCTGGACTGCAGGCAGCTATTTTAATATGGAACAATGCTATTGTAATACATGCAGAATGTGGTTTGACACTGTCTTGCTGAAATAAACAAGGCCTTCCCTGAAGAAGACATCGTCTGGATGGCAGCATATGTTGCCAAAAGCTATATTTATCATTCAGCATTAATGGTGCTTTTGCAAATGTGCATGACCCCCATGCCATGTGCACTAATGGACCCCAATACCATCATGAATGCTGGCTTTTGAACTGTGCACTGATAAGATGTGTGGTCTTTCGCCCTTTAGCCCGTCTTTAATCCAGTTTATGTACAGTTTCTTCTTTGCGTTTTAGAGTTTTAACTTTCATTTGTGGCTGCAGAGATGAACTGTTTTCATAGACAGTGGTTTTCTGAAGTGTTTCTGAGCCCATGCAGCGATTTCCACCACAGAATCATGCTTGTTTTTAATGCACTGTCGACTGAGGGCCTGAAAATCACAAATATTGGTTTTTACCTTGTCTCATGCATACAGAGATTTCTCCAGATTCTCTGAATCTTTTAATGATGTAACATACAGTAGATGATGTAATCCTCAGGCTTTTTGTTATTTTACATTGAGAAACGTTATTATTGAACTGCAGTCTTTCACAGAGTGGTGAACCCCTCCCTATCTTTACTGTTGAAAGAGTCAGCCTCTCCGGGATGTTCTTTTTATACCCAATCATGTTACTGACCTGTTGCCAATTAATCTTTTAATCAATCAACTTTTTACTATTTTTGACAATCGATAGGGGTTAAATGATTTGCATATCACTGCATTTAGTTTTTATTTACATTTTGATTCATCCGTCCATTTTCTAAGCTGCTTTTCCGTCAGGGTCACGGGGGGGTGCTACTGGTGGTACTGTATTGGTGCAGGTAATAGGAGAGTGAAACACCAGCATGGAAATGTGTTTGATCAACCACAGGAGGCTAGCAGCTCATCGGTTACAGATTCAGGCAGGGAAAGACAGGGCCAGAGAGAAAGCAGACGGGGGGGGGAGAGAGAGAGAGTACTGAAGCACTGAGGCAGAACACCTCAGGACTGCTGGTGTTCAGAGCAGTACAATGGTGCAGAGAGCACAGATACCTGCACGTGCACAGCCGCGTGATCGCATTCAATTACTAACCGCAGTTCACAAAGAGGTAGACAGACGATGGGCACTAAATAGAAACTTAAGAGCTGTGTACAGGTAATGTGTGAGCTAATGTTTGCTGGCTAGCCATCCTGCACTTGAATTCCATTCTGTTCAACAAAACATTAATATTTCAGGGAAACTGTAGCACCTGCTAACATGCAGGTAAAGTCATTTATCATGAAATTAAAATCTTAATCTCAATAATGTTATCGAACATGCAAACTAGATAATTTACATAAATCCATCCATCCATCCATCCATCCATCCATTTTCTAAGCCGCTTCTCCGTCAGGGTCGCGGGGGGGTGCTGGAGCCTATCCCAGCACGAAGACTGCTGGGATAGGCTCCAGCACCCCCCCGCAAATTTACATAAATATACCTTAAAAATAACCTTTCCATTCATAAAGTTTTATAATCAATCCGTAATACTTAAAAAACTAAGGTATTTCAAGAGCTGAAAGCTTGAATGCTTTTCTTAGAAACATAACCTTACATCAAGGGTTTGACATTTTTGTTAAATCTGAAAAAACTAAAAGTGTCTATTCAACGTAGACATTTTCATTACAGAGTGACCTGAACTGCAACTTCGATTTCAATACTTAAAATCCATTTACGTTTCTTAAATACAGACGGTATGATGGTTTCTTTGGACAGCAGAACATGAGCAGTAAGAAAAAGGGAACAAAATCTAGATCATTGAATGTTCATACACATAAATGAAGTGGTTCAGTTATAATAATAATAATAATAAGAGTAATAATAATAATAATAATAACTTCACACTAACAGCAATGCATGAAATAAAGTCTCATAAAAAGTTAACGGCACTTTTGTTGAAACTACTGTTACCTTGATATAAAATGCAGGAAACCAAACCTTTCAACAAGGCAAAGACTATAAAAATGTGTAAATGTCTATAAAGATGTCTCAATGTCTAAACAACCACTATTGCAACTAAGGTACTCAATTACATTTTTCATGATGTGCTCTAAACTGTCAAAAAAAACATCCAGTGTCCAGTTACATTTACCATAGATGAGTTGATGTCATCATCAGACCTAGCTAGCTCATAATGAAAAGATGACAACAGCAGGCTAACTAGCTCAGTATTAGTCATTACCTTCCACTGGCTAAGATGTTAATTTATCATGGTCATTTTAAACAGCTCACGAATGAAACAATCATACAAAAAAATACATGAATGGACAAAAATATTTTAGCATACAATACTATCAAAAAAGACACTACTTTCACACAGGTTGCGGTGCTTTATTTTCCAGTTGTTGTCAGCCACAGCCACGCCATACATAAGCAAAGCGTTTCTCTCTCTAACAGCTTGTTCTCTAATCCAGCTCACATCTCTCTTGCCCTCTACAATGAGAGTACATTGCACCAGTATACAATGTACCAGGTATAATAAATGCTGGGAAACACATAACCAAAAACAAACATGCCAAAACATTTCTTGAACATACTACAATATAAACTGCATTGAGGAGACTACATATCCAAACGAATGCCCCCAAGGGTTGAGAGATTTAAAAGGTGAAACACATTTGTAACTGAATGTGTGAAGATTCTTGTTCCTTTTCGTATTCCAAACATACTGTGTGCGTTACCATGGAGACACGGTGGGCGGACCCTGCTGCAGCACAATGATCTTCTATTGATTAAAAGGGCTGTAGAGGTTGAGGTTGCATCCACCAGACACTTCACTTCATGCACACACTTTAGAGCAGAGTAAATCAACTGTACACAGTCCTGCTACAAAAACAGTTGTAGAGTATTCTGAAATCTGACCTGGAATGGCATTTCGCATTGTGGCTCCAGTGTTCTGGGGTGTTCCAGCCCATTTCCACCCCTGAACATCACACTCTCTAGGAAAAACAGTGATTTATACTTCCAATGAAATGGTAAGTTTACCATAAGAGATTAGATACGAAATCCATTTGCCGCTTCAGTTTCCCATGCTAGCTAAGGGCTTCCACACAAAGGTCAAATGATACAGAAACCACCTGTTCACCTGTGCTGGGTCTTTATGCCCTACCCACTATTGCATGTTGAATACAATATAACACATCAGGTTATTCTTCAAAAAAATGCAAAGTGGCTGTGCGAAGAGGGCATGAAAAGTTGCTGCACGTCCAGTAAGGACTGGAATTTGTAGTTTAAGCTGTGTTGTTAGCTTAACATATAGTTATGTGTTATTGGTGTTATACTGTGTCAGGTTGTGGACTAGTTAGTGTCAGTGTTAGAGCCATAAAGAGAAAGAGTATGGCTAGAAGTGACCTGGCTCCTATCTCAGCTGTTTGAAAGGCACAAGTGGAACTTCTCCCTTGCTGTCTGTTTAGTAAAAGAGCATTTGTCCAAAGGGGCTGGGTGGGTAGGATGCCCCCACACATCCTCTCCATCCATTACTCAATGCAATGCTAGTCAGTGCAGGAGGCTCTTAGCTGACGTAACAGATCTGGCAGTGGACGCTCTCCTCCAAGCATGTTCAGCTCTCTAGTGATGTTGTGTGAGTGGCAGTTTAAGAAGATGCGGTGGCTGGCTTCACACATCTCAGAGGAAGCCTGTACTAGCCTTGACCCTCTTAGCATTGGTAGTATTGTGTGGTTGGGGGAGTCCTAACTAGTGGGTGGAATTGGAGAAGACTAAATTCAGGAGAAAATTGTGGAACAAACTTTAAAAAGAGCATTTGCCTGCACGTGCAATGTTTCCCTCTGGTTCTTCTTCACTTAGATGCTACAATATATTATGTTGGCCATCTGGTGATGAGCTTAGAACCAACACTATTTGCAAGAAGTCTAGTGCCTCAGTTAAAGGAGTGGAAATTAAACAACACCTCTATTTCACTGTTATGTCTAGAGAGATTATGTGAGCACAACTGAGAGAGAGAGAATGTGATCTTTCTGTAAATATCCTTTCACTGTAATGTGTGTGTACATGGTGTTATTTGAGATACCGAATTGGCATGCCCTTTCACAGACAGCTCTCCAAGGACAGGAACTGCTAATTTCCACATGGAGCTGAGCACAGACACTTTGGACAGAAAGTGCAAACTGCTTAATCAGGCTGCATGTGCAATAGACCCGTGATCGGCTCTTTGAGTTCTCAGGGCCACCCCTACATCAGAAAGCAGCCATCTGCTGTTACACTACAATGGATTCCGGCTTGAGACAACACAATGACAGCTTCCTTGGAAGTCTTGAATAGGCTCATGCGGAATTAGTGCTACCAGTGCAGTGAGCGCTATTCATCATCAGACAGTGATGCAGGCCATTTGCACATGATAGCATATGGTTTTAAGTGATTCATTTACCAGCACGTGGCAGGGCTCGCTGATGGGTGTCCTCTTTAGAACTTGATTTAAAAGAGCTTTCCTTGCTCATTTCTGTGTCTTGTTGCTCTGGCAACAAGATGTTTTGCCTGAGCACAGTTTACCATGTCCGAGAGATAGTAATAAAATGTCAAGCATACACATGCAGCAAGACAGTAAGATGGTTTATATTGTCCTCTTGAGTGCATATACATGTATCATCTTCTAGCAAGGATGCACAGTGTCACTGATGAAGTGAAGTATTACTATAAATATAGCAGTTAACTTAGACATAATTCAGAGGTTTCAATGCATAGCTAGTGTTATTTAGAAGGGTTTCCAGACATCCTGTGCCTCTGACTAACAGAGAATGTTTAAAGAAATTATATTTATTGCATTTTCCGCACATGTTTATTAGTGTATTCTTTGTATACCAGCAGTAAAGTACTGTAAGACAATTACATTTAAAAAGTGACTTTTCTTGAGGATTGAACAAAACAATAGGTTTATCATTAAAGGCCTGTGACATGGTCTGAAGTGGTTTCAGGTGGTGGTTAACTGACTCAGTAATAGGTTGATTAATTGCTAAGATATAAATCAAATTAATGGGCATTAATGTTCTATAAATTATTAATTATGAGAATGAATGAGTTAGATTAATGATTCTTGGATACAATTCAGAGAGATCATTCAGAAATAATTTGTACACTGTTATGGAATCATTTTAAGTCATCTTAAATTATTCTGTGATAGTTGATTAGAAAAGATTATTTACATATGGCATGTGTGATTAATGTTTAATGAATCAACTTCCAATCAACTTGTAATTGAAGGTTAACTAGAGTAACACGTTGGTAAAATGTTTATTTGCACATCCTATCTGAATAACCGTTTGTCTGTACAAAGCATTTTAAAAGGGTCACTCTAGGATCTTTGGGAAAGTTCCAGATGTCCACTTCCCCATTCTAATATTTTTAGCCGTAGTTTCCTGATTCTGTCTGGAACTGTTTCCAAATACATTAATTGTGCTCTCTGTCAGCATTTAATTCTTTATGCAAGCATAAAACCCAGATCTTTTAGAAGGTTAACTCTAAGTTTGGTATTAGATCTAATAATTACGATATGGGCAGCTTTCAATTCTTCGTACATTCAGAAACCAGTGAAGTAATTCAGTATCCAACTGTATTTTAGTGTATTATTATATTTTTCGATGATTTCTGTCATTGTTAGATTTTTGGCTCAGGGACAAGGCCAAGATTCAAGAAACTTTGCATGGCCACGCAAAGGAGCCATGTGAAGACACACCCATTGCAGACACAGCCGTTCAACTGCACACACACTGCATACATAATCTCCTTACATTATTTCTGACATAATAAGTTGCTCTGGAGCAACTGCAGGTAAGCCTAATGTCACCATGTTCACTGCTAAGTGTCGGCTAGAGGAGTATAAAGACCTCCGTGGAGCAGTGGTACTGCATTCTCTGAGTGATTGGAGCTCCATCCAATACCTTTGGAGTGGCAATTCAGAGCTAATCATCCATCATCAGTACCTGACCTCACTAATGCTCTTGTGGCTGAATGTAATCAAATCCTCACAGATATATACATCTAATGGAAAGCCTTCTCATAAAAGTAGAGGCTGTTACTGCAACAAGGGATAAACTCCCTATTATTGTCCTTTCTTTTGAAAAAAAAAACAGATGAGCAAGTATCTACAAATATTTAGACATAACAGTGAATTTTATAATGTTGATTAAAACAGCATACAGAATTTTCATCTCATCTGTTTTAATTGGGAAGGCATAAGAGGTTTCAAAAGCTTGTCTTTGTACACAAGCACCAAATGTAATTGATGTTCCTGAGGTGCATCGTGTCTAAACAGCTGCTGCACACATATTCTCGCTATTACAAAGGGAGAAAAAGAAAGAAAAAGGTCTCTTGAATGGTGTGCAAAGCTGCTGTGATGTGCAGGCAAGATTGTGACTGCGATGGGGATCACATTAGCATTTCTTAGAGCTGAGCAGCATTAACGCCCAGATCGAGAGAAGCTTGCCATGGCTGCCGCAGGCACCAGCATCATTATAAACCAACCTTGTACACACGTGACAGAGCTGTTGCTCCCATCTCTCCACGGTTCATGGCGAAAATAGAGGGAAGTTTCTTTTAACCATGAGGGATTATTCAACACACCGTGGAAAAAGGCACTTAAAAGCAGGGCTTCAGTTGAAAAGCTATTATGCGCACTGCTCAGTTGATGAGCTGCTGTAGAGCCAGTAAGAGCTGAGGTTCACTTACTGCAGCAAAAGTCAGTCTCCTGGGTCAAATAGAAGCTCAGACACACTTTTCCTCTTTCTAAAGCTCATTTGAGTTTGAAGTCCTCTGGAACTGCTGCTTGAGAAGATATTTTAATTTTAGTTGGACACTGGGCTGATTGGAGAGGTAATTTTTCAAGAATGGCAATCATCTTCATGGCTTGTATGAAATATTAATGTATGTCAATTTTTGGGTGCTTCAGATAATTTTGAAAGAACAGCTTAAAATATAAACTACATAACATGTCAGGAAAACATGCTAAATGGTAACTTTATGGGAAATAAAAAAATAAACAGGACAATGCAAAAATATCCTTTCCTGTTGATGTAAGTCAATGTGAAAATATTTTATTCCAAGTGTTTTTAGAACATTGCTTTTACTCCATTCATCATGAAGGACAACCACCATGTTCAAATAATGCAAAACTAAAAATGATGGAAATGCTTGTTCTTCTTTGGACAGCAATGATGAACAGAATATTTCCTTCCTGCAAGTCTGTCAAAATAGGTCAATCAAAAAAAGCTAAGCGAGAAATTCTATTAACACTTTACTAAAGGGCAGCATTTGTAAGGCTACATGAGACCTATGCGAGCCTTTTATGACAAATGGAAAACATATAAAAATAAATGTATAAATACATATTCCATATAGGCTGCGCTTGTCAATTTTGATGTGATTTCACCTCAGAAATTGTTCTGACAAGTGACACGTCAGCATAAGCCTAGAAATGTCTATAAGTTTATCTCAGTTGGCAAGAAAGGCTTATGTAGGTGCTCTGAAACTTTGTCAAAGTGTCAACACATTTCTTTTAGCATAGAGTGCCAGTACTTTGGAAGCATGGGTTCCCATGGGTTTTTGATGCAAACCTATATTATCTGGTGCTCCTTTGCCTTAATGTATTCTTAAAATTAAAAAAGTAAATTTAATCAGTGCATTCTAACACTACCAACTAGTGCACGCACGTCAAACTGTGGTCCTTCTGGGCTGAAGTGCTGTGGAGATTTAACATTTACCGTCACCTAATGCTCTGAGTTCAGTTCATGAAGGCCTTGCTGATAAGCTGATGAGCTGAATCCGGTGTGTTTAATGAGGCAGCACACTGAAGTCTGCAGTGTTTTGGCTCATGAGGACTTGACACATGTGAACTAGTGTAAAAACAGGTGCGCTACTGGACATGTCCTTCTACCACTGATATACCCGTAGCTGGTCTTTTTGGAAGGGAATGCTGTCAAATTAGCAGCACCATCAAAACAACAGTGACTTAGTGACAGCCTGCTTGACAGATAAGGCTGCAAATTGCTGTTGTTTTTCTACCCCTAATAGCAGCTGATATGGGCACACAATTTTTGGTGGCACCATAACTTCTTGCAACCCCGATATTTCCTCAGTGTTTGTCTTGTCACTGGGCACCTTTCAAATGGAAGCACCAGACAACTAGACATGCCACAGGCCAGCCTTGCGTCTCATCTCGCAGCACGACTTGGCATGTGACATTCACTGAATACCAGATGGAGTCTGCATATCATGTAAAATCATCTCACGTGTTCGCACATTATGAGAGCAACACCGAATAAATTCATCCAAGCAGGAAACACACCAGCTGTTCCTGCAGGCTGAGGCTGACCTGCTGAACTGCTGAACATCCTCTGCTAAAAATTATCATGATGAGCTGTGCACACTCCACCTCTAGATGAGGCCGGAAAGCACACCACAAGACACACTAAAGTTCCTAGGCAGAGCAGAGATGTTCTGTTTTGAGCCTGAAGAACTGATACAAAATGAGACAAGAAGCAAATAACCACAGGTCAAAATGACAACAGGGCTGCTGATATTACATGAACTTATATAAATATATATATATATATATATATATATATATATATAAATAAATGAGACAGAGAGAGACAGACAGAGAGAGAGAGACAGACAGACAGAGAGAGAGAGAGAGAGAGAGAGAGAGAGAGAGAGAGAGAGAGAGAGAGAGAGAGAGAGAGAGAGAGAGAGAGAGAGAGAGAGAGAGAGAGAGAGAGAGAGAGAGAGAGAGAGAGAGAGAGAGAGAGAGAGAGAGAAGGACTGAAGCAGGGGCATTAGTAACCTGAAGGAAGACCTGAACTTTGGACAATGGGCTAGGAAAAATAGATTGCACAGTGAGTGATAATTCCCTCTGTCTACTCCCCCATACAAGATGTGTCTAACTCCTACTCGATAGGCCACAAAGCTCCATAGGCAGTTATTTTTTTTTGTAGTTTTGTTCACTTATCATGAGCAACACCACTGGTGTGACCTGTGGTGAAGCTAACTACTGTCTGATATTCATCTTTATAGTTATTAGCTGTACAAATGACTAAATAATAAAAACCTAATTGAAGTAATTGAAACTTAAAATCCTCAATTATATATAATTACCATGCACAAAAACACACTATTGCTAGTTTATTAGGTACGGTACACTATCTGGCACTATTTATTAGTCACCCTCTTCCTCATCTATCAATGCAAAGAGACCACTGCAGGCCCACAACTGACCTGGCATTATTAGGGTGGTAAACAATTCTTAGCTCTACAGTGATAACAACATGGTAATGGCATGTTAGTGTGTGTTGCGCTGCCTTGAGTATCATATCCAGAAGCATTGCTGGGATTTCCTTTTCTCAATAATGACTTCTTGACAGCGACACATACTTTCAGACTCGTAATGCTGAGTTGTCTTCTCACAGTGGAAGGATGCACAAAAACAGCTGTGGATTTTTTCATATCTAAAGTGAGAGTAGAGCTTGATTCTTTTCTGTCTCTCAAAGATAAAAGCTTTAAATACTGTTTATTTGATAATGACAGTTCTGGTGGTCTATCACATCATGCATGGTTGTTAGCAGTCCCATATTCTCTGTATCTTTTAATTTTTTTTAATTATAGGTTTGGAGCTCTGCTTTTCTCACTTATATCCTCAGAAATGTCTCCTGAAAAATGACTTTCATTTACTTATATGTAATTCAGTTTTTTTGGTCAAGTTATACTTGAAACACTGCTAGAATCTCTGAAAATTAAATAGTTTACACTGTCAGTAGCAGACGAGGAGGCCCTGAGACCACATCATTGTCTGGGGCAGCTGACCGAGCGAGGCAGTGTTGCAGGTGGCATAAAAGAAAAAGGCACAGCAAGTGGGCTGGTGCCTTATATTTCAGATTTTTCCACATTAATTTTTCCCTTGGCAATGCTCTGGATGAAAATCTGTAACTTAATAACTTAAGGTTAATATAGAAATGCGGCTGACAAATGTAGTTCACAGAAATGCACAACAGACTGAGGAATAAATCACAGCATATACAGACTGATCTACAGCACCATCTGCTGGATAAAATCTGATGTGACTCCTCACAAAACAAATAATCAACTAGAGCTATAAATTACTACAACGATCTAGTACAGATCATGCTGACATATATATATATAGTTTCAATTCCATGAAGTCAATTCCATAAAAGTACACACACAAAAAAATACCATGCAATGCCTAATATATCCCTTAGCACAAGAGTGAAATAATGCATTTTTTATAATGTTCTGACTTGTTTGACAGCTGGGATAGGCTCCAGCACCACCCCCCGTGACCCTGAGGGAGAAGTGGCTTAGAAAGTGTGTGCGTGTGTGTGTGTGTGTGTGTGTGTGTGTCTTGTGATTTTATACTGGATACTTTCCTTTAAATTCTTAAGATAGTTTCTTTTTTGTTGAGAATAATCCTAAACTTCAGCAGGGTGTTTCAATCAGGTTCACTCTGCTGATTTCACTTCTTAGTGGGATGTATACACAAAATAAAGCCACCCAGAACATGATACAGTACTTGATCTGAGAATCTTGGGGATGAAATTTTTGACAGTAATTTCCTCAAAAATGTCCTCCTCTCAAAAACATGTTTTTAAAATGGTTAATCATTCTTGGATGGCTTATCAATATAAATCTTAGTACTTCTTAGTACGTACTTAAAAAATATTTGTGTGGCACTACCTAGCAGCTTATAGTCATGTATGAGCTTGATCAATAATTAAAGACAGACTTCAAGTTGAAATTTTAAAGAAAAAATTACGTAATACTGCAATTTACAAAGCACTTGCATACCTGTTATGAGCTTACATTTTCTGTATTTACAACCTTGTTTCTAAAAAAGTTTGAATGGTTTGCCAAAAAAAAGTACATAAAAACAAAGATGTGCAAATAATTTAAACTTTCTATTTAATTGAAAAAACACATTTCTCAATGTAAAATAGCAAAGAAAGTTTACTTTTCATCATCTATGGTACATAGTATCATTAAAAGATTCAGAGAATCCAGAGAAATCTCTGCATGCAATGAACAAGGCAGAAAACCGATACTGGATGGCTATGATCTTTGGTCGCCCTCAGGCAGGGCTACCTTAAAAACAGAAATGATTCTATAGTAGAAATTAGTGCATGTGCTCCTGAAAACCTCTGAAAACCACTGTCTGTGAACGCAGTTCGCCACTGTATCCACAAATGCACTTTAAAACTCTACCATGCAAAGAAGAAACCATATATGAACAGGATTGCTAAAGTGGATACTGATGTATAGCTTTCTTCACATTCTTGGCTATTTTTGACTCATCTTCTGAGTACTGGAGTTGATCACTGATGTTTGGGGCTTTGACCGATGGATACAATGCATAGAACATAACAGAAAGTAAAAGGCCAATGTATGTTAAAGCATTATGGAAGTTGTACCTTTCTTCTCAATGAACCTCTTCGTCCACTCCTCCTTGATTACCATCATCTTCAGCTCCCAGTCCTGGTGCTGCTGAACTCCAACAGAATTGTCAGCATAGATCCTGGTGGCTTTGTGCTTCTGATCCCCATTCCTGTCAGTTCTTGAGTCATAGTGCTCACGTTTATCTTGAAAAGATTAGAGAGCACATCCACAAAATAAATTAGTAAATATCAAGAAAAACTTTTGGATTTGATCTCTGACATAAAGCTTAAAATGAACAAAAAACTCATACTTTGTATTATTATGCAGTGGTGGACAGTAAAGATGTAAACATAATTCATTACTACTTAAGTAGTTTTTTTGTGTATCTTTACTGAAGCATTTCTAGTTTGGGTGACTTTACATTTCAAAGTCAGATATCGTACTTTTTACTCCAATACATTATGCAAAATCTGTTGTTCCTTTTGTCTTTGTGTATAAAAACATAACATCAAAAAAATAGAAGTGTGAAGCAAGTGCACCAACCACGGTACAGCGGTCACTTTGTTTTGAGCTTGTTTTGACTTCCCCAGACCAAGGACACAGTTCAATGTCAGTGCAGCAGCATAAAATTTTGGGAGAGTCTATTCAACATAAATGATGAACTAACCTAACTTTGTGTAAATAAACCACAATATACAACCCCAATTCCAATGAAGTTGGGACGTTATGTAAAACATAAAAACAGAATACGATGATTTTCAACCTATATTCAATTGAATACACTACAAAGACAAGATATTTAATGTTCAAACAGATAAACTTTATTGTTTTTTGCAAATATTTACTCATTTTGAATTTGATGCCTGCAACACGTTCCAAAGAAGTTGGGACAGGGGCATGTTTACCACTGTGTTACATCACCTTTCCTTTTAACAAAACTCAATAAGCGTTTGGGAACTGAGGACACTAATTGTTGAAGCTTTGTAGGTGGAATCCTTTCCCATTCTTGCTTGATGTACAACTTCAGTTGCTCAACAGTCCGGGGTCTCCGTTGTCGTATTTTACACTTCCTAAAGTGCCACACATTTTTAATGGGAGACAGGTCTGGACTGCAGGCAGGTCAGTCTAGTACCCGCACTCGTTTACTACGAAGCCACGCTGTTGTAACATGTGCAGAATGTGGCTTGACATTGTCTTGCTGAAATAAGCAGGATGTCCCTGAAAAAGACGCTGCTTGGATGGCAGCATATGTTGCTCCCAAACCTGTATGTACCTTTCAACATTAATGGTGCCTTCACAGATGTGCAAGTTACCCATGCCATGAGCACTAATACACCCCCACACCATCAGAGATGCTGGCTTTTGAACTTTGCGCTGATGACAATCCAGACAGTCCTTTTCCTCTTTGGCCTGGAGGACACGATGTCCATGATTTCCAAAAACAATCTGAAATGTGGACTCATCAGACCACAGGACACTTTTCCACTTTGCATCAGTCCATCTCAGATGAGCTCGGGCCCAGAGAAGCCCACGGCGTTTCTGGGTGTTGTTGATATATGGCTTTTGCTTTGCATGGCAGAGTTTTAACTTGCACTTGTAGACGGAGCGACAAACTGTGTTCACTGACAGTGGTTTTCTGAAGTGTTCCTGAGTCCATGTGGGAATATCCATTACAGAATGATGTGGGTTTTTAATGCAGTGCCGCCTGAGGGATCGAAGGTCGCAGGCATTCAATGTTGGTTTTCTGCCTTGCTGCTTACTTGCAGAGATTTCTCCAGATTCTCTGAATCTTTTGATATTATGTACTGTAGATGATGAAATCCCTAAATTCTTTGCAATTGCACGTTGAGAAACATTGTTCTTAAACTGTTGGACAACTTGCTCACGCAGTTGTTCACAAAGTGGTGAATCTCTCCCCATCCTTGCTTGTGAACAACAGCCTTTCAGGGATGCTCCCTTTATACCCAATCAGGACACTCACCTGTTTCCAATTGACCTGTTCACCTGTGGAATGTTCCAAACAGGTGTTTTTTGAGCATTCCTCAACTTTCCCCAGTCTTCTGTTGCCCCTGTCCCAACTTCTTTGGAACATGTTGCAGGCATCAAATTCCTTAATGAGGGAATATTTGCAAAAAAACAATAAAGTTTATCCGTTTGAACATTAAATATTGTGTCTTTGTAGTGTATTCAATTGAATATAGGTTGAAAAGGATTTGCAAATCATTGTATTATTTTAATTTATGTTTTACACAACGTCCCAACTTCACTGGAATTGGGGTTATAGAAATATGTACACACATGCAGTCATGACTGACGTCTTTTTCTGAATTTATGCAAATACTTTCATGTTATACTAAATTTGTTCTTGCTAATTTATGTTTATGAACAGAGACATACAGATGCAGTATAATAAAGGAAAACTCATTTTAGAACCTGTTTTTAAAGCTGCAAATAAATCTTAAACTGAAACTTTGTTTGTAAAAAGTTTTCATGGCCACTGGGTTCTACCTCATGGAAACTGTTTGCCTTCAGTGTTTTGTGCTTATGATCATTTTAATAGGCAATAGACTTATTAATGACATTCTATTAAAGAATTGGTTTACCAAGAGTGACAGTAGAGAATTTTCACCTAAAATGAGTTAATGAAGTAAGTCTCATTATAAAAATGGTAATAGGACATTAGAGCCATAATCATTTAGTACTTTTACTGTAGTACATTTTAAAAACCAGCCATTAGGGGTGTACTTTGTGTACTTCTGGATCCGGACCCAAGCCTGGATAAATGGTGAGGGTTGCGTCAGGAAGGGCATCCAGCGTAAAACTTGTGCCAAAACTATCATGAAGATCACAAATATGATTGCCATACCAGATCAGTCGAGGCCCGGGTTAACAATGACCGCCTCCTTTGCTGTAGACCAGCAGGGTGCCGGTGGAAATTGGACTACTGTAGGTCGAAGACCATCAAAGAGGAGAGGAGGAAGCGAGTTAGAAGGCAGCAAGAGAGAAGGAAAGGCAGAAGTGTGGAGGTTAGAGTAGGGACTCTGAACATAGGGACAATGACTGGTAAAGGCAGAGAGCTTGCAGACATGATGGAGAGAAGAAAGGTAGATATACTGTTTGTGCAGGAGAACAGATGGAAAGGAAGCAAGGCCAGGAACATTGGAGGTGGATTCAAACTGTTCTATCATGGTGTAGAGAGGAAGAGAAATGGAGAAATGGAGAGGGATAATCCTAAAGGAACAGCTTGGGAAAAGTGTTCTGGATGTAAAGAGTGTGTCAGACAGGATCATGAGCCTGAAGTTAGAGGTTGATGGTGTAATTTTGAATGTGATCAGTTCATATGCACCACAGGTTGGTTGTCAGTTAGAGGAGAAAGAGGAATTTTGGATTAAGTTGGATGAAGTGGTAGATGGTGTCCCTAGAGACGAGAGATTAGTGATTGGTGCAGACTCCAATGGACATGTTGGTGAAGGAAACAGGGGATGAAGGTGCTGGGTATGTATGGTGTGAAAGACAGAAATGCGGAAGGTCAGATGGTTGTAGATTTTGCAAAGAGAATGGAAATGGCTGTGGTGAACACGTATTTTTAGAAGAGGGAAGAACACAGGGTGACATACAAGAGTGGAGGGAGGTGCACACAGGTGGATTATATCCTTAGCAGGAGATGCCACCTAAAGGAGATTGGAGATTATAAAGTGGTACCAGGGGAAAGTGTAGCAAGGCAGCATAGGGTGGTTGTCTGTAGAATGAGATTAGAAACCAAGAAGAGGAAGAGAGTGAAGACAGAGCCAAAGATTATATGGTGGAAGCTGAAGGAGGAGGATGGTTGCAGGCAGTTCAGGGAAAAATTGCAACAGGCCCTTGGGGGCAGTGAGGAGCTACCTGAGGACTGGGAAACTACAGCTAAGGTGGTGAGAGAAACTGGCAAAAATGTGTTGGGTGTTTCGTCTGGTCAGAGGAAAGAAGGCAAGGAAAGTTGGTCAGGGAATGAGGAAGTCCAGGAGAGTATTCAGAAGAAGGCAGCTAAGAAAAGTGGGATAACCAGAGAGATGAAGGAAGTAGGCAGGAGTACTGTGAGGCTAGTCGCATAGTGAAAAGAATGTTCGGAAAGGCAAAGGCTCAGGCCTATGATGAGCTGTATGAGAGGCTGGACAGTAAAGAAGGAGTAAAGGACTTGTACTGTTTGGCTAAACACAGAGATAGAGCTGGAAAGGATGTACAGCAGGTTAGGCTGATAAAGGATAGAGAAGGAAATGTACTAGTGAGTGAACAGATAGTGTTGAGTAGATGGAAGGAGTACTTTGAAGAACTAATGAATGAGGAAAACGAGAGAGAGAGGAGGACAACGGGGGGGGGGGGGGGATAGTGGATCAGGAAGTGCAGAGAATTAGTAAGGTGGAAGTGAGGGCAGCTTTAAAAAGGATGAAGAATGGAAAGGCAGTTGGTCCAGATGACATACCTGTGGAGGTATGGAGATGTTTAGGACAGAAGGCAGTGGACTTTTTAACCTGGTTGTTTAACAAAATCCTGGAGAGTGAGAGGATGCCTGATGAGTGGAGAAGCAGTGTACTGGTCCCCATTTTTAAGAACAAGGGTGCAGAGCTGCAGTAACTACAGAGGTATAAAGTTGATGAGCCACACCATGAAGGTATGGGAAAGAGTTGTTGAAGCAAGGCTAAGGCAAGAGGTTCAGATCAGTGAGCAGCAGTTTGGTTTCATGCCCAGAAAGAGTACCACAGATGCAATTTTTGCATTGAGAGTGTTGATAGAGAAATACAGAGAAGGTCTGAAGGAACTACATTGTGTATTTGTGGATCTAGAGAAGGCATATGATAGGGTGCCAAGAGAGGAACTGTGGTACTGTATGAGGAAGTCGGGTGTAGCTGAAAAGTATGTTAGGGTGGTGCAGGACATGTATGAGGATAGTGAGACAGTGGTGAGGTGTGCAGTTGGGAGTGACAAATGGTTTCAAGGTGAAGGTAGGGTTACATCAGGGATCAGCTTTGAGCCCCTTCTTGTTTGCAATGGTAATGGAAAGGTTGACAGATGAGGTCAGGCAGGAGGCTCCACGGACCATGATGTTTGCAGATGACATTGTAATCTGTGGTGAGAGTAGAGAGCAGGTGGAAGAGAATCTGGAGAGGTGGAGGTTTGCACTGAAGAGGAGAGGAATGAAGGTCAGTAGAGACAAGACAGAATACATGTGTGTGAAGGAGAAGGAGGCAGGTGGAAAGGCGAAGATGCAAGGAGTAGAGGTCGTAAAGGTGGATGACTTCAAATATCTTGGGTCAACCATCCAGAGCAATGGACAGTGTAGAAAAGAGGTGAAGAAGAGGGTGCAGGCAGGATGGAGTGGGTGGAGACGGGTGTCAGGGCTGATGTGTGACAGAAGGATAGCAGCAAGAGTGAAAGGGAAGGTTTACAAGACAGTAGTGCGTCCTGCGATGTGTAACGGTGCAACCTCCAAAAGAAGAGCCACCGGGATTTACGTACGGCAAAGTTGGCACTATGGGCGTGGGTGTGGATACGAGGAGGCGAGATTCCAAGTTCAAGTGCACACGAGATTATTTTATTACACACAAAAACAAAAGAAAAACTGAATCAAACAGAAAGAAAACTAAAGTTATTCCCGAGCGGTTACAAGCAGCTAACAGCATCACACCGGGATTACACCACTCCTCCCACAGGTAGCTGAGAAAACCTAGCTGAAACAACACCGAGCGCTCTTATCATCGAAGCCCCGCCCCGACTAAACTAATAACTCGCTCGGAGGGACGATGTCCCAATACTCTAATTTACATACACACACACATACATATATATACACCCATCTACACAGCTGTTGACTAGTTATGACAAATATATACATATTACCGGTAAGTATTAATTAATTAATTAAATCATTTGCAGGTTTTCCTCCTTTAGAACACTGAGACCCCTCTCCCTCCCTGAAGGTGGATCCGTCCAACAGGGACAAGAAGCCTGGGTCCCCTTTACCTCTCATTTGCCCTCATCCCCTTCTATACAGGACATCAAGGTAGGTACATACTACATTACACAAATATTCCTATTGTTACTATTAGTCTCAGTGATGGCCATACACTGCACCATCACACTATGATGTATGGTTTGGAGACTGTGGCTCTGTCTAAAAGACAGGAGGCTGAGCTGGAGGTGGCGGAGATGAAGATGCTGAGATTTTCGTTGGGAGTGACAAGGATGGACAAGATTAGAAATGAGCAGATCAGAGGGACAGTGAAGGTGGAACAGTTTGGAGATAAAGCCAGAGAGGCCAGGTTGAGATGGTTTGGACATGTGTTGAGGAGGAATAGTGGATATATTGGGCAAAGAATGTTGGAGAAGGAGCTATCGGGTAGAAGAGGTAGACCTCAGATAAGGTTTATGGATGTAGTGAAGGTGGACATGGAGATGGTTGGTGTGAAAGTAGAAGAGGCAATGGATAGGGCAAGATGGCGGCAGATGATCCGCTGTGGCGACCCCTAAAGGGAGCAGCCGAAAGAAGACTGTAGTACATTTAAGGCAAATACTTTTGTACTTTTACTCAAGTGGAAGTCTGAATACACTATATTGCCAGAAGTATTTGCTCGTCTGGCTTCACACGCATATGAACTTGAGTGACATCCCATTCTTAATCAATAGGGTTTAATATGACGTCTGCCCACCCTTTGCAGCTTCAACCTTTCAGGCAAGGCTTTCCACAAGGTTTAGGAGTGTGTTTATGGGATTTTTTTGACCATTCTTCCAGAAGCGCATTTGTGAGGTCAAACACTGATGTTGGACGGGAAGGCATGGCTCGCAGTCTCCACTCTAATTCATCCCAAAGGTGTTCTATCGGGCTGAGGTCAGGACTCTGTGCAGGCCAGTCAAGTTCTTCCACACCAAACTCTCATCCGTGTCTTTATGGATCTTGCTTTGTGCACTGGTCTGCAGTCATGTTGGAACAGAAAGGGGTCATCCCCAAACTGTTCCCACAAAGTTGGGAGCATGCAATTGTCCAAAATCTCTTGGTGCTGAAGCATTGAGTTCCTTTCACTGTAACTAAGGGGCCAAGCTCAACTCCTGAATTATAACCCCACACCATAGTCCCATCTCCACCAAACTTTACACTTGGCACAATGCAGTCAGAAAAGTACTGTTCTCCTGGCAACTGCCAAATCCAGACTCATCCATCAGATTGCCAGATGGAGAAGCGTGATTCAGCACTCCAGAGAACGTTTCCACTGTTCTAGAGTCCAGTGGCGGAGCTTTACACCGCTGCATTCGACGCTTTGCATTGCGCTTGATGTAAGGCTTGGATGCAGCTGCTCAGCCATGGAAACCCATTCCATGAAGCTCTCTATGCTGTTCTTGAGATAATCTGAAGGCCATGTGAAGTTCGGAGGTCTGTAGCGATTGACTCTGCAGAAAGTTGGCGACCTCTGCATGCTATGCGCCTCAGCATCCACTGACCCTGCGCAGTCACTTTGTGGCCTACCACTTCTTGGCTGAGCTGCTGTCATTCCCAATTGTTTCCACTTTTTTTATAATACCACTGACATTTGACTTTGATTTAGTAGCGAGGAAATTTCACAATTTTACTTGCACCTGTGGCCATGGAAGTGATTAGAACACCTGAATTCAATGATTTAGAAAGGTGAGTGAATACTTTTGGCAATAGTGTATTTTACTGCCTTTCCACATTCAGTGGCGTTACCTACTTTTCCTGTTACTTTTTCAAAATGATAATCCTCATCAGCCAATTTGCAGCAGCTCCAGAGCTCCGAAAACTGACCACAATTTTTTTTTACTAAAAAAACTCTTGTTCTAGAATATGCTTCTATTATAAATATTTAGTGTTGTCACAGCATCGTGTCACAAAAGCCCATGTATGGTGAATACATGGTTAACTTACATACCAATCACTATCAATCACATATTTGGGTGTTGACAGTTACAATACCTTTTTTTTTGTATAGGTGAAGCCCTGGGGGTTAAAACTAATTTTAGTCTAAGTGACGGCACATAAATACTGTTAACGTTTCCTGAAACGTTTATGCTTGTCTGAAATCGGTGTAGTCTTCTTGTTGACATACGTAATAATCAGTGTAATAATTCTACATATCATATCAGTTACAGTACAATCCTATCAAACAAAGCTGACTGCAATGCGAATGTCACCTGAATCAATAATAATGCCATGTTCTCTAACAGACGTCCCTGTTGGTTGAAATGTGACAGGAAGAGTGAAAGTCGTACAGTCTGTGCACCGGAATGAGCACAGCTGTCATTTTTCAGGCTTCTTTAAAATGAAAAGGAATCAAAACTTAAACCATTTATTTAATGTTTTTGCCATACATACAAAGGTTCTGAGCCACTTCACAAAATCTTGTCTACTTTCGAAGCATCAAACAGACTGGACTACACAATATGATCCTCCACTCAAGGACTTATTAATTTATAAATAATTTGACTTTGCTAATAAATTACAAGTCAGCAATAGGCTTGTGTGGCCAGTAGGGATGTTTCTCTTTGTCAAGCTTTGTCTCAGGAAAAGCATGATTAAGGTCTTCAACAGTCATCTGGTCAAAGGGAATCATGTTCTTGAACTTCTCAAGCTGCCAAAAACAAAGGAGAACAGTAATGTTATTTATATGATGTTGAACTTTAACAGCTGGTTTTCCCAGAGGTGAGACTGCAGTGCCAATGCTGAATCACTCCAGGCTTAGGTTGGAGCCAGGCTAATCTGGCTCTGGGAAACCAGCCCTAAAACCATGATTAATGCTCCAATAAGGTACTTTCAAAAGATTAGCCCTTTTCTCAGTTTATTACAGCACTGTGTTAAAGAACTATGTTTAAGGTGTACCTTGTTGTTCTAGGTGTAATATCAAAAAATCTCTCAGCTGTAGTAATTTATGACTGGAGCATTAAAATAACTCATCACTGCAACAATAACTGTACAACACTGAGGCACGTTTTTATGAAAAGAACATTTTTTATATATATATATATATATATATATATATATATATATATATATATATATATATATATATATATATATATATATATATATATATATATATATATATAAAAAATACTATATACACATTATATACACACACACAGAATTTACCAAATACGTCCCCATGATATTACAAAACATACAACGTGCAACTTACCTCCTCCTCATACTGAGCTATGCGATCTTTGGAAGCCTGAATGTAGTCCGCAGCATTTTTGTTCTACAACATGACAAGATTATCACAGTAAACACACAAAATCTAAAAGGAATCATTTCTTTGTGGTTAAAACAATCATTTTAAGAAGCTCTCCTTACACTGACTTTAACAGGGTTAAAATCTTGTGAGGTCTCTCATCCATGCAAGAACTGGAAAACTTATTGTGATATTACATTTTTGTGACATTGCCCATCTCTACTATTAACAGTCTTGAATGGTCTTTAAAATGGTTCTTCAAGGCTTCCTTTTAGAATGCTTGAACCCTTTCCTTTAGCACTATATAGAAACCATTTTGCAGAGTGCCACTACTCAGAAAGCATGGGGTTTAACTTTAATAATGTAAACTGAGATGAATTCTGATATGGTTACAAACATAGTAAATATTGCAATATTGTACTTTATCCACCACTATGATTAAGAAACACAAAAAGTATCACTTACAGACTCTTGCTCTTGTCCATTGATCTTAGCAGTCTGAGTGTCCACTGGCTCAGGAACAGTCAAAGCAGCAAACTGTGGTTTAATAGATTTGAGTGTGAGAGAACAGAAACGGCAATATGGTAAACAGCCTTACAGCCAAGACACACCAAGTAGTAGCAAAAAAAAGGCCAACTGATAAACACCTTCCACTAGCCATCGTGTCTCATCTCCTGTGAAAATCTGCACTCGAACACACTGCTGACCACTAGCACACAAATGTGAAAAGAACGACTCCCTACACTGTCATAAAATAAAGCCCTAAACTGTCACTGGAGTATTACCCTCAAGGAATGTTTTCAGTATCATGACTATACCATACCCCACTGCACTTGTATCCAGCCATTTTATTCTGTTTTTATAGCATTCAGTTATGAAAAGGTAGAACAAATACGTACAATTACATACTTGTCCCCTGAGGCAAAAAATAAAGTATACAGTACATCTTTTGGTTGGCAATGCAACATTCAAACAGCAATTGTGTAAAAATTCAGATATTTAAATAGCAGACATCAAGCAACAGTAACCTGTGCTACTTGCACTGGTATTGGAAAAACCCATTGTGCGTGCCCTGAAGCGTGGTGTTGGCTCACATTTCTGCCATTTTCCAACAGCTGACCATCAGCTTGTTGGGTCAAGGTCCTTAGAGAGCACAGTAGTGTAAGAGTGGCCATTAGAATTCACCTTCTTCTCAAACTCATCCACCATTCCTGCTTTTGCCACGGTCTTTCTGTAGTAATTCCAGTCGATGGGGGCTGGCTTTTCGGGCAGTGAGGCAAGTCTGCAGAGAACAGCAGTTTAATGTAGATTGTAAAGCAACTTTGCACACCAAACTAAAGCTTGTTGCTACATCATAGATGTAAACCATGTGCACACAGGCACGTTAACCCATCACCCCATCCTGGTACTCACTTAGCAGAGACCGCATCGCTTCGGGTCTTCAGGTTGTTGAATATAGCTCTCTGGTTTGGAGGCACCCTCTCTGCAAAGGCCAGCCAGTCAATGGCCTTTATGGCAACTCGTCGCCCTGCCATCACTCTACTTCTGTCAAAACATGCAGTTGGCATTCAGTGGTCATATTCGGTCATATCGGAACATAACGAACGGGGAGAGCATCAGTTCCATTTTAACAAGTTTAGATACATATCTGCATGAACTTGCAAGTACTTCTTGAAAATTAAGTGGAATGATGTCAAGTTACTTTGAGCCAGCTTGTTTATTACTGTGCAGCATGCACTCCTTAATGTTTACCCAACAGTGTTGCTTCACCTTTCCTCAACATTGTCATAACTTCCAAAGTCTGAGCTTGCAGACCAACAATGCAGGCAGCTTCATTTAAAGTGGTCAAGAGGTTTTAGAGCTTAACTTATGTATCTACAGTTAAGTATTTTTTAAAGACAGTAATATACACTATACAGCCCAAAACACCTGCACATCTGACATTCCGTCTGAAATAAAGAGCATTAATTATGAGTTTCTACATTGCTGCAGTAACAGTGTCTACTCTTCTGGGAAGGCTTTACACTAGATGTTGGAACATTGATGTGAGAAATTGACTGCATTCAGCCAAAGGAGCGTTTGTGAGGTCAGGTCCTGATGTTGGACTATTAAGTTTTAGATCACGAACACCACTCGAACTCATCCCAAAGGTAAAGGCTCCATCAGAACAGCGAACACCGTTCTATTGCTCCAAGGCACAGTGTTGAGGGGCTTTTCCCCTCGTGCCAACTCGTGGCATTGGGCATTGTGACCTTAGGCTCCTGTGTGGCTGCTCCAGAGCGTCCCATATCATTGCCAATGCTTTTCTAGAGATCAAGTCATACATGCTCTGAGTGTGGAACTGAAGACCTGCGTTTGCACTGGGTGCCCTGCAAATCCGCTGAATCCATTAATTAGGAGATGTTTCTGGACACTTATGTAGACACAGTGTATATACTCGCTAAATAAACTAGGTTAGCTAAGCTAAGCTAGTTAACAGGTTACATGAGTGCAGTCATTGCTCGAACACCGAGAACAGGCGGTGTCTCCACAGCGGCTCCCAGTCAGGACAGAATTTACCCTCGAGCAAGAAATATCCTGTTAGAGCCCTAAAGTCCCGCCCGCAGTGATGGGTTATAATGACCTGACTGCGCAATATTGTTAAAATAACTTGTTTCCAGTTCTACTTGCCTGCAGAAGATCAAGTCTCTGCCGCAAAGACAGAAGCCTGATGGACGCCAACAGCGGAAACACCGGGTTCTTGGTAGAGGATACAAAACCAGCACAGCGCTACTGACCCCTAGCGGTCATACCCGGCAACGACAGTACTGTAGCAAGAGCCTAAATAAATAAATACAAACTAGTGGGAACGTCTTACGTAAAAAAAAATTCAAGAAATCAATTCAAACACCTAGAATTTCAAAATATGAAAAATGAACTCCAAGCATGTGTTACTAGCTATAAATGAAATCTTATATGCTAATAAAAACTTAATATCTAGAAAAAGTAAAAAAAAGAAATAAAATTTTAACTTGATAGAATTCAATTTTCTTTACATTTCACATTTTTTTACTATATATATATTTTTTTTTGATGTAAAGAAACTATGAATCAATTTGATCTACTTGATAAGCAACCTAGAAAACGTGTGTGTGCGTGCAGTAATCTATTTATTCTGTTTGCCATAAGAGCAACTTGCCTGTTCAATAAACTTGATTGTACAGTTCTCACATTTTGGAACTCAAACCATTATCATTGCTTAAAGTGATTCAGAAATCCTATGGCCTTTTCCTTTCACACTGATACATTTCTGAGTGTAATGGTATCAGGGAGGGTCTGTAAGCCAGCTGTTTGCTTTAGCTTGATGATTTGGTGAACATAGAGGGAGTGGAAGGTGTAACATGATATCATTGTTTAGTAATATTTTCCCTGTCCACTGGTGCTTGATGGTGTAATACAAAATAAGATGTTTTAGAGGCAGGTGACTCACTACATTTTGATGGAAGATTGCAGGAAGACAATTGTTTTGTCTTTTAAATGAAATAACATGACAAATTGCATTTAATATATCCAGGGACATATTAGACACTGCTGTTACACAAGCAGTTTTGTTGACTGTGTTGCTTTCCAGGTGTGTCACACTTCTCTAATGTGCAAAAGCACAGTGTGCAGTACATGTTACTGTAGGGTTTTTTTAAACTGTACTATGATCATTTTAACAGAAAACTAGGTCCTGTTTGTGCTCATCACTGGTACTGTGTTCAGGTAACTACAACAAAACTGTTATGAGAGTGAGGCCCCACATACAGGTGCTTATGATTTAAGGGCTTAAATGAGCACATAGCAAAGAGTGGACTGTAATAAGAAAACTGCCTATTTCCTGGGGATGCAAAGTTCAAAAGGACTCTCTGTCTGCCTCCTGGCTATTTTAGGCTCTGCCATTACAACCTGTTCTGGTCTTGAATTTCAGTTGCCCACTGCCAATTAAAGTACCCATCTCGTTTTATTGAACTAAGAGCGTTTGATATAGTATCTAAACATTGCTATTTTCACAATGTACAACTGCAGATTTATCTGCCTAAAATTGAGTCGACTTTTTTTTAGTTTAACTTTAACACATTGTGACTTAAAAAGGATTTGTCACAATGAACTCAACTGTCCCTGCCAGTTAAATGGTAGAGTAATCGTTACTCTATACATTCTCTTTACCGGTTAAGATGATCTTAACTCTAAGATTCTTTTGGTAAATAGGGCTCTGGTTGTTTGGAGCACTGAAACACCTGAACATACAGAGCAGGAACACTCCAGGAGCAGGAACCACCGGATTGTACAACTATCTGATGGTCTGCCATTTCTATCAAGTATTTCATTGTTATCTTTTTATTATTATGATTGAGCAGCTTCCCTTTATGTGTAATATTTCATTAGGGATTACCAAAAGAAATGCTCCAAAGTGACTTAAAGCTTTCTACATTAATGACATTGTATATAAAGAATGTTTTAACCTTCTCCTGTAAAGTTGGCATTTTGGTAATACTTGTTTTGTTTTTTTTATAGGTAAATGACCTCTGTTGTGATTGGCTGTTCTGTATTATGCCTCATTCAAAAAGCCATGTAAGCTGAAACAATCCTTATAACTTCAGAAAGGGCTAAACTCCTATAGACTGTGTAAGTGACAGTTTGTGAGTGTATTCAAAACGGCCTGTTTGCTGCTTAGCTGCATTTGTAAACCAGTCATGTTTACATTACACTACATCACTCTTTCATTTCAAGAAGGTGTGGAAAATTCAGTTTTCCGAGACATGGGCCCTTTAGTCTGAAACCACAACCTTGTTTGTTGACTTAAACTGGAGCAATGATTTGTTTCTGTCTGAGGTAGTGAACTCTTTAATAATATACATATACTTAAAATATATAGGTAGATAAACAAGTTCTTAGCAGTCCACTGAGGAAACCCACTGAAGAAAGTAAAGTTTATTCAAGTTGATTTGTGTGCATCGTTTCTACACCAACACAATTACATCAACCCAGTTGCAGTGCACTTGTCTTTGGTGATGCTTGTGATTTGAGTGATTTTCAAACATGTGGAAACATGTTCCATGGTCCACACTTGAATAACATTTGAGGCTCTGTTCTCTCATACAGTCTGTCCTCTGTGGTCTGTAGGACGGGTCCAGTCTGTGGTTAGTAAGTTCTCCTGTCAGTGTTACGTAGCTGTGTTCACCCAGCAGTCACGGGGCGGTTCGCCTGTGGGCTGCACTGGTCACTCCAGGCTGTTTCTGCTCCTACACTGGGAAAGCTGACCGCAGCAAAGTACCGGCGGGGAGGGGACAGCCTAGTCCACTTCATGTCGAGTACAGATGTCTTCTTCATGCTAAGGTGAGGAACAAAAACCTAAGCTTGACGGGAAAAGCCGGGACTGATTGTGCAGACAGGCAGCGAGACGAGCTCCGGTTATGAAGGAGTTTTTGAACGCAAGGTAGGACCTGCTGTACTAAAGATACAGATGACCTGTTCCGCAGCGAGCTCTGCTCAGACTAACGGACCAAATGATCTTGTAATATGTTTAGAGTGGTTATTGTTGATATCGTGATATGATCGACCGTACTGCGAACAGGTGCTGCTGTTCCCATGGAAACCAACGCGCAAAAAGTGATTATAAAATAGAAGCGGATGAAGCAAAACACGCTGCGCACATCTGGCGCAGTGACGGTGCCTTCAATCAGCGAGATGGACGTTGAGAGACTGGGATTATAATCCTTCAGAAGCGGATTAACAGAAGCGTCCACGCTGATCTTTTGTTCCCAGCTAAAGTTGCGCGAAGAAAGAACGGCCAGGTCGAGAAGCGATGATGACACGAGAGTTTGTGTTGAATCTGCAGACAGAAACCACTAATGCCCCAGAGAGGTAGAGGACGCCCCATTCTCAGGGGGCTTTTCATAAATGCACAGGGGCAGCTGAGCTCGCTGCACCCTAGGACTGTGTCCCTGTCGAGGAAAGCTTTTGCTATATGGACCATACTGAACTAAAATAAACTTAATAAATAAAACATTTAGACCTTAGGTATGTGCAAGGATTATGTTAAGATCTCTTTCAGCCATCAATGGAGATAGTAGTAAACTAAATATATACAAAATGATCATTTCTAGGGTAGTTTCTAGTGGGGAGTTCTATTGTAAACTTGCTTTTTCTAATTTTTTCTATTTTTTAAAAGATCTTTTTGGTTTATTGAGTGAAATTCAATGATGTAGATTTATCGTGAGTTTAATTAATACATTAAAATCTTTATTCTAAATATGTTGTGCCCCGTTTTTATGCCGCCAACGAAACACAGACGTTCAGTCTGTGGGCGGGGCCTTATTTTAGCCACACCCCTGTATTTTACAGCAGGGAGTGAGGCCGCATCCGCGACGGTGATCAGTTAGATGTTAAGTAAATGTGTCCCAAAGTGTGAAAAGCAGTGTGTAACATTAGAAACGGTCACTAATGAAACATATATTTCGGTTTTAATGAAAAATATTAGGGTTTTATGTGTGTACAGCCGTTCAAAGCTGTGTTTGCTAGTCAGGTACTGGCTAGCGTTTTTTGAGTTCTGCTCAAAATCCCTACCAAATCAGTCACTATCAAAACATATTGATGTTTTAAAGGCTTTTATTGTAGTGGAATGAAATGTTCAACCCTTGATTTTAAGTGGTGGGCAGAAACTAAGTAAATGTAATTGGTTACTGCACTTAAGTAGTTTTTTTTTGTGTATCTGTACTTTACTGAAGTTTTTCCATTTTGGGTGACTCTTTACTTTCACTCCACTACATTTCAAAGTCAAATATCTCACTTTTTACTCCACTACATTTTGTGAAATCTTTCCTTTTGGTTTTTGTGTGTATAAAAACATAACATGTCAAAACAAAAGAAGCACAAAGCAAGAGCACCAATCGGGGCACAGCGGTCACTTTGTTCTGAGCTGGTTTTGACCTGTTGGTATATGGTCATACCGACCCAGTGCAGCACACGGTTCAACGTCAGTGCAGCAGCGTAAAACTTTGGGAGCACATCCGTCTACCTAAATGATGAACTAACCTAACTTTGTGTAAATAGACCACAATATAGAAATATATACACACATGCAGTCGTGACAGGCATGTTTCTTTTTTTCTGAATTCATACAAACACTTTCATTTTATAATATTAGTTTCAGCTAGTTTGTTTATGAACAGAGACCTACAGATCAATACAGTAAGGAAAGCTTATTTGTGAACCTGAGTTTAAAGTAAGTTTTTATTCAATTTAAAAGTGGCCACTGTTGGGGCTCTTCTAATACTGTCTGTCAATGGGTTCCATTTAAATGCAGCATAGTAGCCAGGTTTAGTCTTTACTTTATCTCATTTACCTGACTATCTCAGAGGAATATGCCACCTGAAAAAGGCCAGCATTGCTATTATTAAAGAAATACTTTATTTTCAAACTTACTAAGAGAACTAAGATGTTGTAGGAGCTGGTTAGATGCTAACACTCACTCTGCCTTCAATTATAACTATTTATTGCTAGCAATGTTAGCATTTTGGGTATTA
Organism: Pygocentrus nattereri; assembly: GCF_015220715.1. Classification (NCBI taxonomy): domain Eukaryota; kingdom Metazoa; phylum Chordata; class Actinopteri; order Characiformes; family Serrasalmidae; genus Pygocentrus; species Pygocentrus nattereri. Next base: position 8,224,155 of record NC_051224.1, read on the forward strand.
TTTATCATGTGCCATGTGTACAATTAATTTCTCTGCCTTTTTGCTATTCCTTTCTTTTATGTTGACCCTCAAATACCCACTTAGAGTAACTACACCCCACTATTTTTAGGTAAGTCCACTCCTGGCTCAACTTTGAAAAATGCTTTAACGGGGGAAAAAAGTATAAAAAAATCTTAAATATAAAGAAAAAGGACTATAAAACCATATATTAACAGACAATGGACAATAGACAAGTGAGGTAGAAGTTAGGTATTGCACATTCCTTGGATAGCTTAGAGTCATATGATGTTGCACATCTTAAGAATTACTGCACAGAAGGAATATATAGATTGTAAAAGCCTTAAGACAACCTGACTATGGATTTCCAGTCATCAGTTTTTTGTTTTTTTTTTTTGTTTGTTTTTTTTTTGCACTGTCATGCATGCAGAGAGCAGCTGGAACAGAAGCCCCTCTGGCAGGCAGAATGGCCGAGGGTGTGGAGGCTCCTCAGAGCCAGAGGGCCACTCTGAGACACGGCTTCGGCAGCCACGGGGTGAGAGACAGTCCTGATGCTCATCACTGTTCAGAGAGGGGGCAAGGACAAGGCCAGGAAAGCAGCTGCGAACCTGAGGAGCAGGATGACCAGGAGGAAGAGCCACCCAGTCTGCCCGAGGAGGGGCAGTACCCTGCCGGAGGTGCAGCAGAGAGGATCAGTGGGCAGTTGGCTCCAGATGGCGGCTGGGGCTGGGTGGTGCTAGCAGCCGCTATCCTGGTCCTGGCACTGACGTTGGCCTTCCCCTCCTGCATCGGCATCTTCTACACAGATCTGCAGAACGAGTTCCAGGCGAGCAACACCGCGACGTCTTGGGTGCCAGCCATCATGACAGCGGTGTTACACGCAGGCGGTAGGAAGGGAACAGGGGGGTGAAAAGATCTAAAATCTAAAACAGGTGTAAAATAGATCTGAAAATAGCAAGTGACCTGCATAGAAGAGGTGGGTTCTTTGATTATGAATGAATGAAGCCTTTATTGTCACATAGTCACCAAAGTAACCATTCATTAACATCAGAGAAACACCATTTTTGTTTCCCTGAAGAACCATGTTTTTAAAAAAAGGAATTTGTGATTGCGAAGAAACCTTTTAAAGGCCTTTATGCAATAATAAAAAAAAAACTGTACCAATTAACGGGTTCTTCCTAGAACCTTTTCATTTTATAGATGTTCTTTCTGCTTTGAAAAATTCTTCCCACTCTTCTCATTTACAAATGTGGTTTTCTAAAGAACTATCCATTGAAGGCTTCTTTAGGGAACCCAAAGTGTTTCTATGGCATTGTGTAAAGACGCCTCTCTGGCACCTCCATATTTTAGAGTGGATTTTGCAATTATTCTGACATTAATTAAAGCACATTAGTCCTGGTGGGTTGGTGTCCAGCACACACTGTTAAAAAATATTTGTCTGCTGAACCAAAACAATTTTATGAAAAATTAAACTCAAATAAATGTTAAACAAAATAATGCAAAAATTTAGATGAACAAAAGCAATATTTAACATCAATCCAAGCCTTACATTTACTTCAAATCAACATCTGCCCTGTTCCACTTGTCACAATGCGGCTGGGTTATTTCCCTGTCCACACAGCCCTACTAAATCTGCACATGCTTCAATACCATCTGTAAGAGGGATCCCCAAAGTCATCTTAAAGGCTGTTCCATTACTTTATTAGCTTAGGTGAAGGGTGTTAAATGAGGCCTCAGAGGAGTAAGGGACTGAGTGAACATGTGTCAACTGCAGAAGCACTACTCACCAGAAATGACTGCTTGATGATACATTTCCCTTTTCAAACCTGAAAGTAATGGCACACAAAGATGGTAATAAGCCATAGCAATAAACCTCTTGGCATAATGAAGGCTACACAGTTAAGAACAAGAAAATGAGAGGCGATGCACCAGTTGTACATCAGTTTACAGCCAGACAAAGCAATTATTCTCAAACATTATGTTGAAGCTTCTAAAAAATGTTATGTATTGCATAATTTGCTCGGCTAGCTAACTCACTGAGGCAGAGCTAAGTGACTAAGGCAAGTACTGGTCGAAAAATCCACATAAGTATTGAAACAGGCAATTGAAAAACCCAGGCAGTTGTTGTATTTAATTGTATTTAATCAGAATTGTCTAGGCAGACATGTCACCAAACTGTCATTGACCTTAGAAAACAGTAGAGATCAGGTGGTCTTTAAGGACACCAGATTTCAACACCCTTATCAAAATATATGCTATTTTTTGTCCAGAATCAAACTATTCTCAGATGTAAAGATGTTTGTTCAGTTTGTTTGTACTTTCATGATTACATTTTTTAGGAAACAATTTAATCATGTTGAATCGTTGTGAGGCAAGACAGCCCATTCAGTACTGAGTGAATTTGATTACTGAGTAGAGCAGTAGAGTTTACTTTTCTCTAGACTGAGATTAAGTACAGATATAAATGTACAGCTCTCCACAAGCTTATTCACTGTGAAGTGCAGTGTGGAATCAAATAGATAGATGACGTTCTTCATTGACAGAGACAGCTTACTCAGAGTAAACACTCAAACATTGCTTGAGTAGAAAGGTAGAAAGCTGTATCTTCTTTCAGATGGGTGGAGCTTCTGATGAGAGAGAGCACAGGCAAGTTCATTGTCTGCCCGTTGGGAGAGCATCAAGTTAATTCTGACAACAGTGAACCAGGCAGGAGATTGTTCTAACTGCCTTTGAGGTCCATTGTTCATCTGTGAGAATGTGCATTTATCTTTCCACGGCTGTCTGTGCTGAAAAGGCCAGAGCCAACAGCAAAACAAAGGTGATCCTCCAACTAATTTCTGCACAGCGCCGCATCTCCAAATCTTTGTTTGAACAGGAGTAGTGTTCATTTCATCTAGAGATCATTACCAGTTTTAGAAGAGTAGGAGAAGGGCTTCAAGATGTGGACAGGACACCATGCAATTATATTTCACTAGCTAACGTACAGTTGTAACATGAGAAGAAACCGTGTGATTGTAAGACGAGAGCGAACTCTGGGAACTTGGGTTGAAGTTTTGGGTGACTTATGCTTTAGGCCAGAAGTCTGGACCACCAACAGAGATAGCACTGAGAGAAGGCTAAGAAACATTGTCATGGGTAATAGTAGCAGAGAAGGTAGAGATGGAAAATTTATGGGATTTTATGGAAGGGTGAAGAGCTTCAGGCATAGTCCTCCTTCCAAATTTCAGTTTATTAAAACTCCATATTATGATTGCAATATACCCCAGCAATATATTAACAAATGAACAAATCTTGGAATAATTTTAAACCAAACTGATTAAAGTTGGCTGAATCACATGAATGCAAACAAGCAGACATTTCATGATGTATTTATTGTAATCCAGAAAAGGAGAATGTATAGGTGATGCTGGACAAATTCGCTAAAATACCTGCATTCATTTTTCCTGCATTTGTAACACTCAATAAATAGATGTCCCCTTTCTCCTTAATGTCTCTGCCTGCGAGGAATGAGAACAATCACGAAGACAAAAGTAACATGCTATGACATAATCCTTCCTAAAACATAAAGAATAATTGGAACTCATTTTTCCCAACATCAAAGAGCCTTTGTATTTTTGAAAGAGCTGTTCATTAATCTGATTGTTCACATTCAGCTTTGATTTGAGGGATAAGGATTCCTTTTTTTTCATTTTAATCTGACCAGTCTGAACAGACCTGAAAAGAAGGCTTGTGCAACCTCGAGTTCCCTTTGGTAGTCATGACAGAGGATTTTCATCAATTATGTGTAGGACACAGTGTGTAACTCTTGTACATTTGTTGGTCATTGTCTTTTACCAGGCTAATCTCCATATGTGTAGCGACGCTAAAAGGGATAATCTGTAATTCAGATACTTCCATTGTCATCTGATCGTATCTGGGCATTTTTGGTGTGCTTTGGCTTCTCTGTGTCCATTGATGTTGATGTTTTTATAACAATGCTAGTATTTTTTTCCAGGTCCTGTTTGCAGCGTCCTCGTAGAGCGCTTTGGTTGCCGTGCAACAATAATGGTGGGCGGGATCCTGAGTGGAATAGGAATGGTGGCCAGCTCTTTTGCTCAGACCATGGTGTACCTGTACATTGCTGCAGGAATTATCACAGGTCAGTCTGGCTCACTATCTCTAGTGCTGAGCTATACAATCAAAATTTTTTATTAGAATCTTTCCACACTTTTCAATATTGATCATAAAATCTTGGCCTTTTTCACTCACACTGAAAACTAGCTAATTCTCCCAACTGGCATGTTGGTTTCTATAGTGAGTGAATGGCTAGACTTCTTTTCCTTCCCTGCCTAGCAAGTAAAAGATGTACATTGCCATTGCCACACAGTGTAGCATTTGCTGCTAATATCAGATTGAGTATGGTATGTAATTTTGTCAGAAATACCTTAAAGGAGTATTACAATATCAGAACAATATGTACAAGTATCCAAAAAATTGAATAAAAAACTTCAGTAAAATAAAAATCTTAAGTATCAAGTGTATACATGTTTTTAACATTTTTCCTGCAACTCTTAATGCATAGTTGGTTTATACGTGATTAAAATACTTAGTAACACCTCCTTTGGCAGACATTAAAGCTTGCAAATGTTTTTGTAGGCAGCACGACGTTTTTCTATTCTTGCTTTAATATTTTCACCCAATCTTCCTTGCAAAATGCTTCTAGTTCTGCAATACTTTTGGGCTGTCTTGTATGGACAGCACATTCAAGATATACGCACAGTTTTCAGTGATGTTCAAGTCCAGGGACTGTAAGGGTTCAGCTTGTGGTGTTTAAAGTGGTTCATCATAGACTTTAAGGTATGTTTTGGATCATTGTCCTGTTGTAGTGATTGTAGCCAGAGTTGCATTTTTACTTCATGAGTCTACAGCACTTCCAAAGTGCAAATCTAGAATTTGTTGCATATTTTCTTGGTTTTCCAGATCTTGTCTTGACTTACACAGCTCCCTTTAACAGCCCGTTCATTTCTTAACATTTCAAACTTAAGAAATCACAAGAACTGAAGAATCAGATAATTTGTTCTGGAAGTGTCATCAGCTGACATTTCCTAAGGAGTTTTGACTTGCCAGGCCAGTCCTAACAAGTTATTTAAGGCCTAGCAAGTTTATCAATCCTAAGACTTTACAACTGGAATGGTGTCCGAACCTTTGCCCATGCCACAATTACTATTTTTTATTGTTTTTAAGTTTATCAAATATAAACTGTGCTGTAACATTTGCAGGGGAAAAAAAACTTTAAAACCATTTAGAGTTTAGTTCTTTTTACTGTAAATATGAACAAAATGCATATGATTGTATTTCAATAAATATTCACAATGTTTGATCACCCAGGCCTATCATACACAATCACACTCTTTTTCAAAAGTTCATGCTAAAAGTAATTCTGAACTTTCCTTCCCGCTCCACAGGACTGGGGTTTTGCTTGTGCTTCCAACCATCCGTCACCATGGTGGGTCATTACTTTGTACGCCGCCGTGCCTTTGCCAATGCCCTTTCCTCCACTGGCACAGCGCTGGGTATGAGCACTCTGCCCCTGCTGGCCAATTTCCTGCTCGGCCACCTTGGCTGGCGAGGAAGCTTCCTTGTGCTGGGTGGGGTCTTGCTGAACTGCTGTGTGTGCGGGGCCGTGATGAGGCCCCTGGAGCCCAAACCAAAGGCAAAGAGAATTCCAGTTCAGCCATCACTCCAAGACAGTGGTCTGTATATTGAGCAGGAGGGCCTAAAGGGTCGTCTGCAGAACAGCATCTCTGGACTCATACCCTTCCTACGCAGGCACATGGCCTTGGACCTGATGCGCTCAAACCCCCGTTTCCGTGCCTTTGCGCTGGGTGTGTCATGGATGATGCTGGGCTTTGTGGTGCCACTAGTCTACCTGGTGCCCTACGCCACTACTCATGGGATGGAGCAGGATCGTGCTGCTCTGCTGATGGCCATCCTTGGTTTGGTCAACATTTCAGTCAGGCCAGCGGCAGCCCTGGTCTTTGGACTGCCACGTTTCAGGGGCAGCCGCCGCTTCGTCTACCTGTTTGCAGGTGCTCTCTTGCTCAGTGGGCTGAGCAACGGTGTATGTGGTGTGGCCGCGAGCTTCCATGCGCTTCTGGCCTATGTGCTGACATTTGGTGTCTCTATGAGCATTGTGGGCTCACTGCTCTTCACTGTGCTGATGGAGACAGTCGAGATGAGCTGTTTCCCCTCTGCCCTAGGCCTAATCAGCATCATGGAGAGCGTGACGATTCTGTTGGGCCCACCACTAGCAGGTGAAGTGCACCTACTGTTTTCATGTGTGTATGCATGAGTAAGTATATTGTTAGTGCTGGTTTGGCCAAAAATTACACTTACATCTTTAGCCTGAGTAGAAACAATGTAGTATTGTTAAGTAATCTCAGTTTCTAAATGGTTCTTAGCTTGGGTGTTTTTAGAGGGAAATGATGGTATAGAACATGTATGTTATGTGGAGGCTTTAAAATGGTTCTTTAATGAACCATTCATTGAAAGGTGGTTTTTCCTTATAACCTTGGTTTCTGTCATTGTATGGCATGCTGTTAAATAAAATGGACAAATGGACCTTGCATAGCTAAAGCAATTTACAATTAACAAGTCAACCAGGTTTGAAGGGCAGGATGATTTTAGTGAATGGAATTATCCAACGCAACCACCTTTTATCACGAATGGCTGATCACAGCATTTAGCTACACATTGAAGTTTTGTTCATTTTTATAGCTCATGTCATAAGTTATCCTGTGTCCTCAACAAACATGCACAGCCTTAATAAAGACTGGGATGTGGTTTGAAAGGGTTGAGAGAAGTTTTGTGAATGTGTTTATAGAAGTCTTATAGAATCTCAGTGGCTATTGACTTCTAGTGTTTGTTAGCAACTAAATAGAAGATTTAAACTTTCATTTTGTGCCAAACCATTTCTTTCAGCATGCAGTTTACACATTGATAACTGGTTTCTATAAGCTCTTGCAGCATCAGTGCAAAACTAGAGCCAAACTTTGTCAATTGAAACATCATTACTGATTAACTACATTTGATATAAGAGAAAAACTGTACATTTGAATTTGTCATTTTTAGCTGAACCATCGCATCCACGGTGTGAAAGTATAAAGGCTAGTGTACTTTTGGCATTCACGTCCAGTTGGATGGGCTCTTGCCATGCCTTTAAGTCACAATGAAAAGGAATGTTCTATCTTCGGAGAGAGGGAGAGAGGGAGAGAGGGAGAGAGGGAGAGAGGGAGAGAGGGAGAGAGGGAGAGAGGGAGAGAGGGAGAGAGGGAGAGAGGGAGAGAGGCATGTGCTGGGTGACCGGAGCTTGGCTCAGCCCTGATTCCACTGTGGGTTTATAGATGGCTAGCACACCAAAGACTCGGTGTGATCCTCTCAAGTTACCTCTACCATGGCAACACAAATGTCAGTCTGATAGGAAGGCTATATTTCAATGGCCTGGCACTGATCTCATTGCTGATCTCTATAACCACTGTTAAATTAGTATTTGAGCAGTGAGATGTTTTTTTTTCATGCTGAATCACATTTTGGTGTTGTCTTGCAGGGATGCTGGTGGACTACACTGGCCATTATAGCTACGTGTTCTTCGCCTGCAGTGTGCCTGTCTCCACTGCTGCTCTATTCATCATAGTGTCTTTCTACTGGTTGGACAGACAGACAGACCTACATGGAGGATAAGAGGCCCTTCTCAACTAAAGATAATCACAGCCTGAAGCCCACCATTAATCTCAAAATTAATAGCAGAAGCTGCCAAGTGCCTTTACAGAGGATAACAGACCAGGACGCTGAAGCTTTCACTGATGTTTGAAAGATTTAAAGTAGGGGTGTCCTGTTTAGTTATTGAGGGGTGTCATCCAGTACAATACAAGATTTACTTGCTCAAATACACCTGCTAAAGGTAGTAACTACTTGCAGAAGTGAATCTAACAGGGCATAGTTTATTTGGTAGAGTGTAGCGAGCAATAACGTTTTGGTTTTTATTCTATTATTTTATTATTTTTTTTCTCCTGGTGATCTATTGTGGTTAGGGTCATTAAAAAGCATTTTTATTCTTACGTGTCTCCTGATTTTTGTCATATGTCACCAGTGACATAACATAGCTTGGTTGTTATGACCACTGGGTGCCGTCAGTCAATCAGCACTTTTTTTTTCTGCGTTTCTATCACGGTGAATTTCATGTGAAATTTAAGTTAAGTGATACTTTTTTGATCCCACAATGGGGAAATTCCACCTCCGCATTTAACCCATCTCTGAAGTGAAACACCACAGACACACTAGGGGGCAGTGAGCACACTTGCCCGGAGCGGTGGGCAGCCCTATCCACGGCGCCCGGGGAGCAGTTGGGGGTTGGGTGTCTTGCTCAAGGATACCTCAGTCATGGACTGTCGGCCCTGGGGATCGAACCGGCAACCTTCCGGTCACAGGGCCAGTTCCCCAACCTCCAGCCCACGACTGCCCCAATTTACAGCTCATTGGCTCAAATTTTTGTACTGGTAGAAAGTCCACATAAAGCAACAAAGGTCCCAAAAGATGCCTTTTTGTGCTACAGTCTTCCTTGAATTTCACACTTTGGTGACATTAACAAGACCAAGACACCTTAAGAGTGCTAGGTTTAAGTGCATTTGGGACAGACTTTGTGACGTACAAGTTATATGTACCATATTTGCAAAAATTATTTTAACTTAATATGCTTATCTACAAATTGTTAGAACCATTTGATGATGGTTTTAGGTTCTATGGTTCGAGCTCAATACCAAAGCTGTGAACTTAAGCAAGAAACCCTCCGTCCTGAGAGTCCAGCCGGCTGGGGAAAACTCAAATGACAGAGACTAGGTCTGTTCTCAGAAGGCTTTTCCCGTTTATTGATCAGAATAGCAGTTTATATGCATTGAGAGAAAATGGAGGCATACATGCATAAATGGCGTGATCATGCGACAAGACAATAGAGAGGATTGGGGTTATAGTTAGACAAGGGCCCCAAGAACGTTTGACGTCCGGGTACATGGAGTCTAAGCAACAGATAAGTTAGAACGTTGCTGATCGGATATCATTGTCACTATGAAGCACAACTAACCATATGAATGCACAAGCATAAGCTGAGGCCTCCATATGACACAGGCCTGAACCCCATAAGTCATGATATAGTCATGAACCCAGGATTGTACCCATGAACCCAGGATTATATATGCTCAATTTATTTGATTATATTTATATATATATATATATATATATATATATATATATATATAATTAATATAATCAAATAAATTGAGCATTGTTCAGGCAGGCCACGATGACAGGTCCCCAGCTGAGCTGTCACAGTCACTTACATGCATATGGTTGGCTAAATTCGTCAGAGCACTTATTTAAGCTACTTTAGCTTGCACACTCATGCTGCTTTCTCCACAAGCCACTTTGCAACCCTCTTCCTTCATGCTGTGTCTGACTTGATCAATGTCATGTCATTGGTGCCTGCTTTTCTCTGTGTCCCATAGGGTTTCCTCTGCTGCTATCTCTGCCTTAGGCTTTGTAATTATGCACATGGAAGGGCAGGGGTTTCCCAGAAAAGATCCGTACTGCCAAATATAACCTACTGTAAACAAACAAATATTCTCTTTGACATTGTGGTCCTGACTAAACTCTTGTTAATCCTTTTAGTTTTGTTATCAGATTAACTAGGAAACGGTTGGGTCTCTGTGATGAGGTGCTAGGAAGCAATGAGAGGTGAAAGTTGGGAAGGTGTGAACACCCTGCTATAAAACAGCTTCTACCCACAGAGACAGCCTAGATAAAACAGACAGCACCACTGCAGCTTTCTTGATATGGTACCACAGAACTGTAACAATAAAAAATAGCATTTAAACAAGCACGGGAGGTGTGGCCATGTAAAGTGGCCATACAACGAGGCTCTCGAGAAGCGCTGCACTTGCAGTAGGGGAGACTTCAGTTATCGTAGTGTAAGCGGTGTTGTTAGTAGACGTGTAAATGTGTTGCATGTGTTTTTTTTTGCTGGGCTGTGGGGTAGATGTGTGGGCGTAGTCTCTACTGTAGAGGAAAGTTGTATAGCTAGACGTGACCTGTCTGTTATCCCGTTTGGTTGAACAGTGCTGAGCAGTGGCTCTTGCTTGCTGTCTGTTTAACAAAAGACCCATTCCTTCCAGGCACAAAGTTTCCTTTTTTCACTGACCCCATAATATTTAAAAGTGCAAATGAAGATTAAAAATACATAGTACAAAAACAGAGGTATCCCTAAGACAGGTGGTAACTGTAGCTAAATATATTCTTCTCCGTCACGTAGGCCAGGCACCTGTAAACATCCACTCTGTTTAGTCCTAGGCAATATCTAAAGTCTGCATTGACGCAGTCATTACCAAAGGCCACTCATGAGCATCTTTTTGAAAAGTGAAATGAGAAACATCTTACAGCCTTGTGGTCCTTGTACTTAGTTTTTAAATGAATTGGCACAAATGATAATGACTCTCTCCATGGCTGAATTAGGTGTATTTGAATGGGGAAATCATTAAACTGTGTTACACTAAGGTTGTCGAGGACTTTCCTAGTTTAGAGTGTACTTCTGCACACCTTTTCATTTTTCTCCTTTTGTAGCCCTCTAGTACCCTCCTGTGGTCAGGTAAGGGTCTTCCACTCAAGGCCCAGATTCCCAAAAGCTTCTTAGTGTTAGAGGGATATAGAGAGAATGTTCACACTGATGCCACTGTCACATTTGCGCAAAGATGCTTGTGTTTAATTTGCACATGGAGAGAGATGACTGACTCAGCCCTGAAATGTAATAGATCAGGTAATAGATTTGTAAAGTTTTACCAAACAACACAGAGGCAGAAATGTATATTGTTCATTTGTTATGGATGGCTTTGTGTTTCCCATGCTTTACATAATTAATTTGCTTAGATTTAGTTCTTTAGATATTTATTTATTCATTTAGATATTAGGTGAGCATCCGAAACCAGGCATGATATTAGTGTAGTCATGCCCAATGACTGAGGTGTTTACTCTGGTCAGTTCTGGGCACAGTTCTTATAGAATCTAATGGTGAAACCATTAGATAGCCTTACACAATAAACTGAGAACTTAAGATGTGATACATGTAGATTTTATTTAGTTATTTTGATTTAAAAACACTTAATGCCTTTAAGGATTTTGGAGATACTGCTTTTAAAAATCAATTAATAATTTATACATATTTTTACAAATTTAACTTTGTATTCAAATAAATGGATCCTCATTCTGTTGTGGATTTCTGTTGACTATTTTCATTAGTATAACTGTTATAGAGTTATGTTAATGAACAGGGCAAGAGCACTTGTACGATCTGGAGGCTGTACAGGTGCACTACTACCCCAGAAAGCTCCTTTGCTCACTTTTGGAATCATTGCTTTTGGTTCAAAACAGCATTCACTCTTAACTCATAGAGTCCATGTATGAAAACGTAAGCTGCACCAACAGCCTTCTTGGAATTCATTGTTTTTGTGATGTCGCATAAAAAACCAGCCAAGAAAATTGTTTAAAGTATTTTTTTTTTCAGCAAAAACGTTATGTAGCATTCAAATAAACATAAATATATTAAAATGTAACAATGTTTTTTTTATTCACTCATGCATATATGAATTCATAGGTTTGAGCACAAGTGGCCATATTACATGTTTTGTTTGTTTTTCTAAGTGAAATTAAGTATATATTCTCTACAGAGAAAACACTTCTGTGCATTTTATTGCACAATTACTGCTGAATTTAACATTATATATAAATATGTACATAAAACCATACACAACCCAATTTCCAAAGAAAGCTGTGTAAAATGTAAATAAACAGAATGAAACAGTGTGCAAATCATTTACAACCCCTATTTAATTGAAAATAGTACAAAGATGACATATCAAATCTTGAAACTGAGAAATCTGTTTTTTTGAAAAATATATGTCCATTTTAAATGTGATACCAGCAGCAAGTTTAAAAAAAATGGGACACAGGCCCCTCTGACAGCACTGCATTAAAAACAGACATGATTCTGTAGTGGAAATCACTGCATGGACTTACTGTCTGTGAAAACAGTTCGTGGCTGCATCCACAAATGCAAGATAAAATTCTATCATGCAAAAAAGAAACCATATACAAACAGGATCCAGAAACCTGTTCTGGCTCAAGCTCATTTAAGATGGTCTGAGTCAAAGTGTATCCTGTGTTCCAACAAATCAAAATTTGAAATTCTTTTTGGAAATTATGGACACTGTGTCCTCCGGGCTAAAGACAAGAGGGACTATTCATCTTATCAGTGTACAGTCCAAAAGCCAGCATCCATGATGGTTTGCGGGGCCTTAGTGAACATGGCATGGTTGACTTGCACATCTGTGAAAGCACCATTAATATTAAATGACATATACAGGAGTAACATGCTGCCATCTAGATGTTTTTTTCAAGGAAGGCCTTGCTTATTTCAGCAAGACAAACCACATTTTGCACATATTACAACAGCATGACTCTGTAGTACAAGAGTCTTGGTGCTTAACGGCTGCAGTCCAGACTTGTCACCCACTGAAAACATTTGCGCATTATGAAATGAAAAATAGAACAAAGGAGACCCCTAAACATCAATTGGTCTCCTCAGTTCCCAAATGCTTACAAAGGGTTGTTAAAAGAAGAGGTGAAACAGCACAATGGTAAAAAAAGCCCCCCATCCTGACTTATTTGAAACTTATTGCTGGTATCAAAATAGGCATATATGTTTTAATTTCTCAGTTTCAACATATATTTTAAATCAAATATAGGGTTTAAAACATTTACACATCATTGCATTCCATTTTTATTTACATTTAGCACAGTGTCCCAATTTTGGGACTAAGGGTTGTAGTAGCAGTGCTGGCCTTCGAAAAATCCTGCAATTCATATCTATTTAGATAGAAATGCCTTTCAAATTACACGTGAAGGCCTAATGAGGCTAAACATTCAAATGGATCATTTGTGCATTACTGGAAGTTGGGAAAGATGGCATTTGGAGCAAAAAGGCTAAGATGTATGGCTGGTTTGTCTATAGGGCAAGTCAAAAGTCACAGCACACATTTTATTATTTTTTATTTTATCATCGACTTCTCTGGGGTCATCACAAACAAATTGTGTATGCTGAGAAAATCCGCAACAAACACCATCATCAACACCACATCGTGGAGGCTTGTGACAGCATAAAAAAATAAAAGGTCCTGTGACTTTTGACTCAACCTGTATATTTAAAAACCCAGCTGCAATGTACCAAAAAGAAATGTAGACACAATGCATTGAAATGCATCATGGAACTGAATTTGAGACAGATAGCAAGACAGAGGAATACTTGGGCTGCCCTGCTATACAGAGCAAGAAAAAAAAGGACAAAGTACAGAAATAATGATGTTTTTTCAATTTGCCAAAAATAAAGACATGTTCCATTTCCCAGACTGAATAAAGCTCATCTATGTGTGAAAGAGTGAAGATTTGAATGCTGTAATAAACAGACTGGAATGAAGGCTGGCATTAGCAGTGGTGGGATTTTCATAAGCACTGGTGTCAGCTGGCTATGAAAGCAAGGCAGTCACCCCACTACAGTGGGTTTGGTCCTGGAGCTACTCCATGTCAAATGACCTTGTAACACCTTAGTCACATTTAAACCTCTGAAAACATTTCATTATTTCCCTCTAGTGGATATAAAAACCTCAAATGTAAGTGCTGAATTTACCTGATCTGAAGGTTATATCTTTCATTATATTCATGTTCTTGGGGAACAGAGAGGCCTGTTAAGAGAGTCTAGATAAGAGTTGAGGCTTTTCAGTCAGAACTCCATCAATAAATTCAACAGAACTATAAGCCAATCTATGTTAAAGAGCATTTTGTAAGACAATTCAGCAACAAAGGCTGAAACTTCAGGGATCAATCATCTGAAAAAAATTGTTCCTTGGTTGGAAGGACAACTAGGAGTGTTATACCAGCTATTCAGAACCAGTGCTGTGGCATAAATCAGTAGGCTATCAGGCCGTCATAAGCGCATTCACTGCAGCTTGGGCGTTGAGGCTGCGCAGGTCACTGTATGTTTGTCCAGTACCCACAAAAACAATGGGCTGACCTGTGGTGTAGGTCATGGAAATTGCAGCACCAACCTACAAAGAACGTACAAATAAAAGGCTTCAGTCTGTTCCTTCATTGTAAACCTATTCAAATTATAGACTGAGCAAATACATGTACAGACAAATAGTCTTGGAGTATGTAAAGAAAGCTCCTACTTTGTCATCAATAGTGTCAAACTTGGTGAGAACAATGCAGTTTTGGGTGATCAGACAGAGCAATCTGCCAGTGCCTGTTTAAATTTAACCTGCAGAGAAGCACAGATATTACTCACTATGAACATTTATTATTAACAAATGTGAATTTCTGAATTGTCATTTTCTATTTTTTTATTTTTTATTAATAATGATGACTTGTCAGTATTAAAAGCATAGTAACAAACAGCCTATTTGATCTTAATAAGTAAAGAGAGGTTGGAAAATTGTCATGTAAAAATGAATTTCTACTGGTTTTAGTACAGACCCAGACATATTTTAAGCAGACATCACGTAAAAAATATAATACAAAGAAAAATGTATAATAGGGACCCTTTAAGCAGGGACTCTTAGCATCATAACGATTCAGACTCAGTTACCTGACAATAGAGCAAACTCAGAATATATGAAACTGTAAAGGGCAATGAGTTCCCAGAGAACCCACAGTCCTAAAAGACAGTACTTTCTACTAACAAAGCCTACAGTATTGTTCTGAAAAACAGAAAACCTACAAATTCATCATGGAAGGACTGCAGAGCTTACCAGCTGATCCACAGCCACATTGCCCACCAGGGCCTCTCCTACAAACAGCACCAGGTCTGGGGTATTGACAGCTATAAGCTTAGCCAGAGCAGTCATCAGTGGGGCGTTATCCTGCATACGCCCAGCCGTGTCAACCAGAACAACATCAAAACTGTGTTTACGAGCTGAGAGAGACAGAGAGCATTATATAAATATAAAAGTGAAAAGGTACATTTTACCACAGTTACAAACTGAGTTAAATTGGTAAGTGGCTCCTAGCGGTTTTGTCTGATCTGTGACAATATGTCTGAAACTAAATATTAAAAATGTAAATGTCCAACCTGAGAATGATCAAACTGTGATTATATGGAAAATATTAAGTGCATCATGAAACTTCAAACTTCACAAATTATTTTTAAAAATACCCTGAATACATAAATGTGACTGGAGGATGTATCACAAAATGTATCACAGTATAAAGCATAAAATATTTTGCTACTGTGGTACATGAAAGGTAATAAAAAATTAAGCCCATTATTGTTAATATAATAATATCCAAGTAATCCAGGCTACAGTAACAGTAAATGAATGCTTTAAAAGCAGTAGCCTAAAGGCTGACTTCTCTGTAAGCTTTAGCTGTGTTATTATTTTAAGAAGAAGCATTTTATAGGCTGCACATGCCCTTTTCATTACCTAGATCTAAACATATGAATAACTACCAAGTCACAGCAAGAACAAAGCTTATATGTTTCTGAGCAGAATTTCAAGCCTGAAAGCAAATGCAAAAACAGACAGTAGCATGTGTGGATTTTTTCAGACCTGAAGCAAGAGTTGAAATTGATTTCCACCTGTATCTCAAAACTGAAAGCTTTAATAACAGTTTCTGATTAGGACAGTTTTGGTGGTCTACCAGATTTGCATGGTTGTTAGAAGTCCTGGTTTCTCTACATCTAGTTTGTTGAACTCTAGTTCTGGAAACTACTGTTTTTTTTCACTTTTTTATCCAACTGACATTCCCCAAAAGTCTTTTTTTTGACATTTACACAGTACTGTACTTAACTGTTAGGTCCTGGATACCATGAGTAAAGAGCACAAAATAGAACCTGACACTAAAAAACAAACATCTCAGCATCAGGGACATCAATATTTAAAGGCCATTACCATGGTACTCATTATGTATTAAACATATTGCTAAAAGTGATCAGCATTATCAGTGTGTATCTACTGTCTACTGCAAACAACTGTGGCACTCAATGCACCCAAAGCGTGTAGTGAAGTTTTACCATATGCAATAGCTTCCCTTGCAAGACAAGCAGCATCCTTGCCATAACCCTTCTCAAACAGTTGGATGGCAGTGCGACCTCCATGCTGTTCTGGTGGGTGCAGGGAGTTGAGCCGTTGTTGGTGTTTCCACAGCTGCTCCACTGCACCCGCCCGAAAAGTATCACATGCAGCAATCAGCACAGTGAAGCCATTCTCAATCAGCCAGAAGGAAATCTGTACAGATGCCACATAGAATCACAATTTCTGTGCTCACAGAAAATGAGTTTTATTTCTATTCAAATTGTTCAGTTTATTAATAATCATTTACCTTCACTAAATTAAGAACATCTGCCCAAACCACTAGTTTGACAACCCACCACACCATCTTGAGGCCACTACACTAAAAGCAGCAAAACAAAGTTTAAGCTACTATTTTAGCACATATTTTCTTAAATAAAAATCTATGAAAAACACAAATAGCTCATGATTAAAACCAAGTTGTTCACTTATATCAGTTAAGATACTTCAAGACTGTGTCAGTCTGCTCTCATCATGTAACAACTGTGTAAGAATCTGTGAGATCAGCCCCAATCCTAGCCTGTAAATACTTCTACTGCTCTGTGTTACCTTATTACTGAACATGAACAGTCAGGTGGACACTGAAACCTTATTTGGCAGGCTAAGGTTTGAGCCATCATCTGGGAAGCTGCACCCTTGGGGCCAAACTGGAGAGACTGCTCATTAGAGGCTGCTGTGTCACGCATGGCTACTGGAACGAGCTGACAAAACATGCAAGAGCATCTCAGATGACGGCTGGTACAAGACAGGGTGAGATTTTCATTACACCAGGCTTCAGCCATGCCAAAGGGCACAAAGATGAGCCAGGTTGGTAATATTATGTTCAGGACTGGTCCAGAGTCATATCACCTTATATATTTTTCATATAATTACACAACCAGAAATAAGACTATTTGACTATGCTATTAATGTTTCATAGATAACAAATCTAAATCCCAACACTGCATCCTTAAAAAAAACTTTAACTCATAAAAATAGCTACAGGTGACTCCTATACCATTTACAATGGCACACAATACAATTAAAGACAGTGGCCCCGGTCACCGGCTGCAATCCCATTCCAGGTAACAGCCACTGCTGACATCAGTACAATAGCTTGTTCCGCATACTTGCTCGGTAGGTAATAAACATGTAGGCGGCGTTGAACCATCACCAGTTAGGCCATGCTTGACACTAATGCACGCCAGCCGTTAAGTCCGGTTCTCTAACTAACTCTGGTTCTCGCCTGGTTAGCTACTCCCGCCGATGCACAGACAGAGTTCTTCCAACAGCGACAGCAACACACCGAACAATTCCTGCCGTTCCTTTGTTTAACCAAAGTGGAAGTCGACTCACCTGGGTGTGCTCCCCTTTTATCTTTCCCTGGAAATCAGTACGCTGCCTACCTGCATTCCACTCACCCGACAGTGGGTGTGTCCCCTGTTAATGGGGTCTTTCATCATCAATGAGCTGATCTTCAAACGCAAGTGTTCATATTGATATTAAAATTAATCTTAAACACTTAAGCATTCAGCCATACTACATACTACAGTCATCACCACTGAGCAGGTTTTCCAGTCGGCAGCTGTGACAGAAGAAAACATAAACAACCTGGAATCAGCCGGAAATGAACCCAATACCATTCGAACTGAATGGGATGTAAGATGCTTTACAGACTGGCAGCAACAAAACAACTCAATCAATACTGATCTAGCAAAAAAAATGACAACACTCAGCAAAACGTGATATAGCGGCAGTTTTATGACTCTGGACTTCAAAAGGCGAGGCTTACAGCACACAGTGCGACGAGTGAGTGAAGCTCGTGGCTCTGACGTAGCAACAAGCTGCTTGTTAAGGAGCTATAATTGGGAATCGCTAACATTAAGACGTATTAAACGCCACGTTCAAGGCCCAGTTTATTTCTTTCTTACTGTATTTATTTAACTGCATAAAAGCAATATCACATGAGACCAAATCACACGATAACACACTCGTCATGGCTTCACCCGAAGGTGGGGCCAAGTGAATAAGAGCTAATATTGCCAAATTAAGAAATGCATTAACTCTACAGGATGCAGAAAAGTTAGTTCATGCATTTGTTACTTCAAGGGTTGATTACTGTAATGCCCTGCTGTCTGGAAGTCCCAGCACAAGCCTCAACAAGCTTCAGTCCAGAACGCTGCAGCCAGCATCCACACCTATCAACCCTACACTGGTTACCAGTTAAATTTCACATTGATTATAAAATTCTATTACTGACCTATAAAGCTCTAACGGACACGCCCCTCAGTACCTGAGTGAGCTTCTCTCCCACTATGAACCATCACGCCTACTTAGATCACAAGGCGCTGGCTTACTACTGGTACCTAGAATTAATAAAGTTACATCAGGGGGGGAGAGCCTTCTCATACAAAGCCCCCCAGCTTTGGAATAATCTTCCTGTTGATGTTTAGTCTCCGTCTTTAAGTCTAGGCAAAAAACTTACATGGTAATTAATCTTCCCTGTCAGATCTAGACCTGTCGGTGTCTCTGCTGCTCTGTTAATAATACTGTAATCTGTGATCAGTCACTCATTACAGAACTGACTCTCTGTGTTTTTCTTCCCTTTCTTTGAACAGCTGCCCATCCTGTGCGTCTGATGCTGCTCCCTCTTCTGCCTTGATCAGGTGCCACTGCTTGCCAGCCTTCTGGACCGGCTTGACCACCGTTGAGCTTCTTGCTGTACAACGCTGTGCAATCCTCACGTCAGGTGCTGTATAATACTGTTAGTATAATACTTTATATTAACAATGTTTGCTATCCGGTGTTGTCCAGAGGAGAATGGGTACCCCTTCTGAGTCTTGGTTCCTCTCAAGATTTCAAGTTGTCCTCGTGTGGCTAATTTCTGTAATTGATAAAGGCGACTAGTGCACTGAAGTAACAACTGTACACCTTCTGCTAGTTGACATATCCATGCTCCACCAATAAATGAGTTTTTTCTTAGCAACCATATTTGCAAGACTGGCTACAAACAAATTGATTGGCAGACATATTATGGACATTGTGCCTGTGAACAGAACCCCATAATCATTTTATTGAAAACTCCTGAAACATTCATCAGCAATATCAAAAAAACATTTTTTTCATAATTGCATTTCTGTGTGTGTGGTTTACCTTGTCCGGTGATATTCTCAATCTGGATGGATTCGGGTACTGACGCATCGAGGGTCGCATAAAAGGACATGATCATCTGTGGGGAGGGAGAACATCTACCCTGCTGAAATAGAGCAGTTCCTCTACACACATCTGAAAGTGAAGGAAGCACAGGTGAGTCTGGTCGTTGCTCCATTACACCACAAGAGAGCAGCAGTGTGGAGGTCAAGAAGGGATTTGGTATTCGTGTATACTGGAAAGCACTACAAAGTTTGTGTGCTGCTTTCTGTCTGTGCTAACCCTGTAGGTTACTGGGGTGAAAGATGAGCGGTTGGGAGAGCAGGTTTGTGCCTGCATTAAGCTAGCAGAGGGAGAACACTGCATTGAGGAGGAGATTAGAGAGTTCTGCAAAGGCCAGGTAACACTGACACCATTTAATGGGGAAAAAAAATGAAACACTGTCCATTCACTGTCCACTCTGTTAGACGCTCTTACCTTGATGATCCAACTTGTAGATATAAAGTCAGAGACAGTAGCTCGTCTGCTGCTGCACAGTCTATGGTCATCCTCTAGTCCTTCATTAGTGATCACAGGACGCTGTTGGCTGGATACATTTGGTTGGTGGACTATTCTCAGTCCAGCAGTGATGCTGACTTAAAAACTCCAGCGGCACTGCTGCATCGGAAGCACTCAGACCAGTGCAACACACACTAACACACCACCACCCCGTCAGTGTTACTGCAGTGCTGAGAATGATCCACCACCCAAATAGTACCTGCTCTGTGGGGGTGCTGCCCCTTGAAGAACAGGATAAAAGGGGGCTAACGAAGTATCAGAGAAACAGATAGACTAAGTCTGTAACTGTAGAAATGCACAATGCATATGGCAAGTGGAGCTGATCAATTGGACTCTAGAAACAAGGATTTCAATGTTATGGCTAATCGGTGTATTAGCTACAAGCAATGCATATCAAACGGTTAGCTTTTCAAAATATTTTTAATAAATCCACATTTTATTTGTAATTTTTGAATAATTTCATATATTACATTTTTAAGGAAATAAATTGACCCCCTTCTTATGATGTCAGCAGTCTTCAGCACTCAAACAGCACTTCAGAACTTTAGGTGTTTAAATGGGAAAAAGACTGTCAGTATGTACTACATGAACTGGTGATCATTATTTCATTAGTCCTTCGATTTAAAGGGAATTTCTTCCATTTTTCAAATTTCTTTCCATCAAGATGTAAGCAAAGTAATTTAGAGTACATGTAAAATGGTGCATTGTAGAGAAACGTACCGACAGATTTTATATTAGCGGTAATAGGAACCAGGGGTCATGATGTCTGTAACGCAAACACAGCCAAAGGGTTTTCATCATCATCATCATCATCATCATTTGATTTACTTTCCAGAATGATCATTGAACTTACAGAAATATACTGAATGTTTTATATGTAAAGCTGATAATGGCAAAATATTTAACACTTGAAAATTATATATATATATATATATATATATATAATATATTTACAAAGGCCCTGCATGTAAGTCTTTGGCATAAATGTCTTTCAAAAAAATTTCAGGCCAAAACATGAAGATAGATATCATACTGTTGCTACACTCAAAAAGGGCGACAAGCACTTGACTTTGTTTACTTTATTTGCACATACTGGACAACCATTCTATATCATATGATTCTTAAATGATGTACAATTTGTAAAACTTGCTCCTCAAAACACAGCATAAAGAATCTGAAATAAATTAAATGAGCTGGAAGGCCCGATGTTGGTATGTACAAATTTCCTGGGCAAAAAACTAGAATGCTTAAAAACCTATATACATGTGACAAAGCAAACAATGAATAGAGTGCTCAATAACTTAATATACTGTGCGAAATCAAACACTAAGGGGGCAAGAAGATAAAGCTAACAAGTGCTCCAAAAGTGTATTGTTTTCAAAGTGCTGGTATAGATTAGTCTGAACTGGGAGATGGAGCACTGTGAGAACTATAGGCAGACATTTTTTCTGGAGTGAAACCTACAACTGGTGAATGCCAAACCCACCAGCAAAAGAACAAAGCACATGGGGACAGAGATGAGGTTCACACAGCCACTAACAATTCTTTAACCAATATACTTCAAGTGACAATGCTCACACATTGCACCAAAAAAAAATTGTACATAAACATAGCATATAAATAAAACAGTATCTTTTTTTCCTCCCCACACGTTAACCATTGTGAGAATGCTGGCTGGACAAATCCTCAGCGGGTATTACTGTAAATGGTGGTGTTTGTAGAGTGCTGTAATCTTATCCCTTTCGTGACAGTAAATGTCCAAAGCTAATATGCTGAACTAGGTATTGTCCATGCCAGTAACCATCCAAACACAAAGGTGAAGCAGCATCCAGGCCAGAGAGAAGCCTGTTAATAATTTACAGGGTCACTATTGAGAGTGGGTGATATTTCCATGCCATTTTGGAAGACCCTACTATGACATTCTTGGTCAACCTCTCACTGCTCTCTGCTTAAAATACTCTGACAACGGTGCCCTGAAGCCAGGATCCAAACCACATATAATTCAGTCAGTCCAGGCTATGGAAAGAACCTGCATACTGTATGTACCTCTGATCCTCTTCATGCCTACTTTTCATGTGTGTACACACATCAAGTATAATGATGCTCTATAAGAAAATCCCTTTTTTCAAATATTTTCTAAACCAGTATTTTTCTTGTGCAACACTGAACAAAAAGGAAGCAGTGGCCCATTTGGGCCCTTTGTCATTTAGCTGGCTTTAAAATAACCAAAAAAGGGCAAAACGTGAGAAATGCTGAGTCCTCTTCAGAACTGAGCTCAACTAATACAGTCATATGTGCTACCCTGTCTGACATACACCCGTCAGACATGGACACATGAGGCACAACGTTACTGCTGTCCAGTCTCTTGGCCTCGCGCTCTCTCTCACTCTCTCTCACACGCACAGTCATGCATACAGAGCGGCAGGGTTTTCAAATGTCCTTTCCGTTTGTTTCCATGGTGTCTGGCGGCTTGTGTGGAGGCAGCAGATGGATCTCTCACACGCTGAGGGGCAGCATGCCAGGAGGAGACACAGCTCGTGGGGACGCCATGGCAGTTAGGGCACCAGGGTCCAGTCCATTCACAGTCCTGCACAGAACAAAGCACAATCAATATATAATGCCACTGGTTGTCATGGGAAGACAGAAAGCTCAGAGAATTATTGGAGGAGAGTTCAGCCCTAATTGTAGGGCAAGTTCAGATTCAGAACTTTATTGCAATATGCTAAGAGAAACAGGATATTCTTACTTTACATACACTCACCCACCACTTTATTAGGTACAGGTGTTCAGTTGCTTGTTAACATAAATAGCTAATCAGCCAATCACATGGCTGCAACTCAATGCATTTAGGCATGTAGAGGTGGTCAAGACAACTTGCTGAAGTGCAGACCGAGCATCAGAATGGGGAAAAAAGGTGATTTAAGTGACTTTGAACGTGGCGTGGTTGTTGGTGCCAGACGGGCTGGTCTGAGTATTTCAGAAACTGCTGATCTACTGGGATTTTCACGCACAACCATCTCTAGGGTTTACAGAGAACGGTGCGAAAAAGAGAATATCCAGTGAGCGGTAGTTGTGTGGACAAAAATTCCTTGTTGATGTGAGAGGTCAAAGGAGAATGGGCAGACTGGTTTGAGATGATAGAAAGGCAACAGTAACTCAAATAAACAAAATCTCTGAGGAATGTCTCTAACACCTTGTTGAAAGTATGCCAGAATGGACTACTCACGCTTTGTCAAAGTATGTTGTGTGGAGTGAATGAGAGAACTTGGTGGCGTTGCTGTTAATCAGGTTGCCATTTCCTGTGCTGTAGTTTTTCCTCGCTGCTTGATCCTTGGCAAAATTCCTACAGGCAGCCAGCTTGGACTCCAGAGCCTGTGAAAGTGCAGAAATGCACACAAGCGATTACTCCTGCCCGCTGTGAAGACACCTGGCTCCCTCATGCTGCTCTTTATAAGCAAGAGGCACAAGGTGGAATATGAACAATGTGCATGCTATAGCATGAAAGAACATAATTGCAAGAATTACCCCAACTTTCCGTAACAGGTCTCCAACAATGTTGAGAGCAGAGATTCTGGCGGATGGAGTGAGCGGAGAGTTTCCACAACCGTTGGTCAACACTAAGACACAAAGAAACAAATTTAATAATTCTGAAATAATTACATAAATAATAACTTAAATAATAAGTGCAATACAATTATATAAAAGGGTGGTTAAATACAGAAAAATCAGTATAATTCAGCAGGCTAGTACACCTTTCTGATTCATGAAAGGATGGTCAATGGTTTTTCCCACTGGTGTAGCTGGAAGAGACAGGGAGGCCTGAACTGCAGTGTCCATTTTTTCTGTGTCCAGCGTTGGAGAACTAGGGGCTGACATTCTAGTAACATCTGTGGTCCTTTCTCGCACAGCCAACTCCTGTCTCAGATCTGCACAACAGAGATGACCATAAGAAACCCTCATACAGACCCAACAACAATTAGCAATATTTAACAGCACAAAAAAAAAATAAAAGCAAAAGTGAATACTCAGTAGAGTACAGTACCTCTGGCCTCATCCTTCAGTCTCTGCACAGACACCAGCAGAGACTCCTTCTCATCTAGTTCGCTCTCTAGAAAAGCATTCCTCTCTATGGCCTGGTTCAATCGCTGCTCAAAGTCCTCCAGTGATGTAATGGTGGCTCTGAAAGTACAGCCAGGTACACAACATGTACATTTAGTACAAAAAATGAAAGCATTAGTGGAAGTGAGGTGTTATCGTCTGAGATGGGGCCATGGTCCGATTTGCTTATGCAGAAACTCATAAAAGTAGACAGAAGGCTATGTGTACCTCTTGGCTCTCTCCAGGTCATCGTTGGCCTGCTCCAGCTCCCTGACGTATTTGTGCAGCTGTTCTTTGATGCACCGTGTTTGGCTCAGGTCATCCTCCAGCATGGAGATTTGTTTATAGCTCTGTGCATACTGCTGCTCTAGTTTCTCCTGCATGACACAGCCAAGTAGACAGGGCAAGATTCAGAGTGCTGGCAGCAATCCACAGGTGCTCAAGTTTGTAGAGTAGGGAAAGGTTAATTAATGAGTATCTGGAATCCAGTCACTTTCTCCCAGCTAGTTCACCTGCTTCCCCCCCCCATTTGTTTTATTTTTAACTTCTACATCACCTTATTCTTTTGTTGGGAAAGTAGTGTTCCATATTTCTGATGACAATGGATAATCAGTAGCAGGGCAGAAAAGTTATTAGTTCTGTGAACCTAACCCTCTAAACATAACCCTCTAACATATCACTTAAGGTTCAGATCAGAAGAACCCCATTTCAAAGATACAAAAAAGTATTTTACCGTTGGCAATAATCAGGCTCCTTCGTGTGAAAGTTGTTTTTTGCCAAGTTGTAAGTTTTCTATTTTCTCCAACTTGATCCTAACATCCAATTACAGTGCTCTAAAGGATTACCTCTGGGCCTTTTTACAGCCTGTACTGGGCTTAAAGCCAGAATATACTGTCTGCTGATTCTTTCTGCCAAGCTGAGCTCAGGGCCTATTTCACCCATTTCCTTCTCAGGTGAAATGTAAGACAAAGGATCCAGAAAAAGCACAAATCCTACAATAAACACACACAGACACAAAGGCGACAGAACAAGCAAGTACACACCTTCAGGCTGTCAACCTCGCTCTTCAGCCGCTGATTCTCAGCTTGCAGGTCTCTGATGCGGTGTTCTGCCTGTCCCAACTGGGCCTCCAGCTCAGCCTCCAGCTCACGGCTGCCCTCTTGGAACTCCTGCAGCTCCTCCTGAGCGTCGTGGTAACTATAGAGACAAACACACCCAAAGCACACAAGCTCAATACTCAGGAGGCACCGCTGCGGCCCAGGCCATCTGGGACTTCATGTATTCAGTACTTTGACTACTGCACACAAGCTTCAGTCAGGACTGACACAAAGGAGGGGCACGTGGTAATTTAGGGCCTGACAGCTGTTCCTACTGTGAATAATGAATTACAAATAACTCTCAGTAAGAGTCTGGCCCATTTTAGAAGAAGGAGGGAGTGCAGATTTGTCATGGCTAATAAGTCCCACAGTAACCTAAACAAGGCAACACTGCATGTAGTAATCGCTACTACTTGCTCCGAAAAGGTACATAGGCCCTCATGTCAGGTTAACATGTTGGGTCAAAAGAAGTGCAGTTACATAAATTGACTGGGCTAGCCAAATTTGCTGACACTGTGTCCAGTTGCTTAACAGGCCTGCTGTTCTCAGTGACCCCTGAAGAGGTCAGATGAGGGGGTCACAGAATGCAGAAAACTGAGGGGAAACCTAGTGGGTGTCAGGAAATGACCTAAGCAAGCTGACTGTATGGATGACTGATTTAGCTCTACTCAATAAGTTGTTTTTAGTGCCAAGCTGCCAAATCTTTCCGGAAAGGCCTTTTCCTTTTACACATTCCTATTGCAGGAGCTCCATGTTATAAACCTCCTCAGCACAAACTAAAGCAATGCTTACAACAACAGGAAATGACACAAAACCAAAACCTCACGTCACTTTCCTGTTATAAGTTTGGTTCCTCATCAGTCTCAAGCACAGCAATGTACAGTGTAATATAAGCTTAAAGTGACATACACAAATGTAAGTGTTGTCTCTAGTCTATGCACAAGGTTCTCATACTGGGGACAGTGCAGGAAGAACATTTTACATTTAAAACAAAATTCAATTGCAATAAGTTCTGCTTCTTGTAACATTGTCATTGCAGGAAATCTGTGTGCACCCCATATGTTTGCCACGCCTGTGATCGTGGTGTTATTTTTCCCACTGGTTGATGTTTTACACCATCCTCTGCAGGACATTCCTGGGGTTTTAACACTTCCTGTGCTCCACCAAAGCTCAGATGCGATAGACCAGTGGGGTTTTAGCACATGATCAGAAGTGTGTTTAAAGTTATTTCCAAACTGAACAGAGGCCAGCAGCAGGTGATCTAACAGACAGCCTGTCTGACCTAATACTAGAGCCAACAGTAGCAGCACACCAGGCGCTCTCTTCTAGGTCAGCGTTTTTTTTTTTGTTTAACAGTCTTATGGCTAAAGCAAAGGGTGAAAGAGTTCCTTTTATAATCAACACATGGTTCAGCTATCAAAATGCAAGACCTAAATGATGTTTATAACAATCCAAAGACAGATGGAAAAAATATACATGAGCATCATGAAATTGACTGAAAATGGAAAAATATATAGCATTATTATGATCAATTAAATTGTTATGCTTGCAATATCCTTTTTCTGAGTACACTGAATATTGTCAGTACACTGACCAACTGAACATTTCAGTACAAACAGCATAATTAGTCCTGCCTAATGGGATTTAGTGCAGTGCAATACAGGAAATGCTGAATAAAAAACATTTTATTAAGATTTTTTTTAAATGCGGACCTTCGTTCAAACTTGAGAACTCAAAACCTGTGCACTTCTACTATAAAGTCCACAAAGCAGGAGATAAGTCAAAGCAGATCATCATGCCTGGCAATTATGCAACAACATAGGTCTAAGCCTTGTTATGTCAGACTCCTGCAGTGTGCTAGAGAATAAGCCATTTATGGTAAACAATAGATTAAGCACTAGACAACTCCTTAATCATGAAGCCACCGTTTGTGTGTGAGAAAGACAAAGAGATTTTGAACAGGCAACATCACAAATAAAACCTTGCTCTGCTCTCAGAATGGCAAAAATTACCAAAAGCATGACCAAGCTTTAGATCCTTTAAATTGAGTCACAAGCCATTCATAAGCACCCACTGGGGACTTAGAAAGTTCTCAACAGAGCAAGAGAATAGAGGACAGGACACAAACACAATGGGAGGTCATATGACACTTCTACACACAACATAACTCCATTTGTGTTAACAAAGTACTGAGAACAGTCATACATGCTCCCTTTTATGTGACTGCATGCTGAATGAGACTTTTCATGCATGTCGCACTATGCAAATGTGACTACATTTACTGGGAGACACTAAAAAACATTGTATAGAACATCCTCATGCTACAACTGTTAAAAACCAACATTTATTAGTCTACTTTAAGAAGCACATTACACAGCATAAATATTAAAGTTGACAATAACTGCACAGTCTACAAATTATGTGTTCTTTTAATCCTCCATGTTCTATACAGTCTTCTTTAAGTTATCTTCAGTAAGAAGCTTAGACAGCTTTTAGTTGGAGAATGACAATTAAGAACTGATAGACTTTAACTAGAAAGTAACTTTCATAAAGCCAGAAACTGCCAGACATTGTCAACAGCTTTGCTGACAGCATACCATACAAAATGGTATGAATTCTGCTAACCTCCCCAAAAGTTCAGTTAACCAAAATGAAAAAAGAAAGCAGGTTTAAGACACTATTGACTCAATCAAGGAGATTAATAATTCATACAATCATTAAAAGCCTACTTTTTCTTGTACTTGAGGGACAGATTTTTCCAGTATTCAATTTCCTCGTCTTTTGAGGTGAATTTTGGCATCATCTCCGTGTCCATGGTAGAAATCTGTGGGGCGGGGGAAACACACAGTTAAAGGTTGTTTGTGGCCTAGTGTCAGAAGAAATGAAGATGTTCACCCCTACTCTGTGTATATACATAAATCCATACTTTCTCAGTGGTCTGTGAGGCAGCTATAGAACAAAATAGGGGGGAAAAAAATCATGTGCAGCATCATAACCTTTTTTTCTCCAAGTACAAGTGAAATTAAAGTTGGGACTATTTTATCAATAACTGTAGAGTAAAGCAGAGCAAAGCAATGGTAATGGATTTCTCACAGTGCTTTGCTTTGGTTCTGGGATGATAAAATGTTGCACGGGCTCCCCATTAACATTCTTCATCATGTTTTGATGTGTTTTGAAACAAGCACAAAGGCCTCTGAGCTGGGGCCTCTGCTTTCTCACAATTAGCCAAATTCAAAGTAATGATCACTTTGTGCTTTAACCTATGCATGCTGAAAAACAGCAGAGTAATCACAGGAGACGCTCAGCCCTACCATGAATTACAAGAACTTTTTCTGTGAACCAACAGGTAATGTTAGAACTCGCCTGGGATTGTACAGAAGAAGAGAAAAAGTCTCTAGATTTAACCATCAGATACCACAAGCATTTGACAATAAGAAAAATCAAAAACCATTCAGAATCATTTAAGTCTATCATTTAAAACAATTAAAAGATACAAAACCTCTGGCATTGACAGAACATTACACTACAATATCCAGCACTTGCAGCACAGCTGTACTGTGAAACTGTCTAAACTGACCTTTGGTGTGAAGGAGCTGCTGTTTTTATAACATGCATTAGCATCAGTGGGCCTTGCTGCCTCAGAACCATTAAATAACTGGTGGTAAGTCTGGGTCTTGGTGTCTGATTACAGCTCTGGCTGGCATATGGGCTTATAAAGGCTTAGCAGTCTAAGAAGAAATATTTCACACATATGTGTTCCGCTTTACAAGTAGGTTGAGTGTTGCGGTAGACTGCTTCCTTAAGCAACAAGATTCAAACCATTTTTTTCGAGGCACACTTTCAAAAATATAACAGAAAAGTAGCATCACAAAGACGACAGGCGTGACAGATACATCAGTACATGAAAACAATTTGCTACCATATTTTGAATTTTTGCTTTAGCTGGTCAAGAGAACCAGAAATCCAGAAACAGAAACCACTGAATGAATAAAAGAAACATGGTGGTCTTATTCTTGTGTCAAGGTTGCTTTTTTTTTTTTTTTATTAACTTTCCAAACCATGAACTGGAATAAACATTTTGGAGACTGTATCAGACCAAAGAATCTTAACAAGCTCTGAAGTTTGTCTGTTTAGTTCTGTCTGAATAAAGATCTTGGTTTCTTGAGTCTACAAAACTTTGACAAGGAATGTGGACAACTTTGCGAGTTTGCCGTACTTTCCAAAGTCTGGATGCGAGCGCTTTGGAATTCTTTCTAAACCTGTGCAAAATCCATGAACATGGTCAATGAATCTTATTGCTTTAAAAACAGCAACATGTAAAATACTATGTCAAACATTGAGCACTATATCATACAAAACTCAAGCATCGATATAAGATATTTTTCATGTACATATCTTACAATGTTGATTCCAATGCCAGTCTATAAACCATTTATATAATGTAGAAACGGGGACTAGACCCCCTTACAAAAGTTTTAATAGAGTTACAAATGCCGTAAAATTAATAAAACAAAACATTTCAGCACAGTAGCCCAGAGTCACCTAAATGTTCTGTGCTTCCAGTGTACAATGCATATGTCATTTGCATATAGCATTTGCCTGATGCCAATATTTTTAAGGTATATATACTACTGATATTGATATGTGATCCCTATAAAGTACATTTAGTGTTAGGTATTGGCAGTATACTGGATATTCTGTATATTAGTATATCCCAAAACTGATGTGCACTTTTTAAAAATAGTGTTATTCTAGCATGTTTTAATTTGCATGTCTTTCAAGTGAAATCACTGGCTTTCACAAATATGGGAGCCACTGCATTACAAGACACACCACAATGTCACTGTTTGCACATTTTGTGAAAATATAAAATGATGCAAAAGATATGTTTGCAGCATCTGAGGCCAGTTCCAGACCTTTTTGTTCACAATGGTCTTTGACATTTTTATGCACTGCTGCCTTGGAGAGACCAGTATGTATATTAAAGAGTGGTTACAACATGCAAAGGATGATAATGAAGCCTGCTTTCTTCAGGTGATCCAACATGGAACTACTCACCACTTCACATTTAAATGATTTTATGATTTCTTCCCTGCTACACGACAAGTATACAAGAATAAGACACGATTAAACATCAGTTACCTACCTTTACTCTAGTCAGAGATAAATTTCTGTGTACCCTACTGGCTTTTGTGCACTGTGCAATTTTATCTAAATCCCAGACACGGACACCACCACACAGCATGATTTTCATTTTAAGAAAACAAGACAGACAACACAATACTAAGGAGCAGCATGGTTCAGTAAGTGCTGGTTTCCTTTTAGTTCCGTCAGGATTGTAACAATGTCAAACAACATTCATGACTTCAGGCTCCAAAGATGTTTTTGGTCTCCTGAGAGGTAAAACCCTACACTGTTCAAATACAGGAAAAGAAAGCGAGATGTTGTTTGTCACTTTCTTCTAGCTCCGCTCATTCGCTTCTCAGTCAGTGACTGTACTGAAGGGGGCTTTCTGAGGAAAGGCCAGATTCCTTGGCTATTACATTATTTCCTGGAACACCTCACTCCAGCACAACACAGCAGACACTGGCTACATCCTGCTGGGTGAGCGATCTGTGAAGAGGAGGCTCTGCCGGTGCTCATAAATAGCTTTTTAAAAATAGCTTTAAAATAAACACTACCCATCAACACTGACCTAAGCCAGGGTTTAAATCTAAAAACTGATTTAACATGGGTCGGGGCAGTTTACGGTAGCTAAGAACTTAAACAGCTCTAAGACGTAGCTAATAAGATACCACCCTAAAGGAAGGGGGGGAATTCGGAGGGTGGGGGGCGTGCTCGATTGAGATTGCGTATTTTTATAACGGTCATATACAGTTATACTGAATTTGAAATCCCCGTATGTGCCTACCTAAACAGAAGCCTAGGTACTTAACGTTGTGTCTTTGCTGCCATCCTAAACCAAGAGTTACAAAGCGCCCATTTCCAACCTGACGACCTGGAGATGGTCCTTGTTTAGCTAAGGCTGGCTAGCGTTAGCGGTCTCAACGGACGGACGTTAACTTAACAGTCAACGCCTAACGTTAGTAGGTTAAGCTACGTTACGCGACAGTCAGCCAAGAGCTGGCCTTGTTAATTCCAAATAAACATTCAGCATTATCAATACAACAGTCGTGTTAAAATACAGATTTAATTACCAGAATTATATTGTATTTGCACCGGTTGACAGGTCAAACAAGCGACTCGCGAGGCAAATGTTCACCTCAGGCCGAGTCTACCGGTTTCGCCAGCGACTGATCCGTTGAGCAGCTCGCGCAGTTAGCGTACGAGCCAAACCTATTTTATTTTCAGAACCAAACCTGAGGAAATAAGCGTTACATCACATCTGACCGTATATATATCAATAATGTACCTTATAATTTACCTGAACATGCCCAGTCCGCGAAGTCAGCTCACCAGCTCTGAAACCCGTGATCTCCGCCCGGCCAACTCGCCCGCTTCTGACGAACAGCGCCGTCTGACTCGCGAACGAATCGTTCTTTTGAACCGGATCTATAAGATAAGTTGAACCGATTCGCACGATCCAACCGAACTTTTCTGTATCGTTCATGCAATGTTTGAGCACATTATTGGCTTAACACTTCTAATAAAACTGGCATGTAACGTCTGAATTTAACACGTTAAGAACAACCGTTTTTAATAGGCTTACATCAACTCTGTACACACTGAAGCTGATTTCCTCTTTCTGTTATGTGTTTGTGCATGTGTTCTTGCCAGGCCTGCCCTGCCAGCACTGCTTCTCTTGAGTAATCCGACGCCATTACTGAGTACAATTAGTGAGCAGTGGACATCAGACTCACTCACTGAATCGAAAGTCACTGTTCGATACGGAGGGACAATAAAATTGACATAACTAATCACGGTGTCCACTGTTGAACGGGGCTTTCGGTTCATTGATGTGGACAGTTCAGAAGAATCGGTTCGCTACACTGAATCAAACTTCCCATGACTACAGTTGAAACGCCAACGCGGCTCGCGAGCTTTTTTTCAGAGGAGCAGGCACGACTTCCGGTAAGATGACGAAACTACGCAATTACATCATTGCTGACGAGAAGACGTCAGTGACGTCTCATACAAAACACAGTTCTCCTTTTTTTATTGTCGAAAAGACACACAACAATGAAACAGAGTATCTCTAGAACAGACTCTAGAAATACATGCCTATGTGTATTATATATATATATATATATATATATATATACTGTTACAGTATACAGTATATACTATACTGTACTGTTTTGACATATTTTCTCTCTCTCTCTCTCTCACACACACACACACACATACATACATACATGCATTTTTCATTTATATTATTATTATTATTAGTAGTAGTAGTAGTAGTAGTAGAAGGAGTGATAGCAATGATATACACACATTTGTCATACTTTTTTCACTTGATCTATTTATTTTATTCTGGATGGATTCAGATATAAACATACACTGATACAATTTTTTGGATGCTACCACAGAATCACATGGGTGAAGTTACATAGAATATTCTCAAAATACATCAAATTTATATCATCACATCACTGTACTGGACTCCAAACCATCTACAAGACACCCCATTACTGGGATTGGGAGGAAAACATTGCACTCATGAAACTTGGTTCATATAAAAAATGTCTTTAGCTGAAATGAGGTTTGGAGGTAGGGCTCAGCTTCGTGCTCAACAAATCATTCAGTAACCTCTTGGGTCCAGTGGATGGAGTTATTGCTGTGCTGAAAGACATTACTGAGAATATCAGCGCTGTACCATAAGATACATAGAAATTGTGCACTAAGATTTGCAGGAAATTGCTATGCTGTTCCCTGGAAATTACATGTTTTCACATTCACTTTTCACAATAAATAAAACATAATTTGATGGGGGTGTTATAACATTTGCATTAGACTCTAAAACCTTACTTTACTGATGCATGTGCAACTTGCTGTTCAGCTCCATTAATCAAAGTGGTCTTCATAGCATGAATTCAAAAGGATCAGTCCCATATGCCTCCATGGGGCATGGAACAGCATCCAGTTTTGGATTCAAAATGTATTTAGGTTCTACAGTTTGGTGCCACGTTCCACCTGACACCACAGGTGGGTAAGGGTTTATTTATCTGCGATGGACTGGCGACCTGTCCAGGGTGTATCCTGCCTTCTGCCCGAAGACTCAGCATCTCAGCAACTGCTAACTCTGACACAAGATGGCGCTTCAGGATGCACTTGCTACTAACCCTGCTGAAAAAAGACCATTAGAACCATAAGGATTAATACCTGAAGGTTTTGCTTTCTAATAGGATTTGGCTTAATGGTCGCCATTAGAGACCACTAGGTTCCTGTAAGACACCTTTAGATCCAATTAGAACACCAAATCAATCTGCAGTCGGTCACAGAACAAACACCTGTTAAACCATTAGGATCCTCTACAATATCAACCCATCAGAAAAACAAAACAGCAGTAGCTTGTGGATACCATCAGGAACCAACAGTAAAGCATATCTTACAACACATTTCAGATTTCTGAGAAAATAAGGAATTATTACGAGTAAATCAATATTTGGGAAGTCATTATTTTGAGATGGTTCATCATAGTAGGTATTTCAAGTGATTTCGAGTAAACAGGCATTGTTATAGCATAATAAGTCAAAGTTATGAGAAGTCATTATTTCGAGATACTAATTCAAAATGTTGAAATACTGCTGCCAGAAAGAGAGAAAGGGCTCCTACAGTAGACTAGGCTACTATATCTATAAAAGAACAAACACACAAAAACAACTGTTTCATGAAAATAAGTACACACACACACACACACACACAGCTTCTCCCTCAGGGTCGCGGGGTGGGGGCACTGGAGCCTATGGAAGGCAGGATACACCCTGGACAGGTCGCCAGTCCATCGCAGGGCTGAAAATGAGTAACATGTCAAATTTATGACGAAATAAGTCATTGCTACGAGTCAGTAGTTGACAAATTAAGTCAATATATTGAGGTTCAGACACAGTACCTAATTATTTCAAGATACTAATTATATCGAGAAAAATGTGCATTATTACAACATATTAAGTCAAATTTATGAGACATAAGTCAGTATTACAAGATACTGATTCCAAATGTCGACATACTGCTGCCAGAATATGAGAAAGAGCTGTCACAGGCAAATATCTCCACAAAACCCCCCTGTCTCACCTGGCCATGTGGTCTCCTCATACACTTTTTAAAGGCGCAGTCATCGATACCGGCGGGTCAGGCTGTGCGCTCAGCTCTTCAGTCCGCAGTCCGTCCAGTCAGACTGCATTCTTTCCGCCTGACAGCCACAGCCCGAACTGCACTCCGTCATTTTAAGATAAACCTGCTGTACGACAACAACTCAGCGCCTCCGTTCTCCTGCTGCTCCCCATGTGGACATAGAGCGGAGCTGGAGTTCGCTCTGACCTGTCTGACCAGTGATGGATGAGGAAGAAGAGCAGGGCAGCGAGTGTCCAGTCTGCTACGACAGTCTGCAGGACAGCGCGAGGACACTGAGCTGCGGACACGCGTTCTGCCACGACTGTCTGGTCAGGACGCTGGTCAGTGTGAACCGGGAAGGAACCGTCACAAGAGACAGCATCATCTGCCCCGTCTGCAGACACGTTACGTTCGTCACCAAACTCCAGGGACTCCTCGGGCGAGCCGGCGAGAAGGAGCAGAAGATTTTGGAAGTGCCGTCGACGTCCGTCGCGCGTCCGGCGAGCGTTCACAGCGGTCGTTGTCACTGGATAAGCGCGTGCGGGAGATGGTTTTCGTCCAGACTGAGCCGTCAGAGGCTGGTCTGTCCTAAAGACTCCTTGCAGGTGTTCATCATCAGCGACATGGGGCGCCCAATGGCCGATGAGGATGTTATTGATGTTGGGACCAACGCAGTGATCCACGAGAACACCACTGGCCGCAGCTGGACTATGTGCACGACCTCCTACTGCCTGCTCGTGCTGTTGATAATCTTCACCTTACTCGCACTGGTAGCGGCAACGCTGCCTTGGGTTCTGTTGGTGTAGAGCATTCCATGGACCTCAACCTGTTTTTATGACGTGTGAAATGACCATTTTCAAAAAAAAATACTACGAAGCTGGAATAGGCGTCCTATTCGAATATTCCGTTCCACCTTAAATGCTGCAGCAGTTGCATTAACCTCCGCAGCACTTAAGGTGGAACGGGGAATTCGATTAAGAAGCACGCTTCTTCTGGAAAAAAAAGGTATCAAGTGGTACTGAAGGGCAAGCAGTACATCTGCTATATCATGAGATTGTTCTATGGATAGTGAACAGTTCTAGATATCATTTTAAGTGAGGATTGTCAAGTAAAATGATCTCACAGACAATCTTGCTTCTTTCATGAAATGATGCTTGAAAGCAGTAAAAGTAATATTTCAATAGAAAAGACCCCCTCATACAGTAAACATGTCCAGAAATAGGTAGAATAAACCCAGTATTCTTGCCAGTCTCCCAATGAGAAATACTAGATCTAGTACCTACAGTCAAGATGCTTAAACTGGCAAAGATGTCATTTTCCCCAGTGTATCAGGGCTTGGACAGACTTTGTAGTTCACACACTGCCACTTTCTACATTTCACCATAGCTTGGTCCTTCCTTCTCTTACTACATGGGATCTTCTCAAAGCAAAGAACGGTGGATTTGAAGCTGATCAAACAACACAAGCTGAGCTCTGCTTGGCAGCATTTCTCTCACCAAATTATTAATGTGAAAGAAGGATCATTTGAACGAGGAGGGCCACAAGAGAAGATGAGCTTGGCAGGTGGCTTGATGCTTTGAAAGGAGAGATGTTTGTGGGATGGAGTTACAGCACTTCAGACATGGAAATTCTGAGAAAGTCACTTGGTTTCTGTGTGAGTAGATCAGGAGAAGAGCCGTTAGCGTTTCTTTACGCTGCTTGAATACTTGCTTTGAGATCCCTTTTTTTTGGGCACACCCTTGCTCTTCAAGCACTTCTTGTCTCACAGGTTGGAAAACTGCACTTCCCTCTCCTCCCACCTTGCCTACTGACCACAGAGTTCATTTCACAACCTTTTTCAGCTTGGTTAAAAAGCTAACAAATCTCACTAGTAGTGTATATTTACAGTGTTCAATTTTTTTTTTTTTAATTTTCAGTATTTCAATTTGCTTTATTTGTCTTATAAAGGAAGTGACAAGACTTAGGCCAGGGATACTTAAAAATAAAGGTTCCTAAATGGTTCTTGGACATATAGTTCTAGGAGAAACCTTTAATTGGTTTGGAATTTTACATTGCATGGAACATCTGTAGGGAACCAAGTTCTTGCTTGCTTCAAGAACTGCCTCATTGCTTCAAAGAACAGTTTCTAGCACCTTTATTTTTAAGAGTTTAGTTTGGCTTCCTATGCAATGTATGTAATAGTATATTTGTATACTGTACTAATATCACACTATATGCAGTACTGGGCAAAGCACAGAGACCATACTTCATATATTTAACTTTCAGTCAAAAAACAGCAATAAAAGAAAATGACACAGAAGCTTCAAAACACAAGTATAGTTTCCAAACTTTCGATTTTTTTGTGTGTTCACTCTGCCTTTATTATAGGTTTCCATTCGTTTCAGGAGACTTACTTTCAGCTTTTCAAACAAAACTGTAAGAATATTTTTCCACATCCCCAAAGTTCAGTCTTAGATGTTGGTTACATTTTCTGCTTTTCCCAATCCAAGTAATCCAAACACATTCAGTGATGTTTAAGTCTGAATGGTCCATTGTTCTGAGAATACCAGCAGCTTGTTTGATCTGTTTTGTAGTCTATTTTCTTTTCTTAGTAAGTTTCTTGGCTGCTAAACATCCTTTCAGACTCATAGTGCTGAGTTGTCTTCTCACAGTGGAAGGACGGATCTGATTTTCGGATCTGAAGCAAGAGTTTAGCTCAATTTTCTCCTCACTGTACTCTTTATCTGAAGGCAACAACAAAATAGTTCTTGTTTGTTGGAAGCCCCATTTTCTCTATATCTTTTTATCATTTTTTGAACACTAGATTTGAAAACTATCTTACTTAGTGGTCGTTTTGCCCATTAATTAAATAAATGAAGGATGGTCTCTGACTTTGGTGCAGTATTTACATAGTAGTATATTAGTGCACCACAGTAAAATAATAGTATCTCACTATTCTATAATCTTCATGAATCATTTGAAAACAAGGGCAAGCAACTTGGATATAACAACGCAACATTTTCAAGTTCACTTTCTGATTAATCTCAGCACAAATTGGTGAGCCGTTCCCTCTTGCCTGTTGTTGGCTCCTACTGTGGTAAACTGGTACATCCAATATAGTACCCATAGCCTTTATAGGCAACCAATATGAAACAATTTTTCAATATTCAACCAAGCAGAACAAACCACTCATACCAGAAGTATTAAAAATGTAGAGTTTAATATATATATTTATATATATATATATATATATATATCTATTTCTGACATTCTGATCAGGATTGCGGTAGGCTTCACAGCACAGACTGTGTTGTTCCACTGATATGCTAAGCTGAGGGGAGGGGTGGGGAAGGGAGGGAAGTGACTTACAGGCAAGTTTGTACATAAGTTATGAATGCAGGGGAGAGGCTGTACATAAAAGGACTTAATGGAGCCACTTGTACGTAAACCCATTACTTTTTTTTTTGACCAGTTCTTCACACATACCTAATATTTTTGGCCCTCTCCCCAGTTTACTCATAACATATAGCAGTCTTAAAAGAAAGTGACAAGAATCATGAATTATCAGAAGAGACTAAGTGCATGCATTGCATTGTCACATCCACTCTCTGATCTTAAGACAACAACAAAAGAAAAATGGCAACGTCAACAGACAGCTTTCTGATCTCCAAACAAGTGATGTTTGATTACATATGCAACGCCTGTCTTGTTCATTTGTCTTGTGTCAGTTTTGTTTTCATTTAGTAGAACTCAATGTTACTGAATTGAGCTGCACTTTGAACATCTCTCTAAGGACTTGTGAAATGTGAGTGCTGTAAATGAGAAATCATTAAACAAGCAAAGGAAATCACTTGTCCCAGTAGCATATCTGCAACTGATGCTTTGGATGCACTGCTGGAAGTCCTAGAGTAATGGCACCCAGCAACGGCCACAATGTCCACAGGTATCTGTGTTAAATGTGCACACTAGTGATCTGTCTTCCTTCACAAAGAAAACAATATACTAGCTGAGATCAGACTGTGTGATTCACTCTGGTAAAACTAGGCAATAGAATATGATTTTGTGACAGACATATTGCTCAACCTTGAATCCTCTATTGCTTAAAAGTTTTGCAAAGTAAACAAAGTCAAGCAAGAAGCCCCCCAACATTAAATGTTTTAATACTGGCAATTTCTTCAGCCAGCAAGGTACCACCACCAAGTGATGTGTTGCTTAAACTTACTTTGTGTAGCTTAGGGGGGAAAAAGCAGATTCAGAATATAACCTATTTGGAATTTGACAGATTGCAAACATTTTAGGCATTTTCTTGTCAAATCCTTCTAAGTGTAGTCAACAGCAGTTTAAGGTAAAACAAATGTTACTTAGCAACCAATGGCTGATCAAAAAAAACAAAAAAAAAACCCTTGCTGATGTTTTACTACACAATCTGATTAAAAAGAGTTAAACTTATGTTGTCATCAGCATATTGTTTTGACCAACCACTGGTTGCTAAGTAGCAATGGTCACTGTACACTACTGCTAACTGTTAACTACACTTCAACATGGCCCTTGATTGATTTAGCCTGGCACAGCAGCCGTAGCAGTTCCAGCAGCTGTACACAGGGCAATTTCTGGCCTCGGAATGGCGTGCCGCTGACTGTATGATAATAATCCCAGAAGTGACTGACAGACTTATGCAATCGCATGTAAATCCCTTCCCTAAATCAACATTTACACAAGCATTCAAAGTGACTGGCAACAGGAACAAATGAACCACAGAAGTGTCACCTAAATAAAGTAAATGAATCATGCGTCTATTGCAGCTCCTATAAGGTATTGACAAAGCCTTTACCTCAGTGCAGAGTGAGAGTAAAGGTTCAATCACATTCAATCACCACTCTTTATTTCAGATGCACACGTGCCTCTTCATAGAACACTGAAGAAACCAACACAGACCAAAAAAACAAAAAACTAAAAAAAAAACAAACAAAAAAAAACTCAAGTACACACACAAAACTCGTCATTAGCTTCAGGACATAAATATCTATTGTGAGGGCACTTGCAATTATCATTGTATAATCACTACAACTATTAAAAAGAGTACTCAGTCACCAATAATCATCATAATAGAACAGATTGAGAATGCACACTGAGGCATACCATACATTTCAGCAAAGAAGTCCTCTTGTCCCTGAAGTACACTAACGCTCAGTCAAATAAAGGAGAAGAGAGAATAATAATAGAAGCCATGACGTTTGGGAACCTCTCAGAGTTAGGCTCTTAATGATGGGAAAGAAGTAGCGTGCACTTAGGGCCACTTCCCAGTGAGGTTAACAACAGAATAAAGTGTAATTGCACTTTCACCGACACTATTTTCGACATGCCTGTTTCCATTCTGACACAGCAGAGTCTTACTGACCAAACAGATTCCATATCTACCCTGATCACCCAAACATCTACTGGTCATAGCTTCAACACAATAAACCAGAGTATGGCTGCACAATACAGTGCGAAACGGTCTTTGCAATACCATTTTCACAGAAGCTTACGGCTTGCAGATAAGCCAAGAGTCCAAGCAAAATGTTTCTTACTGTGTGCTGAAAGCATATTGACCAATAATAGTTCCAGATGAGTGCTTCTGTGAATCAGTCAAGCTATTCACTTTAATCCAAATAAAGGATTTGGGTCAGAATGATGCTGGCCAATCTTTAATCATGTCATAATGTTGATTCACCAGTGATCAACAAATATTTTAAAATTTGCCAGTATAGTATAAAACTGACTGATTCACCAATATTTTACACATGATAGCTGATTTGATGTCTCAGTCAGAATCACAAGTCCTTTAAATGCTAATTTCTTCCATCAACAGAAAGAAAAACTCCATAGAATTTCTTAAAACAAACCTGCAGTGAGAACGTAGATAGCAGTCAATTTTGTTCCCTTTCATATAGGCCAACATTCATTTTGTCATGTCCAAACATGCATGTCTGAAATGAACATCTTGTAAAGTAAAATGTTCTTAATTGTTTTTTAGAATGAATAATGTTTCCATTGTGCTCCACTGTGTGCTTCTAAATGAATGTATTATTGAAGTAAAGTTAAGTGATACGGATGCTACCAGGTAGCCTGAGCTGAAAGTTTGATGGGCATAGCAACAGTAACTATGGCAGGTCAATTGCACTGTGTAATAATATAATCAAGATGCTAGTATTCTTTAATTTCCATATTGTGCAGCCCTAATCCAGAGTGTCACAGAGAAGGCAGTGAGACAATAAAGCCTGCTCGTATTGATAAATGACCCCTGATGCTGACTTATAAAATATACAATTGATGGGGAAGTAATACAAGAAAACAATAAAGTCTGGTGGTATTAGCCAAACAGAAAGAGGAGAATAAAGGCAAGAAAACAGCTTTGGTGACCAACACATTTACTATATTCACTATACATGGCTACAAAGCACAAGCTCCGCCTTCTGGTATTTTTTACACAGTTCCCTGCTCCAACTTTAAATACCTTAGCATGATCAGAGTTTGG
The DNA here is from genome assembly GCF_015220715.1 of Pygocentrus nattereri. NCBI lineage: Eukaryota > Metazoa > Chordata > Actinopteri > Characiformes > Serrasalmidae > Pygocentrus > Pygocentrus nattereri. The sequence continues at coordinate 8,265,008 of NC_051224.1, forward strand.
AAGTGGGTCAAGTGGTTTGTAGCCATATATGAAGTATATCACCTGCTAAGTAGCTGCTGTTAATAGATCAGTAAAAATTCACCGCATACACTTGCTATCCACAAAAAATCGATCTGAACTTCAGTTTTCCCGATGTATGTAATACTCTGCTCATTTGCAGTGCTTTTGCCAGACATTTACAGAATTGTTCTGATGAGAAATGATAATGTACTTGTGCAGAATGTCACTTTTATTGTTTTCAATTAAGGCTGTATGAGACCTGCAAAAGATTCTGATTTCTCTATAGGGTGAAACTCTGCTGGGCCTTTTTGACATATTCCGCATTCATATTATTAAAGTTAGTGTTCATGGCTTACAAAAGTGCAAAAGCTCACTCACTCTCTGTGAATCTGGCAACAAGTATTCAGGGACAAAATAATACTCAGTTATCATAGAACGTTATCTCTATACAAGATAAATATGGCAATGTCACACATATGAATATATAATTCATATTTGCCTTTACATTTGTCCTCTCATGAACACATATCTACAGATCTTTATGTACAGTCTTCGTATTTACACAGGAGCGGAACCTGTCATTACTCTTTATATCCTGATACATGAAGTCTGAATGGGAGGCACAAATTATGTATTTAATTGTCTGACCTCTCTTTACCAGCAGAACTGCAGCTGCCACTGGAGGAGTGAACGGTAAAAGGAATACGTACCACTGACCTTCATGGTGCATTTTAGGAGAGTGAGACAAATATCTACCATGAGCTCTTATCTCATTGTTTTTCTGGTGCGTTACAAACCGTTCAAAAACATTTTCAGAATGTGCTAGACTGGATGAGTGCCCATTTCATCAGAAATTGAGTGGTATTGTCTATGCCAAAGCAGTGGTATGTATAGGCCTGCGTGCATGTCAGAAAGACAGAGAGATCGCTAGATAGAGATAGACATAGAGAGAGCGAGTAAAAGAGTCAAATGAGGCCTCAGCATTGTAAAACTAGACTTAAACAAAGTTTGCATGCTTTAGTCTTCAGTTCATCTACAAGAAATGAAACCAGTCTACCTCCTTGGACCCTGTAAAGAATATGAGCAAGTACTACCCTCTCACGCCAGGAGGGGGCACTATGGTCTCATGCTTTCCAGCAAAAAGAATAATATGAGGTTCCTTTAGAATCAGCAAACACCCCTCCTGTGTCCCACTGTATTGCAATTTAACTTCAGGCTCCGATTATAAGGCAGAAAGAAAAAAGCAGAATCGATCAGAGAGAAAACAAGCGTGGCACAATGTCCACAATACACAATAAACTCAACATTCCCGAAGTCCACCATCCACCGCTTCTGCTATGGCACAAGTTGTGAGTTGTGTAGATGGTATCACATATTCTATCTACTTATCAGTGAGAAGGTTGGAGCAGGTGTGAGCGTTTTGTAGGGGAGAGGGTGGGGTCCATTTCCAATGGAGGGGTGAGGAAGCAGGGAGGAGGGGCTGGTGGAGGCCTTGTGCTTGGGCAGGGCCTCAGCAGAAGGTGGGCGGGGCTTGGCAGGGCTTGGCAAGGCAGGGCTGGGGTGCTGCTGGCTGGGCTCAGGGGTTATAGCGTGGTGCTCTGGGACTCCTCCTCGGTCAAGGGCTCCCTCTCTGGAGAGTGGTCAGCCACGGCCATGGAGCTCCGGCAGGGCGCGCCCACCCTGAACTCGTCCAGCAGGCTGTCCAGATTGACATTGATGGAGGGGATTTCCAAACTGAAGAGATCTGCTAACATAATGGCAGCAATGGCAGTGAAGGTGAAAGCACGAGACGGTAACGAGCAGGACAGACACGAATGGTCGGGTGGGAGAAGTACATGGTCATGAGGGTGGCGATGGGTGATGAAGAAAGACAAGGAGAGAAGACGGGAGAGCAAGTTCAATTTGAGGCCGGTCTTTGGAAGAAAAGCCAGCGCAGGACAATTAAATAAAGCGATTCACTGAAGGAAAAGGCTGGAAAGAGGGTTGGTTCCCTAACATTCTACACAGGGATATTGTCATATTGGCCCTTTTGTGAGCCACTGGACTCGCTCTAGAGTCATCCTCTGCTGCCCAAAGGTATAGATTAAACTTTCAGTTGATGGTTAACAGATCAATCATTGTGTGTTCATTCAATGACGACATCATAGTTGACGTTCAATTGATATCCAGCACAGTGACCATAATACTTTTGACACAGAGACAATGGGATGGGTGTAAAGTGAGTCAGAAGGGACAGTGCAAAATCTCTTCGCTTGATTAGAATGTGGCTCTCTGAGGAGCCGCCGTATGGCCTGGGTTCTGATTGTGATGACCTCCCCTGTGTAAGAATGAGATGGACACGCACAGCGGAGTCACAGCAAGTGGAAGGGGGAGGGGTGTTCAGAATTGCCCCGTGAAGGGCCCGGCTCAGGGAGAGAGAAGGGTGGGGTTTACCTGGGCCCACCCACGCAGCGAGGAGCTGCCACATGGCTGTTAGGGGAGAAGTTTGAGGGCGAGTGGGAGTGGAGTCGTTACGATGGACATCAGAGAGCGAAGATGTTGGCAATGTGTGGGGCCCCCTGGGAGGTCCGTTAAGCCATGCACAGGCCAATCCCAACACCATGCACAGACTGAACACGGACAGAATGAGGCAGCGGCAGACAGCTCCACGGAGAGACAGAGAGAGATATAGGTAGAGAGAACAGCAGGGGTGACATTCCGGTCCTGGAGGACCAGAGTCTAGCATAGCCTGATGATTTTCCTGCCCTAACACACCTACAAAACCTGGTTACTAAGGATGGAATGTTCATAGGTTTCATTATCAGTAAAACTAATGATAATCACGCTGTTTCTAAAGAGAAATTCTAATAATTATGTACAAGTCATGGTGCAACTAAATAGTTTGTTGTTGCAGTCTCACTGCAAAGCACATATGGTTTTGTACTTTTAGTGTATATACATTTGGTTGTGTTACACTTAATATATGGTAATATATGCACACTTGATATATGTTGTGTACATGGTGTATTAATGCATTTCATAATTATATAGTATCAATTTGAGCAACAAATAGTAGTAGTTCTGGTAATAATTTCATATTTAAACAAACTGGTCAAAAAACACTAATGTTGCTAATGATAAATGAAAATGAAAAGCCACAGTTTACATTATGAAATCCAGGAACAAAAACTGGATTTAAGCTCCAGAACTGAAGATGTTAAGTGTAGCTTTATTTGTAGACGTTCAGATGATTAAAAAAAAAAAAAACAGGCCATGTGTGGTACTTTTCACATTATCTTGTCCTACTATGGTAGGAATATTTCATACTATTCCATCCCTACTGAAGAAATAACTTGAATCAGATGTTTTTGAACAATGAAATCCACAAACCATGTTGGACTGAGGCCCTCCAAGAGTAGATCTGGACACCCCTGGTTTAGAGAGTGAGTATGAGAGAACTGGCGTAATGTACGGAGGGAACAGGCTGCAGGAGGCCCCAGACTCAGCCACAGCACCAGGCCCGACGATGTGAGATGAGGCTACGGCATGGGGCGCAGCAGTGCAGTAGGTTTCTGGCTTACCCTAAACGTCCCCCTCACACTTAGCCCACACTCAGTGCCTGGCCTCACACAGCTGCAAAGGTGCACGACGATGGCAGGGGACAAAAAAGTCATACATCAATCAGAGTGATCAGGAGAATGACTGACAGACACACCTCAGAGGCTCACATGAGAGAACATACAGTCAGTGCCCACACAGCTGCCCACTAAAATGATAACACAGACCACAAGCCTTACTTAGAAAACAGAGTCTGACAAGACTGGAGAGATTACCCAGACTGAACATTACAGGTAATGTGTGTATTGTAGGTCCCTATAGTCTAAAGTACATTCCCTTCATGTTCCTTTGTTCAAGTGCTTTACGTTACTGTATCCTCTTGACGATGAAGAAATTACTTACTAAACACTGAGCTTAAAGGCAACTGAATCTAAAGGCACCTCATACTCAGGAGAAATGAAGAAAATATATAACAAAAAATGCTTCAGATTTCACAGGGAACGAGGCTCCTCATAGTCCGTCGCCTGCGTAGGACGGTGAGACAGACAGTTTGAGAGAGGGATGTTGTCCTCCCGTTTGCGCTGTTGTCACGGAGACATGTTTACCTGTGGACATGCTCTCCCCGGGGGACAATCCGTCCAGCAGGCCCTGCTCCATGGGCTGGGGGGCGGTGGGGGGGACAGTGGGCGGCTGCGGAGGAGGCAGACTGGGTCTCTGCCGGGGCTTGGGGGTGGGCCGCGACTTGGTGAGTGTACCGGTCAGAGACGGGGGAGAGGACAGGGAGTGGGGCGCCCCAAGTGGGGCCTGCCCAGGGGAGGAGGCAGGTGCATGCCCCGGGGGGCAGCCCAGGCCATACGGGGAGGGGGTACTCGGGGGAGTGGGGGACAGGCTGACCGGCGACGGCTGACCTGTGGACTGGTCTGACATCCCCCCTGACTGGCCATACGGAACCTTGGGTGGCACAGGGGCCAGCTTCTTCGATGCTGCCGAGAGAGAGGAAGAAAAAAAAAATCAGATTTGTAGGATGTTTTTATAGGATTCTACCTGGTTTGCTATTTCATGGGCACTGACAACTTTACAGAGAATATATAAAGGACAGTTTTGTGAAAAATCTTATATCCATACTTTCCCTTTACCCCAAATGTGATCAACCAAAACCTTTTGTTTCTAGGCTTGTGAGTGAAATACACCATTGCCTGATTGGCAGTTGATGATAGTATTCTGAGTATTAGTATTAGTATTAGATAGTATTTGGCAGACAAACAAGAGCCTTCTTCCCACAAAAAAGCTTTCCTATGATATCCTATGTTGCAAGTAAATACGTGTATATGTGCTACCTGAACATCTAAGCACCTCCTCAGGACACAGGGTAAAGGTACCACCAAGTATCGACGGTAAAACTGTTCCTAACCCTAAACCTTAACCAAAACCAGAACTCTAAACTACAAAGCAGCCTCTCAGTTCAGCACAGCAAGTAATGAGGTAATACAGAGAGGCCTGCTTAAACCTAAAAAGACATGGCCAGAAACTAGGCAATTTTTTTTCTTGCTATAGGTTTAATTAATCACAATTTATCAGTCTGTAAGTCACTTCTTTCTTAACATAATAACATGAGCGAAGCTCTGTCAAGTTAGAATGCAGTCTGCTGTTGCTTGTACTTCTTACTCTGCCTATTTTTGTAACTGGTGTAACTAAAATGTTAAAATTACTTAATCCTACATTCATGTTTCACGTCTTCTTTATGGAAGGCTGCAGCAGGTCTTATCTATTTTGCAAGGCCTCTCATGGTTAAAAATATAAATATAAATATAAATAAATATAAAACGTTGTATTTTTCAACGTTTTAAAGAGTTTAGGCTGTATCGTACATGGATTAGATGGAGTCAATCTGTGATTCTTCATATTATGTTTTAGCAAATCTGTCACATTTAAATGTTTCAGATTATCCACCTAATTTTAATATAAGATAAAGGTAAAACAAGTAAACACAAAATGCAGCTTTTAAATGACTGCTCCATATATTAAAGATAAAGATTTATTCAAAAACTATATTGGCCATGTGAATAAATAACTGCCCCCCCAACCTCATAACCCTTCGCAGTAACAACTGCAATCAATATCAATCGATAACTTTCAAAGAGTTGCTGTAGAGGAATTTTAGCCCACTCTTCTTTGCAAAACTGTTTTAGTTTGGCTACATTGAAGGGTTTTTGAGTATGAACTGCCCGTTTAAAGTCTTGCCACAACATCTAAATGGGATTTAATTCAGGACCATAACTCAGCCCCTACAAAACCTTCATTTTGATTCTTTTGAGCAATTTAGAGATGGATTTGCTTTTGCATAACCCAAGTTTGGTTGAGCTTTAGGTCACAAACTGACAGGCAGACATTCTCCTTCAGGATTTTTGACAGAGAGCAGAATTCATGGTTCTATCAATTATGACAAGTCATCCAGGTCCTCCAGATACAAAGCAGCCCCAGAGCATCACACTACCTCCACTGTGTTTGACTGTTGGTATAATGTTCTTATGGTGGATGTTTCTTGCCAAGTCTCTTTCTTATTGTGGAATCAATCATCAAAAACAAAGTGGGACAAATATGCAAAAATAGAAGATGTTGAGGAGGGGGAAAATACTTTTTCAAAGGACTGTACAAGGATAATGTAGCTAACAAGCAACAGAAGCTTATATCTCACCAATGAGCATTACACAAACTGAATGGCTCAAAATGTGTTAAATTGTTAAACAATCACACATAGAACTGCTTGGGTGGTTTTTGGAACTGTCTCATACACTGTTATTAATACAAACAGACAATGTGTTGCAAAGCTAAAACAGTAGCAGGAAGACTGAATTACTCTCATGTATTTGTCAATTTCGAGACAAGAAATGGTTGAAGCCACATGTGATGATGCAGGCATGCAGTTTGCATGATGCTAATTGGTGGGGTATAATATTCCATTACTTTTTAGCTACATTTGTCCACTAATGATATTTGTGTGGTTTTCTGTACCAAAAAGTCACAATTAATTTTCCAACCTCTATTTATCCCTTTTAATTAAACAGCTTGTTTTTGTTACTGTGCTTTTAAGACTGATAAATATGTAAATGACATCTGTTCTGATGGGCTGCCTTGTATTCAAGAAGTCCAGCACTAAAATGCTCCTTAATTTCATCATTAATGGGTGGGGGTAAGTGCTATAGGCTGAATAGGTGAATATATGTAAATGTGATGGTACAGTATTTGCAGCTTAATGGTACATTTTAATACTTGAACAATGCTACAATAAACACTAAATGCTTTTGTTTTAAAAAGTGAGAAAACTTTTTAAAGATTTTCCAGTACATGGGCCCTGTAACTCAGGACACCAAGTATGTTTCGGTTCTTTAGCTACATTTGGGATAAGTGGAAAACAGTGTAAATTTCTATGAAATTGCTGAGACTGTTTCTTTAAGGAAGAAAGGGACAGACCTTTGCGCAATGTGTGGGGGCTGTGCTCAGCCGAGTGGGGCGACTGGCTGTTGCTCTGCTGGCCTCCAACAGGGGGCACTGTCGGTCCTGTCACCTGCACAGCCTTATGGCCGATCACAGGCGAGAGCTCCTTACTCTTCAGAGTGCTGAGGAGAGATAGAAACGTGACGGCCTGCCAACGATCCACACCCACTATGCCCTTAATGAAGAAGAGTGCACAAGGACCACTCGCGCTGTTAGCACGAAGCTGAATCCACCTCCTCACACTGTCCAAATATAAGCTTTTATTGCTGTTGAAAAAATGGGGGAACTGGTGCAGACTGCCAATTGCAATTGGTAAATGTTTGTCATGTGAAACTGATGCTGACTATTACATGTATTTATCAATAATCATTATAACATCATAATCTTTAGTAACTTTATTTGCCCTTGACATCAAAGATAAGGATATATGAAAGTGGATTTACACTGAATGCGTTGCTCATGTGCATCAGCAGGAGGAAAATAGTGTCCTTGTGCACACCAGCCACCCACAACCCACAACTGTACACCACACACACACACACACACACACACACACACACACACACACACACACAAAACTCGTTTATAATACAGCTAAATATATGGAGGCTCTCCTTCCCGACTGACAGGCCTACTTTAGCACCTAGTCTCCTACATCTACAGCTGTGAAAATTACTTAATCTCTACAGCTCCACATGGAGAACATCTGAATGAAGACTCATGGAAGGAAATGGGGGAGGGAGACTCTATCAGGCAAGCTTTTTCTCAGACACAGAGAATACAATCAGGATAATGGCTCATGCTGCCTTGCTGCTAATAACTCCTAATAGGGGATCTTACGGTGCCGGAGCCTGAGGCTAGTAGACAGTATTATACTGCATCGTTCTGACATTAATGCAACCTCTAATACAACTTGCGGTGATACTGCTTCAAAACCAGTGTAATCCAGGGCTGTCACCATCACTTACAAGAGGAATGTAATGATTAATTTGCAGATGACTCAAATAATCAGAGTTGCTTAAAAAGATCAAACTAGAAAAACTGACTCAGCTCAACAAAATCCATGCACTGCCAAAGATAAACAAAAATGCTTAATTTTAGAAAATTGCATATAAAAATTCATTTATACTGTTAAACAGGCTCTGTTTCCTACTATAAGAGATAACAGTAGGATAATTTAAAATATGCACATGTAAACTCCTCAATAATCATTGCAGATTCACTGAGAAGTCACATTTTTTAACTACTTAATCGTGACAGCTCTAGTGAAGGCACATACCTTTGCCTCCTCAATAACATTTGTGGCCTATATAAATGAGGAAGGGAGTGCATGAGGATGAATAGGTTTTCTTATTTCAGATTTCAGAAAAAAAAAAATTCCAATATTTGCTATCTTTATTGCATTAGCAAACCAGTCAAACTTAATTCTGGGTGAATATATTGACCTCGTGCTCTTGCCAGCAGACTTCTAATTCACCCTTTTATCATGCATTGATATCTTTCTAACTGCACATTCACAGCCAGAAAGGCAGCCATAACAGGCAAATGCAACTCGCAATGTGCCAATAAATACATTCATATGTCGCTATATAACCATATGCAGCGTTATCCATGTATTTATTTCTAATCTACGGCGGGATCCACTTTCTCTAAAAGCCAGTAACATCCTCAGTTGCTAGGCAACCCTCATGAGAGGCTTCCCTGGCCAACTAGAATGTTACAGAATCTGAGGTATGGCATTGAAAAAGAGTACTACGAGCATAATAATAGAAAAAAAGAGGGTGAAGAAAAAGAAAGGTTAAAGGAGAGAGCCAGCTCGGAAGCTCCAGCAGCATGGGGAGCCCTGCTGGCCATTCCAGTGTGTAGCTGAGGCAGGACAGGTGCTCCAAATCCAAAAACTACTCTTCCAGAGCCAGTGACAAATGCTACATACTGGTCCTATGTGGGCCCAGAGTGAGTACTAGTTCTACTACAGCCCCAGGCACTAATGGAAATCCTCTAGAGCAGCGGTCCCAGTTAGAGTACCCTCAACCTTGCTCACTTTTGGCTGGCAGATGGCTTTTTATTGGCTACCCTAATGTGTTGCTTAAGGGTTATTTAAGGGTATCACAACTAACTAGGCTAACTTAATGACTGATAATTCTGGCAATTTAATTTAATTTTATTCTATTTAATAAATTAAAAGAAAATTATTTTGCACTTCGTAGATTTTTGTTGTGAATGATCATTTTGATGAAGCAAACAAATGCAATAAGGACGCAACGACTGAGAATTTGTTTTTATATGATACGGTGCTGCATCCTTATGATACACCTTTCCATACAGCAAAAATAAGTAATGCCTGAATATGTAATTTCATTCATGCACAGTATTTTCAAGTTTTATGCATTTTTCAATTCCGAGGCGAACAATACTTTAACAATCTATTTTAAAATATGTTTTGTGTTCAAAATGTTAATTATTCTCCAGATCTGTAATAATATACTACATAGATTGTATTGACTCAGATAAATAAAAGTTGTCCAACAGAACTTTTTCAGGGGCTGCTGCATTACCTTCTTGCGTGCATAAGGCCCTCCCTCTTCCTGCCTACTTTATTCTGAGAGGATGCACCCAGATGCCTGGGTGCTGGGTTTTGACTGTTTCCACTGAATAAGATATGTGAAAGCCCATCCGAAAAGACTTTTAAAATTTTGATATATCAAAATAATGAGCTGTTAACGATTTGAATTCCGTCTCAATGTATGCTCATGCTTGTTCAAAAACTGCTGCACTGCATCTACCAACAGCAACTGCTGAGACAGCACCATGCATTTGCAACTCTGGCAATATTACAACTGACACATTTGTTATTTAACTAAAAGAAAGCACAACAGTTAGAGTGCATGATTTATTAAGTTCAAGATTTTTCTTGAAGTCCACCTGAAATTAACCACTTTTTTAATAAACTAAAAGTGTATGTGCCTGGCTATATTTAGTACTATTTATGATTTAACTTAAGAGAGAATTTTTCCATCGAAATATAATGACTCCATTCAAAATACATTATGAGTTCTGATTCACGCTGACTTTAAGGTGCTGGTATAAAAAGTGTACAATATGTTTTGTCTCAATAGAAATGAATTAATAAATATATTTTACTTAATATTATATTATTAAATTACACTACATTCACACATTTTCATTAATTTTTGACCAAATTCTGCAGGTATGGCATGCATATGTCACAGGTCTGCCTGCAAAAACTTGCAGACCACTGCTCTAGCGGTACCAGATCACAGAAAGTTAAGTTTTTGTAGAAGGAAAAATCAGTCACTATAAATCAAAATGTTTTTTTTTGTTGTTTTCCCAACCCAGTAATTCTCAGTCTTAGTGGTGGACTTAGTCTTAGCTCTGGACGGGAACAGGCATGTGGGTATTTACCTAGTCAGCCTGGGGGGTCCTCGCTCACGGGCACATGGGCAGGCGGCCCACGGAGGGGGGCCAGAGGAGGGGAGGCTAGGGGGGTTTCCGAGTGCCACCTCGTGGCGGGTCAGCACCAGGGGCGTTTTAACATAAAGGGGGGAGGCGTTCGCATCAAGCGGGGCAGCATGCGGCAGGTCGCACACGGGGCCGTGTTTGGGGAAGTGCAGACAGCTGGGCTTTGGGTTGGAGTTGATGTCGAGGGAGGAAGAGGAGGAAGAGGAAGATGAGGAGGGCGGGGGCAGCTGGGGCTGGGGCTGGGGCTGAGCAGGGGGGCCAAAGCCGGACCAACGTAAGGGGGGGGAGTCAGGGGGCTGGGACTCGGGACCTGGGGCCACAGGGCGTGCGCAGGGAGGGGGTTTGGGGTAGAAGTGGTGGGGGCCATGGGAGGTGGATGAAGTGGAACAGGCGGAAGGGTAAGGAGGGGGCGGCCGCTCCTCCCCGTGGGGCGCATAGGCATGAGAGGGGTCCGGCCGGTGGGGCGACACCTCGTCCGAGCTGCAGATATTGGGAAACAATAAAAGAGCAGACACAGAGAGAGAGAGAGAGAGCTCTAGTAACTGCACACGGACACGGATGACAGCACTAGACAAAAAGTGGATTCGTCAGCTCCAACTTTGTTTACTGCGCCTTCTAACTCTTATAGAACACTTCTACTCGCATTGTTTTTAAGCTTGCAAAAAAAAAAAAAGGTAAAAAAAAAAAAAAAGAAACCGGCAGTGTTTTTTGTTAAAATGTTTGTCAAGCTGTGATGTGATTTGTGATTTAAGTCAGTTCAGTTGTGGTACAATGGTAAAGAAGCATAGCACACAGGAAGCCTGCTAAGAAGCCAAAGCAAAATATTAAAAAAAGGGGAGGGGCTCAGCATGAGCATTCAGATTCCACTAAGAAAGAAAAAAAACAGCACAGAAAATACTGCATTAAAAAAATCACTCTCTGATGAGCTGAGAATGACCTTGTGTCTGCGCACTGCACCAAGTCCAGAACCGGTTTTTCCCATATAAACGGGCAAGCTCGGCTTTAAACATCACAGGGAGTTGTGTTCGGTGAATAATTCAGAAAGTAACGCTTTATCAGTCCCCATAATCTCTCTCTCTCTCTCTCTAGTGCAAGGAGCTAGCACTGAAACGCTAGCACTAGCACAATGGCCTGGTCCAGCTCCTAAACCCAGAGCAGTTGAACACAGACACAAAACCCTTTCATAGCCTGAAAGAGTCACGGAGAGGGAAGGAGCAAGTCAGCCAGACCTACAGCCATCGCAAAACCCAGAGTGCAAGGCATTAGCCACAGGATGACAAGTGACGACCAATGGGACAGCACAGATGAAGAAGCATGTGTGTTTTAATAACTCATCGGTCCAATCACAGCTCATGAAATGAAATGACCGTTAAGCCACAGCATGGATTCTTTTGTATCTGGACACTATTCATCCATTTCGACATGACACATCTAGCGCACACCTACCTATCTGCAAGTGTTTACCACATAATCACAATAAATGTCTAAATATACAAGCATTGAGAGTGATTGGATTTATATGAGTAAGAAGTATATCAAGAAAAAAGGTGTTGGAGCAGGAGTGTCCAATTCTGGCCCTAGAAAAATTGGCTAGGTTTGGTGAGTTCCCTACTGCTCACTAAACTAGGTGACTAAGGGCCAAGCTGAAGGTGTATTTAAGCAGGTAAATCACCAAACCTCAGGACTTAGATTCTCCAGCAGAGTGTTCTAATTCCTGAAAGGAAAGGAAACACATGTAGTCTCAGAGGAATCCCCACCACCATCTTTAAAAGAGGCCTGTGAGACTGTAAACTTCCAAGAGGTCCACTTGCCCAAAACATTTAATTTTTTTATCACAACCTTATGGTGAAGTTAAATCCTTGTAACCAGTGATGGATGCCTTGCCATAATTTAATCTTTGCTTATGCAGATCAAGTGAATGCTAGCTTAACTAATGTTTGCTTAGCTTACCCGGACAGCAGAGTGATCTGATAGATAGTTAAGTGCGCAAACGTGCAGCAACAATCTGTCGTGACACCAAGTTCATTCTGTTTTTAAACTTACCGCACCCCACATTTCCTTTAGCAAGTGAATGTTTGTGTTAATTATATACGATGCAGATATAACGTTCAGGAGGATGGAGGGGAAGTCAACAAGAAAAAGAAAAGGAACTAATAAGATGAACCGGAGCTGGACACCCCTGTCAGCGTACGCACACTTCAATTAAGGAGTTGTAACGATGATGGTGGAGATTAGAGTGAGGATGCCTAAGATAATGAATAGGAACACGCTTACCCGGCCCTGTCTGCTGGAGGAGGGGTGGGGATAGGCGAGGTGGCCAGCTCCCCTGTCTGCTCACAGATGAGCGTGTCGGCAGGCGATCCTGGTGGCTGAGCACTGGGTGGGGTGGACGAGGCTTTCCGGGCCAGAGTGGACGCACTTTTCCCTTTCACCCAAGACGTATCCATTACCCTGACCCCCATACTACACCCACACAGAAAGCAAAGCACAGTCAATTCACCACACTATCCAACCAGTGAACATAGATATTTAAGGAACAGATTTTCATTATTATCTGTAACTCTTTTTTTCATTATGCTTTTTGCTGTCAAGAGATGGTGAGTTTTGTAGGTTGCCTTCAAATGTATATCGAGATCTTCTTGTCTAATCAAAATTTTGAATGCATTGCTTTAAATGGTTGGTTAGCAATATTAAATGGTATTAAAAGGAAATTGCTCTAGCAAAAAATCAATGGACATTTGTATCACTCCTTTAAGTATATGTATTCTCTGTATAGGTAGGACAATTCTTTCACTTCTTATCCAGAATATTGCACAAATGTACAAATGTCTCTGCAAATTAGGAGTGTAGAGGTACGCACATTCATTTTGATCCATAATGGGACAGACACTACGATTTGGGCCATGCAGTTGTACGGAAAATATGCAGCATGTACGAAAACTGAGTCTATCTAATGATTTGTAACTGTGCTAGTGTCATAACTCCTGACCCCCAATTGGCTGTGAGGCTGAATTTGAGGTGTCTGAACAGTGAGTGGGGGTTAAGGAAGGATGCTATTGAGATAAATAAAAAGAGAGGACGTTAAAAAAACAAACAAACAAACAAAAAACAACACAAGCCGAAATTAACAAGACTTATCTCTGTCTACCACCTCAGGGAGACTTCACGACACTAGGTGGAACAAACTGTAACTTGCACTACTGTCAGTTAAAAATAACTAAAACTTAGCCTTATGCATTTGGGGTTTTTGTTGCTATTTTTCTGTTGTACCGAACTCATAGGGCACCCTGACGTCCAAACCGCACCATAAACTGAATTGTGACTTCTGAATACTGTTGCACCCCTACTGTAAAACACATGTGGTTTTCCTGAGGGTGTGGGGGGGTGATTCTTAGATGCATCACGATGCAGACGTGGGCGATTCTTAATCGATTCACAAATGTCAAAAGTTGATTTTCTAAATTTAAATTGATAACTGGATGAGCGAGAAATCCGACCAGCACCCTCTACATTAAATGCCAGGTTAGGTCAGGAATCACAACCCAAATGTTTTAAGAAAAGCCATTTTGTCCTTTCAACAAAAATCTAACCACATTGGGACCCAAAACCATTTATGTCCAGTATGTGATAACGTCCTAATATTGGCTAAAAATACAACTGAAAACATAGGCTCTGCTTTAAACTTTAGCTATAGCTGCTTTCCTCTGCCAGAAGACTTTTCCTCAAAGTAGTTTCTAGTAAAATATCTTAAAGGCTAATCTTGGCTAAAGTCGCTTCTCATTCGCCAGCATCTTGTTAGAATTTTCCCGTTCCACCTTAAATTCTGACTTGCTGACTGACATAATGACACAAAACCCCTGACATAATGCACAAAAGATCAACATTTTTGGAGAATTTGTAGCACATGCTCAAACAGATTGTTAGTATGATCAAATATATCTGAAAGCTAAAGGAAACGATGGTCAAATGCAAGCTAACATTTCCCTAAGGGGCTTGCTAACTTAATACTACTTTTTTTGCAAAATATGGATTAATTAACAGATTAATACTGAAACCAAAAATACTGTCCAAATTGTACAAAAGAAGATACATTTTCACATTGTAGCAAATTTCCATTGCATAACTAAAGAGGCAAACAGTAGACAGCTTATTCATCTTAATGACTACATTTAGGGTAAGTGTAAATTTGATTTTCTGCCAGACACTCGCTTTAAGATGCTTTATGCTAAGACACATTCATAGAGAAGTTGTGTTTATTACAGGAGTCATTTGAGGAGAAGAAGCAAACAGTACCTTTGAATTTTCCTAATGCTGCATTGGTAAGGACAGAGGAATGAAGGTTACATGTCAGTTTAAAAAGGCTTTCATAGTCCAACTGGGCTGAGTGGGTTAGAGAGCAACGATGCAGGCACAGAGGAGGACTGTAGGGGAGAATGAATGAATGGATGGTGAGGTGAGAGTGAATGTGGAAGGAACAGATTAGTTTAACTCTTAGAAGTCAAGAGTTATTATTGTTGTTTTGCCATACATGTGGAATTGAATGACAGTTTAGAATGTGAAAAAAAAAAATTGTGAGAAAGATTTGACAGAATTGTCCATTTCAAAATTGTCCATTTCAATTGTCCATTTCAAAACTTATTACATGCACTTTGTTATCAGTGGTGATAATTGACTTCTAAGGGTTAAGGGTGGGGTGGGTAACTCAGGGGGATATGGCAGAGACAGACATATTTTGACACAGTTAGTAGGAAGCAGGCATCTGGAGGTGAGAGAAAGTAGGACCAAATGAGCAGCTGGCATGCACCCCCACTGTGAAGTTATTAAGCCTCATTAGCTCTAATTACCCCCAAATCCAAGTCCTGTGGACAGAGACATACACAAACAGAGCAATGCTTCTCTCCTTTAACTAACAAACCAGCTTCCTCTGAACTTTGGCAAATCTCATATTTCATTTTTACATCATGATACAAGAACCTCTCGAAGAAAGCACAAAATTATTTATGTGGACATAAAACACAGGACATATAAAGACTGTGCTGATATTACATAATGTAGGTGCCACACTTCTGATTTTTGGTCCAAATGTGACACAGCTCTAATATTTTCATGTGATCATAGGGCTCAGCAAGATGACAGTATTTACTGTTATTGTGATAAACTGCATCACAAAAAGTCACAATACATTTTTCTGAGCATATTGTGGAAACAATTCCCAACTGCTTAATTAGTCCTGTTTAATAGGATTTAGTGCAGCACAGTGTGCTAATTGTTGTATACAAATCCCTAGATTTATATTATTTTTTAAATGTGGCACTACTGTCTGTTCTAACGCATCAGGACAAATATCGTGACACAACATGTATTGTGAAACCCTCTAGAAGTATCATGATATTACACCTTTGCCATTCTACCCACCTCTACTTCCAAACAAGGCAGAGTGATCAGAGCTGGGCAAAAATCTGTCAAAAACATTGAGCATTTAGACTTGTAATATGAACACAGTTGAAATGAAAAAGCTAAGCAAAGGGTTGACTGCCATGCTGGCCGAGGCTGTATGAGTGTTCCGGCCACCGCCTCCACACGTGGTAGTTTTCCACCTGCCGACGCATTGCAGGTGGCAGGAGGCTGAGCTGGCCACATCTGCTGCGCGTCTCCCAGCTTTCAGCAGCATAGCTCCAGCCCCCTCACTGAATGATAACTCGGGTCTCGCCTTCCATTACACACCAAGCAGGTTGCCATAGAGACTGTGCTGGTCCAGCAGCCTGGGACGAGCTCCACTTAAACGAGCCCAAGTCGGGGGAGTTTGGCTGGCATGTAATCTTCAAATCAGAACTGATAACACCACAAGGCCATACGATAAGAACGGCCCAGTTCAAGCAAATCATCAAGGCGTGCATTAGCTTTTAGATTCCATCTCATTCAGTCACCTCTAATCTCTGGGTGACGTGCCACAGAGTTTACCTTGTAACAGGTTATTTAGCATGACATTACTTGAGGACACTGCTGGGTTCGACAGGTGGACAGCTGCATGGAGACGTAAAGGGCCCATATCATGGAAAAACTAAATTGCTTGCTGCATTGAACTAACAGCTTCAGGTACTGTGTAAACACTGGCATAGTTTCAATGGAAAGTAAACCCACAAAATCATGGCGTTTTAAATTCATCTTAGATGTAATGTTACAAACACATCTACATGACCACCTATTCAGCCTATTAAAGTTTGACCCACCCATTCACGTTGGAGTGATGAGGAGTGTCATTTCTGGGTGGGGGACGTTTAAGTGCTACTTCATTTTAACATTTTTGCGGTTCATTGCACAATGAAAGGGTGCATACAACTGAACATAGTGGCCTATTTATAAGTTCATGTTTTCTGACATTAGCAAGCATTTTTTCCCAAATATAACAGTTTGTTCTGCACATTTTGCCCCTGGCTTTGTAAATGTAGTGTGCTTCATTTCACTCCTAAAGAATTTATTTAATCAGAGCATACACACTGAGATGCTAGTTTACCAGGTACACCTACCTCATAGCTACATTCACTGGACATTTTATCAGGTACAGTTTGAAGATCTGTTACTAAAGAGTTCCTCCTCAGCTGCGCACTGTCAATGAATAAGGACCACTATTCTCCAGATATCTTTTTGGTGGACCACTCTTAATGTAGCAGTGACTCCAACATGGTAGCTGAATGTTATTGTATTGCAGTGACACACATATATCAGGGTCAGCAGGGTCACTCGGATTTTTAAACCTAGTACCTACAAATGCACTGTCAGAGGCCCCGAAAAGTATTTATACACTATTACCATTAGTAATCTTCATTACTACCTTCCTTATGTTGCTTCAAGAAAGAAGAGAAAGCCTGAATAAAAATTTCAAGATTACAATAAGGATGCTGTAAAGAACAGAGGGGAACCATCAAAGTCTGGGGCTGTCTTTCTTGCTGTGGTATTAATGAGGTTGTGTTCACTGATGGAATTATGCACTCAAATGTGCATAATGTCATTGTGGAGGCAATCATAGAGAAATTGCGCAATGATAAAAATCTGAAACACACCAGCTGCCTGTTAAAAGAACACTGCATCAAAAGGAAAATTACCATCTTGGAATAGTCTGTTTAAAATACTACTTGGTTTGACACAATGAACTTAAAACATTTTTAAGTGTGGCACAGATGTCCAAATACTTTTTGGGGAGACTAGCAGATGTATGGCAGACTGGTATGGTAACTGGAAAAAACTGCCCAGTGAATGAGCCCAGGTATGTACCTAATAAACTGGCAACGCTGTGTATATTGGTCTTACAGACAAAGTAAAAGCCTTTTTCGTTCTAAGCAGGTGTGGAAACCAAAACAATATTGCATCATCATTGTGATATATGACATCACAATATGCTTTTCTCAGCTTATTGCGAATATTGTTTATAGAACCCTCACCAACGGTATGTGTCATTACAAAGTTAGCATAATTAGTCCTGTTCCACTGGATTTAGTACAAGTAGTACGTGAAACAGACACATCCTTGTTCTTATAGTTTTTCAAATTAAAAACATTTTTATATATTTTTCGATGACAAAAAAGTAAAAAGACTGAGGGGAGGCAAAGTATTTAACATGTTCAGGATATTGGTGGTTAAGATTAAGTGACCCTTATTAGTCCCACAGTGGGGAAATTTCACCTCTGCATTTAACCTATCCGTGAAGTGAAACACCACATACACTCTAATGAGCACACACACACTGGGGGACAGTGAGCACACTTGCCCGATCCGCAGCATCCGGGGAGCAGTTGGGGGTTAGGTGTCTTGCTCAAGGACACCTGAGTCACGTGCTGTCAGTTCTGGGGATCGAACCAGCAACCTTCTGGTCACGAGGCTGGCTCCCTAATCTCCAACCCATGACTGCCCCCAGTCAGAGGTTCTTATAGTTTTTAACAGCATTTTTTAAAAATGTGGCAGAATTATATCTGGTTCTGTTTTGTCTGTTCCAACTTATCAAACCTCAGAAAAGCAAATTATCTTGACACTTCTTGTTTATCATTAAGATATAATTATACTACATGTTTAACATATTGTTGGAAAACAGACTTGTAAAAAAAAAAGATTTCCAATCTTTTTGGTCTCTAAACCACATAACCATACATTATAAGTGGACTCCAGGGAAACAGAAATCCAAGCAAATTGCGGAATATGGGCCCTTTAAGGTTGGAGAGGAAAGAGTGAGTGTGTGGGAGTCACACAGAAGGAGTGAAGGAGAGGAACAGCTTGTGCAGGGAGAGAGAGAGAAAGCGAGAGAGAGAGAAATAAATAAATAAATAAACGAAAACCCTACCCATCCTTTTTGTAAAACTCCAGCATCATGTTGTCAGTGGCAACGCTGAGGGGGCGTCGGCTCTGGTCGTGTGGCTGCTTGCGCTCTGATTGGTCCATGTCTGGAGAGGGCATGGAGCTGTAGTTGGAGTTGTGGTTGGTGTGCATGGGGCTGCCGTAGCTGCCTGTCAGGTTGAACTCAATATCTAAGAATAGTGGAGGAAAACCAGTTCAGATCTCTCAAGGGAGGTACACTTGTGTATGTACGTGTGGCTGTGTGGGTGTGAGGGGGAGAGAGAGAGAGACGGCGAGCAAGCGAGAGATTGTGTGTTTTAATCACCTCCTGGGAAGAACCAGTCAGCGTGCTGTATGATAGGCTCAATGATTCCGACGATTTGTAGGGACACAGTGGTCATCATTTCTGTCATGTTCCTAAGCACAGCAATGACCCGTTTAATCCACACAATTCATTTCTAACAAAAAGATAGCAATTTTTATACATGGCTCTGCAAGGACACAAAGTTATTGCTTCAAATTTAATATGTCACTTTCCCCCAACACAATAAAAGAGAGCAAAAAAATCTCTAAAGCAGGTATTTATAATCAGTATAAAAGTAACAGGCACACACTCACGCTTCAGAATGTGACCACAGCAGATTAGGTCCCAGTACTATTGCAATGTTTCCAGGAGTCATTTTGTTGGAGTCCTGGTACTCGGTCAGCTTGGCTAGGAATTTAATTAAGTATCTGTAGAACACAGAAGCAGGGAGAAAAATGAAAAAGCCAATCTTTTAATCTACACCGAATTTACACAGACTGGCCAGTCTGCAGCATCCTCTCACATTGGCTATTTCTGTTCCTGAGTCATATCAATATTTCAGTGGACTCAACTCTCTGGGCTGAAGCAGGTACAGCAGAACAGTGACGGTCTGTTCAGACCAACAGTTAACCTCCAAACACAGCCTGTACATCAGGGCCTTGCCAGATAATAGATAGAGACAAGGCATATTCAAAACCACTAGTGAAAAAAAGTGAATAGGACGCTGAAACATAATTATGCATGATAGTGTCCAAATGTCAGAGACCCTCCTTTGGTCATTTATTTATTTATTTATTTATTTTTTTTACAGAAAATTAGACAAAAGCCAAAACAAGTAACAAATTCAACTTCAGAGCTATCATTCATTCAAGCTAACATTCCCACAAGCAACTACCCAAACACACCTTAGCTAAATCATGCGCATATAAAATGGCTAAAGGAGATATTTCTGTGGAGATTAGATATAAGATAATCCACTTGCAAACTGCCACCATCAAAAAACAGTACTTAAAACTTTCATTTCTGAGAGAGGAGAGGAGCTCCACACTTATTTCTGGTCTGAAAAAATCCACAGGTGTTTCGTCCATCCTTCCACTGTGAGAAGACAACTTAACACTATCAGTCTAAAATGATGTGTAGGTGTCAAGAAAACATTACTGAGAAAAGGCAATAAACAAAAAAGAAGATTCGTGCTAAAACACTGAAGCTAGACATCTGAGATGTTGAGTAAGAAATTCCAGATCTCAGTATTATCGTATGTGTTTGGGATGACTTTGTTCCTGAGAAGCAGAAAATTGCAACCAAAACTGTAAGTAAGACTCCAAAAAAGAATGGAAGCTGTGAAGGCAAAGGGTAAACACACTAAATATTAAAAAAGTGATATCTTCTAAGCCGCTTCTCCTTTTGGGTCGTGTGGGGTGGGGGGGTTGGGTGCTGGAGCTTATCCCAGCTGTCATTGGGTGAGAGTTAAAATATATTAATTAAATTATATATATATATATATATATATATATATATATATAGGGGACCAAAAATGAAAAAAATTACATAAGTATGTATAAATAAATAAATTTAAAAAATTACTTAAAATATATAAAATAGCATTGTTGAAGATTTCCTAGAATCGGGTGTGTTCATCAGGCTCTGTTCCTTATTGTACAAGATGCTAGTTGAAAAATTTTAAATATGCATCATTATAAGTAAACATTGCCAAGCAAACACTGTTGATTCAATGAAAAGAAAGGCCAGCTGAGAAAAATGCTAATCAATTTGTTGACTTTCTTTTTGTGAGCAAATTTGAATCAAGCTTTCATAGAAGTTTTTCAAACAAAATAATTTTTTCTTTGGTCCTTCTTTTTTATCCAATACGTGTTTATCGCCGAACAACCTCTCTTGAGTGAGAAATCACACAGTCAAAACAACAAAACGTCTATTTCTCCTAAATAGAGTCAGAATAAGCACTTAAGTACAACAAGGAGAGCACTCATACACTGAAGTATGAGTGAACAACCCCCCCCCCAAATACAATGAAATTTGCCCAATGACTGTCACTGATGATCGAAGCATACTCAACATTCCATCAGAGATGTGGTATCTGACACATTTCCCCAGTAATGGTCCTCCTGACTGATTCACAAATTCACGACTAATGATGGCAATAGGTAAACAAGCAGCAGCACTGACCTGAAATTGTTTAAATTGTCCGGTGGAAGTTTCTCACATGCAGCCAGCAGGGCTTGGAGCCTCTTGTCCATATCTTGAATACTGGACAAAGCAAAAAAATTGTTTGGGTGTGCTAGGAACTGATACATATGGCACAACATGCAGACTGTTAGTTGCAGTGGATAGAACTGTAAACTGTAACATTCTTTTAAAAATATTATAAAAAGGGCAACTTCGATATCTCAAAAGTGGCGATTTATG
This sequence comes from Pygocentrus nattereri, assembly GCF_015220715.1. Lineage (NCBI taxonomy): Eukaryota > Metazoa > Chordata > Actinopteri > Characiformes > Serrasalmidae > Pygocentrus > Pygocentrus nattereri. Next base: position 8,286,573 of record NC_051224.1, read on the forward strand.
CTGTTTAATCTACATTTACAATAATAATTTAAAGATTATTATTGTATTTGTGTAACAAGCTACCTTGAACATATGAATGTCAGTCATGTTCTATCAGTCAAGTTCTCACTAGGAATGCACAATGAACAGGATCATATCAGTAAAAATAGATATTTGCTTAAAAATAAATTAACATTGGACAGATTATATTTGTTCAATATTTTTAAATGATATTTAATGACATTTATTGTACTCTTGAAGAGCAGAATGTTTATGTGATGCAGGCCTACTGCGCAAAAGTGTCTGCACTCTACCATAAAATAAGTGAGGTGGAGTGCAGTTTCACTTTCTACATTAGATTAATATTTTTCTATCAACATCGGCAGAAAATATCAAATCTCGGCATAGTTCCTGTATTGGTGCATCCCTAGTGCTAACTGAACTGAATCTGAATGAACTTCCACACTCGCTCAGAGAGAAAACATTGCAGTGCACTAGCAGAAGCTTTGTGCATCTTTTATATGGGGATAGAAAACATACAACCCCAATTCCAATGAAGTTGGGACGTTGTGTAAAACATAAATAAAAACAGAATATTCTGATTTACAAATCCTTTTCTACCTATATTCAATTGAATACACTACAAAGACAAGATATTTAATGTTCAAACATAAACTGTTGTTTTTTGCAAATATTTACTCATTTTGAATTTGATGCCTGCAACACGTTCCAAAGATGTTGGGACAAGGGCATGTTTACCACTGTGTTACATCACCTTTCCTTTTAACAACACTCAATAAGTGTTTGAGAACACTAATTGTTGAAGCTTTGTAGGTGGAATTCTTTCCCATTCCTGCTTGATGTACAACTTCAGCTGCTCAACAGTCCGGGGTCTCCGTTGTCATATTTTGCGCTTCATAATGCGCCGCACATTTTCAATAGGAGACAGGTCTGGACTGCAGGCAGGCCAGTCTAGTACTCTAGACTAGTACTCAGTCTAGTACTCAGGCCAGTCTCTTTTACTATGAAGCCACGCTGTTGTAACGTGCAGAATGTGGCTTGGCATTGTCTTGCTGAAATAAGCAGGACATCCCTGAAAATGACGTTGCTTGGATGGCAGCAGATGTTGCTCCAAAACCTGTATGTACCTTTCAGCATTAATGATGCCTTCACAGATGTGCAAGTTACCCATGCCATGAGCACTAACACACCCCCATACCATCAGAGATGCTGGCTTTTGAACTTTGCGCTGGTAACAATCCAGACAGTCCTTTTCCTCTTTGGCCCGGAGGACACGACGTCAATGATTTCCAAAAACAATCTGAAATGTGGACTCGTCAGACCACAGGACACTTTTCCACTTTGCGTCAGTCCATCTCAGATGAGCTCAGGCCCAGAGAAGCCGGCAGCGTTTCTGGGTGGTGTTGATATATGGGTTTCGCTTTGCATGGCAGAGTTTTAACTTGCACTTGTAGTTGGAGCTTCGAACTGTGTTCACTGACAGTGGTTTTCTGAAGTGTTCCTGAGCCCATGTGGGAATATCCGTTACAGAATGATGTCGGTTTTTAATGCAGTGCCGCCTGAGGGGTCGAAGGTCACGGGCATTCAATGTTGGTTTTCTGCCTTGCCGCTTACTTGCAGAGATTTCTCCAGATTCTCTGAACCTTTTGATGATATTATGGACTGTGGATGATAAAATCCCTAAATTCCTTGCAATTGCACGTTGAGAAACGTTGTTCTTAAACTGTTGGACTATTTGCTCACGCAGTTGTTCACAAAGTGGTGAACCTCTCTCCATCCTTGCTTGTGAACAACTGAGCCTTTCAGGGATGCTCCCTTTATACCCAATCATGACACTCACCTGTTTCCAATTGACCTGTTCACCTGTGGAACGTTCCAAACAGGTGTTTTTTGAGCATTCCTCAACTTTCCCAGTCTTTTTTTGCCCCTGTCCCAACTTCTTTGGAACGTGTTGCAGGCATCAAATTCAAAATGAGTGAATATTTGCAAAAAACAATAAAGTTTATCCGTTTGAACATTAAATATCTTGTCTTTGTAGTGTATTCAATTGAATATAGGTTGAAAAGGATTTGCAAATCATCGTATTCTGTTTTTATTTATGTTTTACATAACTTCATTGGAATTGGGGTTGTAGTATCACATATAAACCCCCGCTTCTAAATGCTGCTATATTTGCTAAGTCAGTAAGTCATTGCATTGAACAGATGTATTATACTGGTGAAAATGTGCAGTGTTGTAGCTGAGATACCCTAGCACTGGTGTTACCGATCTTATCCACAATAATCCTTCTTTATTTATAATTTTTCAAGATTTTGAAATTTCCTTTCGGTTTTTCCCCCCAAGTTAAAAAAAGCACATTTTCTGTGTGGTCTCCACTGTAACTAGTCCGATATTTGAAGACTGAGAGCAACTGAAACAAGTGCAATTAGGTAACACCACATTGGCTCTTAGTGAATAAGACTGGTGACCCCTGCCCCTGCCTCGGTGTAAATTACATCTACTCACTTTGAGGCCTGAATCCACTCTTCGTAGAGCTCAGACATCATCAGAGGCTCAGGGAGTTCACGGAGATATGACTTCAGAGCCCCTGCAAAAGCGAAAGGACAGTAGAAGGAGAAAGGGAGTGGGAAATAAGAAAAAGTAGGAAGTAAAAAGAAAAAGAGAAAGAAAAAGAAGAGGAAGGACAGAGGATGGATACTATCAGGCTGGAGCATGTCTGATAGGGCCTGAAGGAGATGTGATTCACTTAGCTTTGAATACTGTTAGAGGAGGAACAGAGAAAGAGAGAAAGAATGAGTGAGAGACAGAGAGAGAGAGAGAAAAACAGAGAGAGAGAGAGAGAGAGAGAGAGAGAGAGATGGGTGCCTCCAAGCCATGCAAGATGCCAGTGGTATTTGCTAGTGCTGCTGGCCTGCTTCTGCCTCACTGGCCAGTGATGACTCATAAGAAAGGGCAAAGCATGATGGGATTAGAGCAAAGGGAACCTAGGGCTGAGTTAAATGGAAATGCATTTGGGGTCAAACTCTGTCCTAGAATGCCAGCACTGGTAGAAAATGCAAAAACATTCCAACCGTCCTCCAGGACTGAATTATGTCACAGGTCAAGTCTGGCCTCACGGAGCTCACCAGCTCACCTGCTATAGCGTGAGGATCCGCAGAGTACTCTTGCACATCCACCACCCCACAGTCTAGCGATGCCTTTAACTTCTTCAGTTTGGAGGCGGAGGGGGCCACTCGGAACAAACCCTGGGAGCACAGTTAACCCCAAGTGAGAAAGGCTCACGTCTTCTGCTGTCATAGCAACAATGGCTCACACAAAAAGGCTCTCAGCAAACAGTGAGTGCTCAAAAAAGGAAGTGTTGGATAAAATTTGGTACTGTGAAAGCTGGTGTTGTTTTCGCTGTGAATTCCACCTTGGACTTGTCCCAGTGTGAATTCTTTGCCTCAAAACCATTGCTCAGAAGAAAAGGGTGTGATGCTGGGCAAAGTGACTCAATATCACACTAGGATCCAAGATGAACCTATACCTCAGCAGGCAATAGGCTGCACTACAAGCCAGAAAAACTGGAGAAAGCAGTCTTTTTGTAAGGTTCAAAAGTCTAGTAAAAATGTGTGTTTTAATGCTTGTTGGCAGAATAACTAAAATCAGTTGCCAGCGTTGTAGTTTAACCCAAGACGTTTTTTCAAACGAATCGACTAGTTTAAACTGATGTTTTGTTAAATACTATTCAAGCTAGATCGGTTTTATTCAAGCAGGCTCTACAAAATTATTTACTAATCAATTGCTAGAAGACAAAGTATTTGTGTAATTTCCCCAAATTCCCATAGTCCAGATTGAAACATCATAGTGCTGATTTCCATGTCAGCATAGGTGACAGGCACCACACTCAATAACAATCACAACACAGTGCACAGCTGTGTTTATGACATTATTATACTCCGATGAGGTCAATTTAGACAGGACTACTATTACTGAGAGAGCTCTATATTCAGCAAATTACAGTAAGTATTTCACTCAGTAGGTTCAACTCAATTATCACTCATAAAACTATGAGACTATGAGATTACAATCTCTTCAGCAATCAGTTAATCTACAGAAGCTCCGTAAGTAAAATGAATCCATCCTGAACATGGCTTTTTCTAATGTATTATATGGGAGAACACTTCATGCTGTTTCATGATTACAGTCCCTTACATTGAACAGTTTTTTATTATTTACAATTGACTAATTAACACTAACTTAACACACTTGATTCAGTTAAAATAAATTTGGATTCTGTTACACTGTTTCCAAGATATTCAGTCAATGCCTTTTGTGCTATTTTTGTAAACATATAACTGCCTATTAATATCTTAAAAAAAGTTATAGTTATATTTACAAAGTTACAATTGTTTCTAAACTTTCGGCTAGTAGTATAGCTTAGTTTATACTGTCAAAATTACCACGAGTGATAATAAAAGCATGGTGAAATTCAACAAGAATTATTTCTCATTTGTAATGCACTGAAATAAGCACTACAAAAAAATGTGTAGATTTTCAGTCAATATGATGGAAAAAGTACTGCTGTGTATAAAGGCTTGTTTTGTGGAAAGAAAGCCAATTTTTTTTTTTATTTTGTCATGTTTTTGTCATTTTTTGACATGAAAAAGTTTGCAGACTCAACTCATCTATATAGAATGTAAACTGATTGTAAATATAATTACTGAGTATATAATTAAACATGTAATTACTTTAAAATTATACAGCAGCAACAAATAATCAGCTCATAACTTCTCAAATTTAAACATTGGTCTTCTGCATGTGGTCCATACCTCCTCTTGCATGCCACACTCCAGCAGCATGGTGACGCAGGCCTCAATGGGGAAGGCTATCTCTCTGCCACTGAGGGTCAGGTGCTCCTCTAACGGCTTGCCATAGGACGGTTTCTCTATCCAGGCCTCTGAAACACACACACACACACACACACACAGACACACACACACACACACACACACACACACACACACACACACACACACACACACACACACACACACACACAGTTACCATATGTAGCCTGCATCTGTTCAAATACTCCTGTCTTCAAGGCGGAAAAAACAGACATAAGCAGACACACAAGTTGCTGACTGACATTTCTTGTGCATGATGAAAGTCAACAACTTGAACAAACTTGTGTAAGCTGGCATTAGAAGCCAGATGGAAGGACTCACCCTGGTGCGCTTTGATCTGAGGCAGCACACTCTGCAGAATCTCCAGAGATTTCCTGTGATACTCCGCCTGAACCTCTATAAGCTAAAGGAAAACAATAAACAGCACTGTTTTAACTAATTTATCCATATGTTCCAAGTAAGCATTCTAAGCAGGTACAAAAATGAAAATTTAGTTGAAACTTGAAAGTAGTGATTCAACTGGATTAATTGTGCATTATTTACAGTACTATAGTATAGTAATATCTGTAACTATATCATTTTAATAATACAAACATTATTATATTGGGTGACCATTTTTTTGCTCCAGATATAGTCACTGACAGTTCTACCTGCTAGTAATGCAGCCTTCAATCCTCCTCAGAAGTTTCTACTTACGACTTCGGAGGACATAAGTACAACGTAATATGTGTTCAAGTGGTTTTGGTCTGAAACAAGATGGATATGCTAGGTGCTTTTTGTTTACTTCTCTTTTCCATTGCTGCATCAAAGTAAAGAGTACTGAATACTGTTTTTTATCATATGGCCATATCTGTCTTATCAAGTGTGCATGTAACACATTAAAAAAATTAGCCTGCAGTGTTCATATGTGAATAACTTAAATACACTCATTTTACAATATACTATTAGTGGCTACCATTATTCAGAAAATTGGGGCTCATAAATAAAATCCCACTTGTACACTCATCATGTAAATGTGGTATTTCTGACAGGCCCTGTAGGCAGCATTGTCTCCTAAAAAATAATGATCAAAATTAACCATGGTAAACTCTTTACCACTAGAACTTACCGTCTGAAAGTAATTTGCATAGTCTATTTCTTTGGCCACAAAATTATACATGTCTGCTGATAACTGGTCCTAGGTGAAGAAAAACAGCATGGTGTTCAACAGTAATCAACAATGGTACATCAGATACTACTGAACTGCAAACAAAAGAGGTCCAGGTTTAAGCACGGCTGCTTACACTGTCAGCTGATAGAATTCAATGCATGAATGGCCTTTTTTAAATTAAAGTGTTTGGTTTTATACAAAGATGAAAATGGCTACACTTATGTAACTGACATTTACTTTATAACAGAAAGAGGAGAATTTATAAGGGGGGGAGAGAGAGAGAAAGAAAGAGCGAGAGAGAGAGAGAGAGAGAGAGAGAGAGAGAGAGACATACCCTGCAGATTTCCATCCGATTGGCTGTTTCTTCCATCTCCTCTCTGAGGGCATCTGCTTTGGCCCCGCTCGGTTGCAGGTTGCTGGGGTGACTGGAGGACTTGGATGATTGCTGCCACCTACAGGCAGGGAAAGAAAGGACACATTAAGAGGAGAGTATGATTCGGTGAAAAGAAAAACAGCTGATTCTTCAGAGTGGCATGTAGCACCTTGTACGTGCTGAATCCATGTCCAGAACAAGCTTTGCTAGATGTTTCCTCTGTTTCTGTATGTTGGGAATGTCCACCTAAAATGACACAGAGAAATAATAATTGGCTCACAAAGCATAGAAGAGCCTAAATTATTACGTTTCGGGATATTTCTTTTAAAAATATGTAAAATGCACATACGAGTTTTAACAAATCCACATCTGGGCAGGGAGTCAGTTATGGATTAATATGGCTTTATATAGCGCTAAGAGAGTGAGAGAGGCTTACCTCAGCCAGGACGTATAGAGGCTCCACCACATCTCTCTCAATCTGGAACTCAAAGAGAATCAGCTCCTGGGCCAGCTTCTCTTCCGTCTCCCCACACAGCTTCAACATCTTGCTGTGGGGAAAGCCCAGGAAAACGCCAGCATGAGGGAAGACTATTTTTGGCTTGCTCTAAAGCTTAAAGGAATCATTTGGTGAAAAATCTAATTTCCCTGAACCCTTAAATTGTCAATTAGCCAAGAAATGTTTGGTTTGCTTCTGTAGTTTTGTGCTAGAGTTTAATGTGGCTAATAACTAATGGAAGTTTAAGCATGTCGAGTTGGTAAGTAATCTCAAAATGACTTTGTCATGTGGTGTAACTGTATGACATTGTTATGCATAAAATGAGCATAAATATAGTGCATAGCTGAAAATAGAGGTGGCAGCCACCTCTCAGTTTCTCAGCATGAAGAAACACTTTCTGTTTGCTGCCACGTTTCCTATCATTGCATAAAAGATGCACAAGACTTCAGTTATTGTTGGATGATTGCTGGTGTTTTTCCAAGTGACTGTGGGAGCTCTGAGTGAGCGCTTCTTATGGCTTTGTCTCATCAGAGTAACAAACGTGAATGTGTGACTTACATTCCTATGTATGTATTTTCAAAGACAGTTTACTATACAAATAGAAATCTAGAATTTTTTACCTTTATTAAATCACATTCTTCACATATAAACTAAATGCAATTACAACACTGTGAAACACTGTAAATAACAGACAGGAGCAGGTTAAAAGGCAGAAAAGGCCACATTTTTACATCAGCTATAAAAGGTCTTACCCAAGTAAAGAGTCGTCTCCTAGTACTGCAGCTCCTTCCACCATACACTGGGCCAGTGTGGTCAATGGCAACTTTTTCTGTTTAGGGAACAGTAGAAGAAAAACAAAAAAAAGCAGGAATACAAATGGCTCCGATCACTACATATTCTGCTAAAGTCTCTGCATAAACAAGATGAAAACAAAACAAAGCAAACTTTCTTACAAAATCCAGAAACAGTTTAGTGACTACAGATAAATACTTGATTAGATAGAATGCAAAGCACATCTCTTCTTTTTTCCTCCCTTACATACAAATGTCTTTTGCTCTGTTTTATGTCATTTGTCTCAACTGTTGTCTGTAGCATACTCTGCACTGTAGTGCTACATATTCAATAAATAAATCAATAAACAAGCAAATAAACAGGACAAACCGAAGGTGACTTGACCGATCTCTTGTCCACGTCAGCCCCTTGCTGTCCCTGCAGGCAGGCGGTGAGTTTCTTATGTGTGCTATGGGAGACCTGCTTGACCAGGTCCAGACGCTTCTCCACCTTAACCGCACATAAACACAAAGCACTGGTCCATCACCCAGTAACACAAACTGTCAAACGAGTCAAACTACGCACATGCAAAAATACACCCACCATACATATTTATGAGGACAAATATAAATACCTTAAAAAACAACACATAATAGGAATACCATGTAGCAAATGGAGGACAACAGAAACAACACAGGGCAGCAACTTTAAAGCAATAAAGTACTCCAGATGATCTTACCTGTAGTAGGTCCTCGCTTAGTACTTCTGTTTTTTCTGCCCTGTAATGTAGAGTGGTGCAATTAGCGTGGTAGGCTAGTGCGGGCCTGAATAATTTAACCAGAATAAACTGAACAGGCCACCAGGGGAATCACGCCATGTTCTTACAGCAATTAATTACACACAAGCCAGCTAGACTACTTACATACTGTACGTGTGAATCATTTTTTCCCTTCATGGCCAAACAACTATACAATTTCGCACTCAACACAGATAGGATGATAATCACCAACAGCACTGGTCATTCACTGGCAGACATTCAGCAATAATATTTTCTGTCAGGGTTCTTTACTCAGAGTGGAGTGGACAGTGCCTCCACCCTCCTGTTTCCTGTGCTTCGGTACAGCACACGTCATGCTAAACAGCATAGATTACTTTCCCCATTTCTCATCCAGTGTTGTGACTGATCCTCAGGGAAAGATACAGGCACTGACCCAATGAGGCCTCCTGTACCAACACTCTCATAGCTTCAGCATTTATAAGTTTGCATATAAAAACAAAAATACACAAACAAACAAAAAAAACACAAAATTTATTTGGTCTAATTAAATAAAAGAGTTTGATGAAACACTGTTAAAGTTCCAGATTGTACCACTCCCTAGGCCACAGAGTCCACAAATGGAAATTAAGCTACAAAAACAGTCCATTGTGAACTCACTGTTTTTGTGATGTCATAACAACATATTTACTTTGTCTACTCATTCAACCTAAAGCAGTTTAGCTCTGCCCAGCTCTTACATTGAAGATATAAGGAGTGTTTCAGTTTTGAATATTTTTTGAATGAAGCACAACACAGGACACCCAATCAGAACAAATGTGATTTACACATGTTAGGCACAGTAAAATCGCCTGTTTAATTCTAAAACATAAAGAGAGGTTGGGAAATAAAAATGACTCACAACTGCTTTGGGTGTGTGTATAATATACTGCTGTATACTGCTATAATATATTGCTGAATTCAACATATTGGAAACAAAACACAGAACGCAATATGTGCCAAGTTAGGGCACATTTTATATTTCAGACACTAAATAAAGACTCTGAAATAAATCTTATATTTAGGTTCTCTTTTTAGGATGTGTTCACTTACACAGAAAATCTGTAAAACGTAATCTGGGGCACATAAATTTTTGCATAGGACTGTATATCTACAACCCCAATTCCAATGAAGTTTGGACGTTGTGTAAAATATAAATAAAAACAGAACACGATGATTTGCAAATACTTTTCAACCTATATTCAATTGACGAGTTGAGGAATGTTCAAAAAACACCTGTTTGGAACATTCCACAGGTGAACAGGTTAATTGGAAAAGGGAGCACCCCTGAAAGACTCAAGTTCACAAGCAAGGCTGGTGCGAGGTTCACCACTTCGTTAACAACCGCGTGAGCAAACAGTCCAACAGTTTTAAGAATGTTTCTCAATGTGCAATTGCAAGGAATTTAGGGATTTAATCATCTACAGTCCATAATATCATCAAAAGATTCAGAGAATCTGAAGAAATCTCTGCAAGTAAGCGGCAAGGCAGAAAACCAACAATGAATGCCCGTGACCTTCGATCCCTCAGGTGGCACTGCATTAAAAACCCACATCATTCTGTAACGGATATTATCACATGGGCTCAGGAACACTTCAGAAAACCACTGTCAGTGAACACAGTTCGTCGCTCCATCTACAAGTGCAAGTTAAAACTCTGCCATGCAAAGCGAAAGCCATATATCAACAACACCCAGAAACGCTGCCGGCTTCTCTGGGCCTGAGCTCATCTGAGATGGACTGACGCAAAGTGGAAAAGTGTCCTGTGGTCTGACGAGTCCACATTTCAAATTGGTTTTGGAAATCATGGACGTCATGTCAAAGAGGGCCAAAGAGGAAAAGGACTGTCCAGACTGTTATCAGCGCAAAGTTCTAAAGCCAGCATCTCTGATGGTGTGGGGGTGTGTTAGTGCCCATGGCATGGGTAACTTGCACATCTGTGAAGCCACCATTAATGCTGAAAGGTACATACAGGTTTTGGAGCAACATATGCTGCCATCCAAGCAACGTCTTTTTCAGGGACATCCTGCTTATTTCAGCAAGACAATGCCAAGCCACATTCTGCATGTGTTACAACAGCATGGCTTCATATTAAAAGAGTGCGGGTACTAGACTGGCCTGCCTGCAGTCCAGGCCTGTCTCCCACTGAAAATGTGTGACGCATTATGAAGCACAATATACGACAACGGAGACCCTGAAGTTGTACATCAAGCAAGAATGGGAAAGAATTCCACCTACAAAGCTTCAACAATTAGTGTCCTCTGTTCCGAAACGCTTACTGAGTGTTGTAAAAAGGAAAGGTGATGTAACACAGTGGTAAACATGCCCCTCTCCCAACTTCTTTGGAACGTGTTGCAGGCATCAAATTCAAAATAAGTAAATATTTGCAAAAAAACAACAAAGTTTATCCGTTTGAACATTAAATATCTCGTCTTTGTAGTGTATTCAATTGAATATAGGTTGAAAATGATTTGCAAATCATTGTATTATGTTTTTATTTATGTTTTACACAACGTCCCAACTTCAATGGAATTGGGGTTGTATCAATATGAGAACTGTTTGACTGTTTGAATATTTTGCTGATACTGATATGATTGTGATATCATCCAGGTTCTGGTAAATAAATTCAAATAAACATTATAAGTGGACTTCAGGGAAAAAAAGTAAATACAAAAAATTTACAAGTAGTCTCTTTAAAGAGAAATCACGTAATCATGTAAACTTTATAGGGTGTCAAGCAGGCATGCAGGGCTGGGAAGGGACTGAGTGATGACCCATGAATGCATGAACAGCACTACAAGACTGACCCCAATGCAGGCTCAAGCACTGGGGAATTCATCTGCACATTCCAATCAGTTTCTCAGTCACAGAAGCCTGCACTGCAGCAGTGTGAAAGCACACACACTGAGGCTGTGTTAAAATGGACATGTGTGGCAGGCTCTCGCTCTCTCTCTGCTCCAGATCTGCTTCCACAGCCGGCATGACCCATATGCCTCACACATACACGCAGCAGAACAAGTTGCCATGGCAGCAAATGTCTACGAATGAAAATAGACAGTAACACATCTGGACTAGGACAGCGAATACATGTTATGGTTAGTGAGAAGCTGTCAGAGCAGAGAAGAACACTGACTTGAAATAAGTGTTGACAGAGTGCAAGATCTCTTCATGGCATTGATGAATGTGGAAAGCTGAAGGTTGGTAGACAGGAGGGCTGCAAATTTTTGGTGTAACAAGGATTCAAACCCGCTAAGAAACAGCATATTTCAACTTTCATAAATCAACTTTTAAAAATTAAAATTTGTAATTCCAAATGTGTCAGTAAGTAATAATTGCAATAACAAATCAATATCAGAAATGTCCTAGGTATATATATATATATATATATATATATATATATATATATAGCACCATTCACTATTGTACAAAATCAATCAATCAATAAATAAAATACTAACAAATGTTTACACTGAGCACATTTTTGTGTACTGAAAGCCTGAGATACAGTCAGCATTTACCTCAACAGCTTTTTTATATAAAAGACTACAAAACTGTTATAACAGTAGAAATGACTGCCCCACTCTCTTAACACTCAATGCAGAGTGTGAAAACAATCCTATTGTTTATTGTGGTTTTACAGGCTTGTGGTTCAGGACGAAGTAGCTTTTGAGCTGTGCTGTGCATTTTTTAACTGGCCATTTAACCTAATGGTTATTTGTCTCCCACGTGAGACAGCAGGGTTCAACCCCAGCGCAGAGAATCCACTCTAATGATGTGTTTATCATATGTTTAAGACATGTTTATCGTGAAATCCATACTGAGATAACGATAAAAATATGGTTTATTGTACAGCGCTAGTTCATACTTTTTTCCACTTTGCTGTGCTTGAGCTGTGTTGCTGGGAAAGACGCCATACGGATCACTGGACTTCGGGTTTTCACAAGCAAACGTAATAGAAACAGCACCATGTTATTTTAAAAAATATTTTATATTATTATTTATAATATATAATATAATATATAATAATATAAAAATATTATTTTAAAAATACTTGTTTCTGATCTATGACATTGTATTAATAAGCAGAAACATTTGCCTATTTCAAACTCTTGTTTTTCATGTCTGCAGCTACAGAGGTCTTGTTAAATATAAAAATGTCAAAATGTTAAATGTATAATATAAAAGCTGAAAAGAAAAATATCCCTTGAAGCATACTGAAGTCCAGAATCAGAAGTAAAAAGGAGAAGCATAACCTGAATGTTCTTACCTCCACATACAAACACATAGTTCAACAGCTTCCTGTTACCACCATAGCTGCATGGAAATGGACGAAGGCCAAGCAAGATAGCCCAGAAGAGATAAACTGGCACATGCCTTTTAGTCACGCAGTGAGCACACAGAACACAGAACATCAATTTATGCGCAGCTATGACAATTACAACGAAGACAAAAATCACACAAAGGATATCAAGAATCCATTGAATAAGAAGAAGAGTGCCTTCAGATGGAGAGATAAAGCGCAGAACAAGCAGGTGCAGATGAAGCTCAAAAAGAAACTCAGTACCAGCAAGAGACGGGTACAGAAACTAGTTGGAGTACACGCTACAGAAGACCAGTGTGAAGGAGGTATGGACTGGAATAAGGACTTTCAGCAGCCATAAACAGAAAGGAAGTCTGAAGGTAGAGGGAACTTCACCAGACGATCTGAATCTGATCTGTTTTATTTTTTAAAACAAGAACTCTATCCTTCCCCTGATACATCCGACTCCACTTTGCCTTATGTGAGGGTTCAGTCCTCGTCTTTGCCTCTTCTTCACCTCCTTACAATCCCTCACCCTACTGAGGACACCGATCCTTTGGTCTCCATCCCTACTTGACTTCCCAGTCTTACTGACTGTTGAATATCAGTCCTGCACCAGCTAATTCTGTGGAGTACCAGAGGCCAGTTGATCCCACTTAACACTTCATGAAGTCCTTAGAAGCTGGTCCTGAAACAGCTCCAACGGTCACTTACAGACCATCTGGATCCCTTGCACTTTACTATCAGGCATGTGTGGATGATGCTCTGACATACATGCTCCACAGAGCCTACTTCCAAATGTTAGCACCACAGTCAAGATCACAGTCTTGAATATGTCCAGAGCCTATTAACAGCATCTTGCATCTCCGTAAGGGGAACAAACTAAGGGTGATGTAGGTTCATGCCCCATGGTTTCTTGGATCACTGACTTACAACAGTTTCTGCAGCTCCAAGGCAGTCCTCCACTACACAGACAAGTTTCAGTACAACACCAGCCCATGCCACCTGCATGATCCCTTTGTTATGTGATGCATTCACAGTGGGACAAAGTCAGAGTATAAGTAGCTGGTAGCAGACTTTCTGAGATGCAAGTAAATCCAAAGGGAAGCAAAGGTATTGGAGGTGGATTTCAAGCCAGGCAGCTTCTGATGTGTACCATCCAAGATTTTAGAATTGTATGTGTCATTAGTCGCTATCTAGAAACATATATGTGTGCTGTCAGTGGAGCAAATATAAAAGATGCAAAACAAGCAAGCAAGTTGATCAGCAAGACCTGTTCTGTCATGAGATCAGGGCTTCACTGGAAGAAAATGGCAAAGAAGACAGTGACAGTAGAACAGGAGAAGACCCTGAACAATTTTGGCTAGCATCTCCAATCCTTGCAGAGTAATTGTACTGACCACCTCACTCCACTGTGGTAAGCTAAGAGATGCTACTTGTCGCCTTTTCTGGGAGTGGCCAATCATTTCATACATTTATTAATTTGTTTCACATACAACTTAATATACACTGTATCCTATGTTATTATATTATGTCTTGTCCTGTTTATTGTTCCATCTGGGATGGACTGTAAGTAATGCTTTACACTTTTTCGCACCGCAAAGCACTGCACATCTGTATGTACTAATATGTGTCTACATTCTGTCTATCTATTTATCTATCTAGGAATACAAATATTTAAAAATGCTTGTGGATGTTCTACAGACTTCTTTTTAAAGCATCTTCAACAAGATTAACACTGTGACTTTCGTGACTGAAAATTCCCCATCTGGCCTTTGGCCTTTATCTGCCTCATGATTCAAGAAGAAAAAAGAACGCAAGCTCCCTACAACAGATGCTGAAAGTCAGAATGCGGGGAAATCCCATGGCATGGATAAACAAACAAACAAGCTGGCAGCAGAGAACAGATGATGCATATGACTGACCTAGTGCTCCTGCTGGCAGTGCTGCCTACTGGGGCTGGGCCAATTTCTGGCCAGCATCAGGCCAGAGGCCACCGTGCAACTCAGGATAGACTTATGGGGCAGAGAGAGAGCGCTGCACACGTTCATTGTCTTTGCTTCTATGGGGCTGCATTATTATGTGAAGGCTGTCTTCTAATTATATGGTACCATGCAATGACTGATTGAAAAAAACTGTGCCATTCAGTTCTATTACGAGCACACTCCACTAGCAGCCAAAGAATTCCAAGGCTGGAGCCAATCACAGCACAGGTTGTCAGGCCACTTCCTGTGCAAGAGGGGCTTTTTGCCTGATGCTGAGTGGAGCATTACAACAGTGTGTGGGAGTGGACGGTCCGCACCATCCAGCCAGTGAGACTCTTACTCTCCTCCCCACTTCCTCTCTGTCCCGACAGCCCCTTCCAGGTATTGTGACCCAAGTAAGGCCACGCCAGTGCCCAGCCAATCCACATAATAGCAATTCTACAGCGTTTATTTAAAGACAGAATAAGACTTTTGTCACTGGGGAGAAGAATAGGTTCACTTTTAGCATCCTTATAACAGGGCTGGCATCAGGACTCCTATCTGATGCCAATAAGCCTGTAGTGTCAGGAATATTTTTGCCATCTGTTCCTTTGCCCTATTTCTTCTGCCTTGTTTGAGTCACTCTTCAGGCCTAGGGATGCTTATCAGAACCCATGAGTCGCGCTAAGCCCCGCAAGGAGCTGAGAAAGAGATAACATTTTAAGCCCTATTTGGTTAGCACAAAGATTTTAAAGATATCTGAATCATTTTATGTGGCCATTTCGGCCATTTTATCTACTCTTTTCCATTCATAAATGCTGCCAACAGGGATATTCTCACAGCATTAGTCCTCCAGCTGGAGATTTAAATGAGTGTCCTTCTTTGTCTTAGGTCTGCCCAGAGGAAAAATCTGTTGCTTCAATGTTCCTCTTTTATGGCTAAGGAGCCCTAATGGAGACTTTCCTAAAATTCCTTGGAGAAAAAGTATTTGGCAAAAAGGAAAAATATGAGAGTTTAGCTGTAGATAAACTTGAGAGTATTTTGGCAAATCTCAGCACGATTTTACTGAGATCTCTACTAAAACTCAAGAGGAGCCACAAGAAATTACTGCAGTCTTTTTCTCAGGAGAAACACCTGAGAAGAAGGAGACTGAAGCAAAAGCCTCTTTTGTCTTTCCATATGATCTTGTTGTTGTGTAGGACAAGCTAGAACAATATCACAGATTTTTTCTTTCCTACGGACGGTACCAGACTTGATGGGTTCATGCAGATAAAACTCATGAACACAAATAACATCAGGTGGCATAAATCTGCATCTAGTCTTTGGATCCTACCATCTCATTCCCAGGAACCAGTAGGGGTTGATACTTTTTATTACTGATTACATGTTCCTGAAGTATTATAGTCTAACAATAAGAATAACAGTTGACCATACTCTCATGTATGCCTATACACTCTCTGGGAGGAAGGAAATGAGCCTTAATGATGTTGGTGATTAGTGTCCCAGATAGTGGGCTAAGACGTGAGGATATAGCCATGGGAACTGGGGCATTTCATGTAGAAGTGACCTAATAAAGCCAGCCTTTTGGAGAGCTGCTCCACATGCAGCCATTAAAGAGACAAGAGACCGGCTTCAAGAAAATGAGGTAGTGGCTGACACTTTCTTTTTTTAATGCTGTGGATTAAGGACAGATTCTGACTACTGAACTGCAAATGGCTGCTACTTGCTTTGCACATTGATGCGAAGAACAACAATAATAAACGGCAACTTGTATCAAGTTAGTTAAGTCTTGCTAATTGCTGGCTTGATCACTGGCTCAGTTTCTGTCATGGTAGCTTATTTGTATTCCTTTAAGATAAGCTACAGCATCGTGCAAACAGTGCAGTTCCAGGACTATTCACATTCTGGATGCATTATTTTGCATGTCACGGTCTCAGCAGGCCCAAATACAACATGAAGCTTGGTATACTGGGCAGCTGGCAGCATGCTGCTCCACATGTGCACAAACAGCCGCCGGCACCTAGAGGCAGCTGGCGCAGTTCAGTGAGCAGCCAGCGGTCAGGCTGACGATGTGCACACACTGCCTGTGCCGCAAGCCCTCGCTGCAAAAGGCCATCAGAGACAGAGAGGTAGAGTCACCCCGTGGCTGTGGTGTGATAAGGCCCAAAGGATGTGCACAAGATGACAGGAGCAGATTTAACCACGGAGGGTGAGCTTGCTTGCTGAAAGCAGTGGACACACACAGGGGCAGGGCCGAGCAAGGGTAGTTTCCCAGGACAGGGATCAAAGCGGTGGGGGGCGCTATCGGCGTGGATCTTTAACGAGACCCACCGGGGGTCCGCTTCCTCAGGGTTATTTGTTTCTGAAGGGAGGAATTTCCTCTCAGGGTTGCAGCACTGCTTCTAATCTGCCTATCAAGTCAAGAGCTAGAAGAGCAAAGCACAGACTGCGAAATGGCTGGCAGACAGGAAATAATAGTGGAGGGTAAACAGGGGAGAGGATGGAGAAGTGAGGAGTGGAGGATATACAAATGCAAACTTTAATGCGAGTGCCGATTATGAACTTCCTCATAAAGAGAGCTGTGTTAGCAGGCCTGGGGGGTGGAATTCGGAGAAGCCATGAAAAATCAACCGGTCTGAGAAAACCATCTGTCATGTTTCTTTCCGCCTCTCTCTCCTTCTCTCATGCACACACACTACCTGGTGAGCCTGAGCTGAAGTTGTTAACATTATACCAGAGCTGGCCTGAACTGCTTTTTACATGCTTCAAATACTCAATGGTATTTCTCAAAAACACCTTTAAATGGAATGACATTTCTCAAAAACACCCTTAAATGGAATGATATTTCTCAAAAACACCCCTAAAAACAAGAATATTTACATTTTCATTATATACATTAACCATAAGTTTGAGTATGTTCATTAGCGCAGTGCAAAATATATCCAGGAGCCAGAAACAATGTCTTAACAGTGCAGCTGCCGTACGTTGTTTCTGCAGAATTCGGTATTGTAGGCCTCTCATTTAAATACAGCTTTTTGGAGTCATATAGAGATCCAGCATCTCCATTTTGTATGTCACCATCATAGTTGTAGTTTGCTTTTTTGTTTTTAAGTATAAAAAAAGCAGTAGTGAAGTCAACGCATCGGCGTAGTTAAAGGTGCTGTGTAAGATTTAGGGGGCTCTATTCATGGAAATGAAATATAGCATTCAAAACCATGTTTTCCTTAGTGTATAATGACCTGTGACTACAAATTATTGTGTTTTTGTTACTTTAGAATGAGCCCTTCGTGTCTACATAGGAGGCGGATCTTCTTCCAACAGCAGCTGCCATGTGCAATGTTTCCTCAGCAGCCTAGAATAAACAAGCCATACACTAGCTCTAGAGAGTGCCTTTCATGTTTTTACGTTAAAGCGGCAGCTTTAATTTGGTGGCACTACTGCATTGGCTGAAAGACGAAGAAAGAAGAATAATCAGTGGTTGTAACTGGTGCTAGCTAACCATTCTGTGTTGTGAGGAGTTTGAGAATCCAAAGTTTGACAAATGGAAGATCATACTTATTATTTACCTCAAAAAAAAAAAAGCAAGCGAAAACATGATGGTCACTGTGGGATCTACTTTATGCTTGGAAAAGGAGGGGTGAGGGAGGGGTTTTCAGTTGGTTGCAATCTGCAACCTCACCACTAGATGCCACTAAATTTTACAAACTGCACTGTGGAAGGCTGAAGAGCATTTGTAGCTATGACGAATGCAATGAGGACCATCCTGAAAGTAGCTCAGCAGGTAGCCTACTTGGCTGTTGCAGCCTCTAGGAGGACAAAGAGCATTCCTGGACCCGGCACCACTGACACTGTGATCAGGTCCAATTGCTAACTTTGCTTCGGGAGCAATGACCTGCCTACCTACCTGTCTGTCTGTCGCTGGACCGAGTTTTTAAAAAAAAAAAAAAAAACACAAAACAGTTTAGCAGTCAGTATTAGCTGTATCTACATACTCATTAGGTCTTTTATCCTCACATGTGCTGTGGGCATATTTTGGGGCATTAAGGTGGTTATGCTGAAAGAAGAATTCTGGCTCATTAGGATATGATAAGCACGTACTAAAGGAAGCCACTTAGCATTGAGCAAATGAGATTATGGTAGTGGAATGTTCCAGACGATACTGAAACCTTGAATATTGGCCGATACCGCTAAAAATCCAATATTTTTTTCTTTCAATTGGTTAAGCTTTAAAATGGGCTATTTTTAATTGAAGAACTTCCTTAAAAGTTAGCAATCACACTCCTTCCCTACGCTGCCAACAACGTGACTTCAGCAAAATCACTGCCTATTTTAGCATTCCTGTACAGACAAACTCTCAATTTATACATGTTACAAATGTTTAATAGTCTACATAGGCAGATATGTGTATTATAAGTATTGGATAACTGCATCAGTCCACAATTCCCAAAATCAGTGCATTTCTAGTGCAAATTTGTGCAAAGGTAGACTATTACAAATAAGTGATACTTTTTATAATCCCACAAACAGGAAAATTCCACCTTCACATTTAACCCATCCATGAAGTGAAACATCACATACACACTAGTGAATACACACACTAGGGGGCAGTCCTATCCACAGCGCCCAGGGAGCAATTGGGGGTTAGATGTCTCACTCAAGGACACCTCAGTCATGGACTGTCGGCACTGGGGATCGAACCAGCAACCTTCCGGTCACAGGGCCAGTTCCCTAACCTTTAGCCCATGACTGCCCAAAACAGTGCTTACACATACCAATGCTCTGTTTCAGAACGTTTCTGGATGTGCTATTTTTTTCCTCCAATATCCAGTCCAGCATTTTGCCGTCTCTACTTTTGACCTATACTTCTCACTTTAATATCAGGTATGTTGAGCCTGTCGTCTGACCTCTGCACAAAGTGCAGTTATGAATGCATACATAATGGCCATGCACATACTGAAATGTGAATAAAACAGAAGCTTGAGTGGAGAGTGGTGCAGAGCAAACAGGCTGGTCAAACTGCTCCTCCTCCTCCACACAGCAGACCCCAGCAGAGCTGATCTGACCCGAAGAGACTGTGCTCACGCAGCCCCATCCCACTGAGCCAATACACCCACACACACACTCACAGTGCCGCTCAAACACACATAGACAGACAGAGCTGCTACATCCTGATCACACTGAGAGAGCGCGAGAGAGAGAGAGAGAGAGAGAGAGAGAGAGAGAGAGAGAGAGAGAGAGAGAAAGACGCAGGCCTGAAGCGTTGGCGTGGAACTGGGAGGCATTTTCATGCAAGACCTGCTTTTAAAATATTTCTCTACAGACTACATTTTTCAAACAGTCTGCAATGAAGCCGATTGAAGAACTCAGAACTGTCCTTTATCATAATCGGGCTGAAGTAAGGATGGGAGGGAATGATACAAGGCCACTAAAACAGTAAAACCCACTTAGTTGTCCAGTAAACTAGGTCACCACTCTGTTAAGTATGCAAGAATAACTGCAAGGGGCACAAACACAGTAAAAGAGTATCTATCCTCAGTCTTTTACTCTCCACATTGGTTGCCTGTGCTAGAAAACTACATTTTTGCAAATTCTACTCTTTATTTTTCCTGAAACGTACGGCAGTCTTACCTTCTGAGTACATTAAAGACATGCTGTCCTTGTATCAGCTGTCTGTGTCAGGCACAAACTCAGCCAAGTCTAATTTGCACTGTCCCTAACAAAGCTGGCAAGTCCTCTTTTTTCAGGCTGCCAAACTGTGGAATTAGATGCCAAGCATTTCAAGAGCACCAAAAAAACCTTATACTGATGTACTGTTGCCTCCTTGCATTTCTAAACTTCTTAAACTGCAAGGACTCGTACGGGGGTATCTGTTCAATGACACTGTGGATACTCAAATGTCAAAAGTAGCTGGAATGCACATCCCTAGCAGTTACTGAATAGTCTTAAGAATAATAACTGAATAATGAGCTTTTTGTTTATGAGGCAGATTATCTCACCTATTATGTGCACATGAACCGATCACATGCCTGAACAGCTTACGGCACTTTTATTTAACTGTTCACAGTGGTTAACCTGAGGACTATCAGCACAGACCAACATTAATGACCGTTATTTTCCTTAGTCCTGTGAGAGGAGACTGAAAGTCTAACAATATATCGTAACGCAGTACATACAACTGATACATCACGATGCAAAAAAATGAAAGTATGATGTAATATCAGCTGCATCCTATGAATTATGCCATCAAATACTAATATTTTATTTGAATACCAACTTATCTAACTTCACATAACTTAACCCACACCCTCATGTTTAATTTCATGCAACATACTTCTAACTTAACCCACACCATCATGTTTATTTCAAACTACACACCCACAAATTTACCTGCATATCTCACTGTATCTCAAAGTATCTCCAAAATGTAACTTTAAAAGAACAGAACCATCTCCTGTAATGTATGTTAATGTAAAGATATTATTATTCCAACCACTTTTGGAGCATTCCTATTGGTACAATCATCATTGCAATTTTCCACACTAAATAAAGGACAGCTGTAGTGTTCAGATAATGTAAAAAATAAAAAGATTTTACTTTTGGACAGTGGCCATTTTCAGCACCATACAACATACTCCTAACTTAGCATAGAAGTACATTTAATATCATGCACCAAACTAAGCCATACCGGCACATTCCATATTATACGTCTCGATATCGCTCCAGCTTCCCACTTCTCAGTTCTAGTCTTATTAGTAGGTAACATAACAACATACATACAGTTAAGTTCAATTTTGTTCAAAATATCAGGAGATCGAATCATGGGATGAGAGTCCTGTTGCATGCCTATTGACGTGACTTTGTTTTTGGTATACTCTTCATTCTGCAAGACTAAATGCATTCCAGAAGCAACCATCCAAACATAGCTGTACCTGACATTAAAGCCCTCCATAAACACCACAGCAACAGTTCAAACCATCATTTACAAGTCAATTCCTCGACGGCATCTTGGAAATACTAACTCATTTGAATGACAGGCAAGACCTGCATGTGAAACATGGCCAGGTCTCTCATGTGCAACTATAACCAATTAAGAATCCTTTTGTGTGTGTGTTACACATTAGGAACTGTAGTTTAGATGAAAAGCCTGTATTTCATAACTTCTCTTTTCACCTCTTCAGAAAAATAGGCTGTAATTATCAATAAATGTAGGCGGCAGGCGGCAGAAGAGCAGAATATTACTTTTAAAAAACGGGGAGCATGGTTACTAGGCAACTGAATCAGACATTCCTATGTCCATAACAGCCTGAGATAAAGGTTTAGACAATGTGAGTCAAGACAGTGATGTGAAAATAATTAAACTGTAGAAATAGACTACAGGTGGCATTCACAAAGGATCGTTGTTAGGGCTGAGGGTTCAGGATCAGATTCTACCTAATGGTGACGCAATCCTACCCAGCGAGACTTTCTGAATTCGGTGTTGTGGAGGAAAGAATGTGAAAACAACCACCACCTAAAAAATAAGTGGGGGCATTTTTCTTCCCCTCCTATCCTCAGAAACTAAGCAGTACTCAGACGAAGGGTGTACTCATGTTTGCGTATAGCAAATCACAATGCTGCAAATACTCCTACTCATTTACATGCCAGGAAGATGTGACAAATTAGCATTTGCTATGCTCTTCATTTGACTAGTGTATAGCCAATGCAGTGTACAGGAGTGAGCAAAGTAACAGAAAAACCCTACAATAAAAAACTTTGAAGTCAATAAATCACAATTATGAAGGCTGCTCAGCAGGTGAGTCATACAAGTTTGAATTCCAATTAGCATGCGTGTCAGCTATGAAAGTGGTCTAAGAATCACTTTGATAAGTGAGTTTCCAAACACACAAAAAAGAATTAATGTGTCAAAGAAAACCACAGCAAATTATACCTAACACAAACAAACGGACAGGAATAGAGAACCACTGAGCAGGACAGCAGCGAAATACCACAATGCAACAAGCTTTACAACACAATTGCGATCCAGTCGCTACGACATATGTACAACAATGGAATTTATAGCAAAGTCTGGAAACCATTTGTATCGCTGACTAATACAGAAAGACACTTAAGTTGATATACAAAGCAACAAACCTGAGCAAACCCCTATTTTTTAGTGTCAGCTTTCACTCTAAGGCCTACTATATGGTTATGTCTAGGGATACACGAATCATCTATTTTTATGGTTGGTTTCAATTCCGTTTCTTTTTAGCCAAGTTGGCTGATGGCTGGTTTTTGGCTGGTTTCTATTAGCCTATTTTTTCGCCTGAGGCTCACACTGTGTGGGCTAAATGAACACATGACGCACATTATTTGCTCCTTTATGGGCCAAACTGCCATTTTAAATTCTTAAACAAAAAATCATCTATGCTAATTGCATCATGCAAATGAAAAAGTTACAGGTAAGAGGAAACTGGCTATTTAATGCAATTAGTCATGTGTTGTTACACTACGACATATCTATACAGGTGTAGCAGCAGCATTCATATATAGAACAAATGCTGTTACTTGACACTATTCTGATCTTCACCAATCCCAATTATGCATCCCTACATCTGGATACATCTGGATAAAATCAAACTCCTTCAAAGTACATCAATCAATGTCTGGTGCCAACTGTTAAACTCAGTGGGGGTGGACTCATAATACAATGGGCAGCCATGGGAGCCATTAAATCCAAAGATTTCTCTGGGAGGCCATTTAGCGAGGACCAGGTGTACCACGTTCCCTCATGATGTTACCACATTCCAAGACAACAATGCTCTATGCATATTGCTAAAAAAAATCAACAGATTCTACACCAAGCTGAAGTTAAAATCCTTTCCATGGCATCTCCGGATCTAAACATCACACTTTCACTGGAAGCTCCGGAATGCAGTGTGAAGTAGATTTCCACCTCCTTCATCAAACAATAGAGGCTTGTTTTCTTGCAGAAAGATGGTTCAATATCTCACTACACACAGTCCAGGACTTGTATGACAACGTTTAGAGGACCGAAGCTGCTCTAAAGGCAGTGGTTCTACTTCTTATTAGGTATATGATGTTAATACATCATTAGATACTTTTTTAGCCCTTATTATGTAGCACTGATCTTGATCAAAATTCATATTGACATTATGTCCCTGGATTCATGCATATATTAATGACTATATATATTAATGACCGTAATTCATCAAAACAGGGTTTACTGAAAGTAAGGAATGAACAAAGGACACTTTCATTCATTTAAATATAGCCTCTTTCTCATACCCAGAATTACATAACAAAGAAGTATGTTTGTATGTGCAAGAAGAGTAAACCAATCAAGTAGACCGAGTACAAAAAGCAAGAGCAATGTATGATGACAAGGAATAATATCAGTATTGGTAGATGACTGCTTAAAAAATTACAGGCATCAGATTAGATTTCAATATTTGATATGTGATGATGTATTTATTGGAACAGAAAAATGTTCATATGTTGCAGGACTACTACACTAAAATATCTGGATCTTACCTTTTTCACTACATTTATAACTCTCTACTAATAAATGTGTCACTTCTCTGTAATGCTAATCCAGATGGGTCTAGCTATAATTTAATTTAAAATATCAGATGCTGACATTGGCCCAGAATTCCTATATTGCTGCAGCCCTAAAAAGAACAACAGCAACGCAACGTGTTAAGAGAAATGTCTTTAAATGAGATTTGAAAGATGCAGTGAAAGAGCAGGCACAGAGTTAATGAAGGAATGCATACTAAAGTTTGGGGACCTGGCAACAACAGGTTTGAAATGTGATGTAGACCATCTGTCACTCTCCTCAGAACCTGATGAAACAGGCAGCAGGTCAAGTGGTATCTTATAGTTATCTAATATATTTATTTTCAGCTACAAATTTTAGACAGAGGATCCCTGACAGGGATTAATCCTACTTAAAGCAGCTTTATCTCCTTCAGAAAGCTAAAAAATGCGAATAACAAGTAAAATCAATTACATGCTTGTACATTTAACATTACAGCTTCAAACGCATGATTTTAACATTACTGCCAATGTTTTGTCTGTTATGTTGAATTATATATTGAATTTACTTTAAATGGTTCCTTAAGTTGAGCTGCTTCAATGCTGACCGAACAAGCATTATCCACCTGGAAATACAGCAAACTATTACATTTAGAAACTTTATATTTGGTCTAAAAAGAGGCTTTTAACAGGGACAACAATAACAAAAACCAGCGTATACTAACTTCATAAACCATCAAGTAGCTGACTGGATACCTAGCATGTGGTACAAGAAGTTTGCAGCAAGAGGACTGAAGTGTGCCAGGAGAACTGGTGAACTAGTAGAGCAATATCCCCAGAGCACTCGGCATATGTTAGTATTGTTGAAAGTTTTGAATGTCCTGAAGTTTGTTCAGAGTTTTAACAAGAAGAACAATAAAGAAGGAATTTCAATAATCAATATGAGAGCTCACGAAGGCTTGAAATAGTGTTTTACCATCATTAACATTCAGGAAAGGGTGAAGAGGGGCAATATCGCGGAAGTGAGAGAAAGCTGATTTAGTTAGACATGATATGGGGTTCAAGAGAAAATGACTCATGCATTCCTCTCTCTATTCCATTAGTCACTGTATATCATTCCCAAACCTAACCTCATTCTCTTGAATATTTTTACCACCTGCTTTTTCTTTAAAACACACCTGAGGCAGGTCCTTTGTAAGGTGGTCTCACAGATTAGGAAACCTAAAGGGACAAACAGCCAGAGTCTGGATTGGAGCCTTGTCAACCATTATATCATCTTGTGGTTACTGAGTGCCCTTTGTGATGCTGAGGTCATCAAGTGCAGCAGTTAACTATGCTGAGCGCAACGTGAAGCAGTTGTCCATTCAGAGTTCCAGACGTGCAGTGTGAAAGGGATGAGTCAGCCCAACTCCTCCATACAGCAGTAGGTGTCTCCACTGGCGTGCATGGTGCAGGCCTGCTGATTGAAGCAGCTTAACTTGATCTCAAGGACATCCTGATTCAGATCTCTGCACGGTTGTCCTTGGAAGAGAGCATGTGTGACTGAGGCTGAACACTCTGGTGTGAACAGCAGCATAAAAACAGCTCAGGATTCCCTACTGTTAAATGACCTGTCTGCTGTATAAGAGAAAACAAAGGGTCTAAAAATGCACTGATGCATCGTGACACATTGATCTGAAGGTAGTTCTTCAACTGCATCGATTTTAGAACATCAGAGGAGCCCTGTCATAAAAACCTCACTTTTTGCTTTTTTTCACAAATGAGAACTTGATTTCATGTAAACATTGCTTCAAAACATGCCACTCACAGACAGTCCTTATATGAAAACGAAGCCACAAAAACAGCTTGTTTTGAAGTCATTGTTTTTGTGATACCGTGAAAATCTACACCCACTCATCCTACAACAGATTAGCCCCACCTATTGAAATGGATGATAAAAGGAGCATTTCAGCCCAAATTGCTTTTTAAAACGAAGCACAATATAGGGCAGCCAATCAGACATCTGAAAGAATTCAGAATTTACAACCATTTGTCTCTGTGTTTGCACACTGTGAAATTAGACCTCTGCAATCAACCCATCCATGCAGTGAAACACCCACATGCACACTAGCAAACACACACACTAGGGGCCAGTGACCACAGCAGTGGGCAGCCCTATCCACGGTGCCTGGGGAGCAATCGGGGGTTAGGTGCCTTGCTTAAGGGGACTTCAGTCATGGACTGTCAGCCAAGGGGATCAAACCAGCAACCTTCCGGTCACAGGGCTGGTGCCCTAACCTCCAGCCCGCGACTGCCCCCTAAGAGAGGAAACTGGTAATGTAAAAATGAATTTATGAGTGTATTTGGTTCATAAAACCAAATAAATGATATGAGGTGAAAATCTAATTAGCAAAAAAGGTATGATTTGGGCCCTTTAAAAGTGGTAGTGATTAATTAAAACTATATTTAAACTATTAATAATATTTCAAATTAGATTTTAATTAAATATGAAATTGTTCAATTTCCATAGTGTGGCTGTCGTAAAAAAGACATATACCTCCAAAACATTAACCGTACAAAAGAAAGTAATAATGAGCTTAACCTTGACCCTGATCTTAACCCTTAATGTAAAGAACTGGTGGGAAAAAGAATGAATATGATTCAATTATATGCCACAAGTCGAACCTATTAAACAGCACAGAGTTGCTTGTAGTGGTGCAAAACGTAAAACCAAGTCACGTAAGTCACATTATAACATTACTAACCATGTATCAGCTTCATGACAACAGAAATTGTGGGGTAGTTAAGTGTTTGAATAGTTTAAGCATGATATATATCTATTATACAAAATATTTTAAAGAAATCAGTATTGGCTGATACTCAAGGTTTCAGCATTGGCATCAGTATCAGAAAAGAAATATTAAGATCAAGAGATCTCCAACTGAATCAGTTCTAAAGTGACTGCAATCGCATCTAATCAGAGGACGTTTTCATAAACTAGTCCACAGTAAATGTTTTAAATGTGGTGGTTTTACAGCACAATGTTTTTCTATTTATAGACACCACAATAACTAGAGTGCTTGAATTCTTTATAATATGGTTAGCGGTCAGTGACATGGCTGAAAAACCTGGAAAGCACCAATCAGCTAAGCATCTATCAGTGTAATGTTGCGCAGCCAGTTATTAGCACCAAGGGACACTGCTCACCACATCTCTGTGTACTCAGCAGCCTCCCACACAGCTCCACCCCACCTCCCGCTGCTCCTCCTCTCCTCCTCCCATACTAACACTCCCAGGGGATGAGTTTAACCATCCCTGTAGACCACTGCTTGCTTGGCGAGACGTTGGGAGGAAACAGCACGCTAACTGCTGTAACCTCCTCCAAATACTGGTGTAAATCGTACTTGTGCAATGTCTTCATTTAAATATGGTTCTTTAGTAGATGATTAGGCATGCATTGATATGGTAATTGTGGCCCAATGCCAATGTCTGATGTTCATGTGTGTATTTACTGATGCCAAAAACAAATCTACATCTATTTCACAGTATATATTTTAAAATAAAACTATTTTAGATGCTTAAGTAAAACTATTTTTGTAGGTTAACACTTGCTTATCATTCTGGGATGTGCTTTCACTTTTTAATAAGAAACTTTTTTGATAACCAAGTAAGTAAATCTAAAATACTGCTTTCTAAGATTAGCTCAGAAGGCCAAGCAAAACAGATGCTAAATGTTATTTCTTAATTTCTTCAAGGTGGCTTCTTATTCACTATTTTTGCTAGGTTGTTTTAATGTAACTGTTGCACTATTTAAACTTGTATGCAAAAATGGAAGCTTTGGTGAATTTCTCATATGTCTCCGATCTGCATCCCATATACTTGTGGAAAATTTTTACAGTCATTAACTCTTGTGTACAAGCTGGTCCACGGCTTGTTTCACGCACGAGGCCTTGACTGTGTCCTTGTCTGATGCAGCTGACCAAACGAAACAAGCCAATCAATCTAGCATCACTGTAGTTTGCACAGTTCATACATCACATTATCTGCGCTTATTCGTGGCATACGGGAATAGCATTTATGACACAAGTCATACCTGGAGAAAGACTACTATACCCACTGAACCAATAAACCATGCACTACTAATTCCAACATCATTGTGCAACAATTAAATACATTATGAAACTTCAAATATTACCACGTTTTTATATGATTCACTTATTATTTTGGTGTGTTTCCAAATGATGCAGGTTCTCAGAGAAATGCAAATCCAATAATTGCATCTTTTCAAGTTTCTGCAGTTTCTAAGACTTTATAAATAATTTTAATAGAAATGGAAATGAGAAATTAAAACCCTGCTTTATCCCTACACACACCACAAAGCTTCTTTATCAAATTTTACATTCAACTGATGATCAATTGGAAAATTTGAATGGAACATTTTCATTTCAATTTGAAGAAGCAGGCGAATAAAAAGCTAACTTCAACCTTGTTCACTCTCCAGCACCAGTCTACACAGACACGTTCAGACAGTTTGAGCAGAAGCAGATCAAGAGTAAAATTGGCAGAACTATTTCACAGTTTGTACATAGGACAATTCATAATCAACATGTAAACAATGTCTGCGCAAGCACGGTTTTCAATGGCAAACAAAGATCACAAACAACAGCCAAAGTGCAAAGTATAATAAAAAAATAGGAAATCATAACCTTGTATGAGCAACAATACTTTGTTGTTGAGGAGACTGGATTTTCTGGCACATACTGTAGCCTACAGACTATGACAATTTTAGTAAGTTCATTTAATGTAAACTTTTAATTTTGTCAGCTTTTTTCATTTTTTCATTCCAGTGTATCATGAATTCCAACTCTGACCAAGAATTTTCCTTTTGGTGCATCATTACTGCAAACATGATTCTGGGTTAACAGTAGTGCACAGTGCAATATACACTTCAGATCAGTATTAGCTACAAAGCAAATAAAGGAATTAGAGATAGCTTGGCTTGGACTTTAAAAGTTCCACTAAAAGTAAAAAAAAAAGACCTTCAAATAATTCATCACAATTTTTTATAAGACAAGTAATCATTAGCACAAATTTCATGATTGTGACAGGCCTATACCTTACAAAACATTATTATCATGGATTATGTAACAGTGCGTTGTGACATTGTGGAGCTGGCTAGATGCCTCAAGAAAAAAACGTTCTCCAGACATACGGCTGCTCCCTGGCTTATGACAGGTTTGGACTCTCCACAGCACATCATGGTGCAAAAAGTGACAAAAAGAATCATTCAAATTGGTGATATAAGCTGCATTCTGTTAATTATGCTATCTAATGCAGTTGCTTGATCAAATACTAAAGGTTGTAATCGGGTTATCCTTCGCTAAAAACATCAGCCATGGTCAGTGTCACGCGTGACAATCTCAGCTCCAGTCTCAATAGCAGACTATGCCAAGGCATGGAAACAGCCATCACTGTTCTTCATTCAATTTTTGTTTAAAATGTTGTGAGAATATTGAATTGTGAACACAATGCTGTGATAATGGATGGATGGATGGATGGATGGATGGATAGATAGATAGATAGATAGATAGATAGATAGATAGATAGATAGATAGATAGATAGATAGATAGATAGATAGATAGATACTTTATTGATCCCAAAGGAAATTTAGCAGCCAGTAGCAGACACACAACACTATACAGTAACCGTAAATGGGTGTTGACATATAACAAGAATAAATAAACCAGATCCTATCTACAGGCATATATACAAATAGAAAAAAAAACAGTCTGTGATATCTATAACCTGAGATGAGAAACGCAGTGCAATAATGACTGTACAAAAATTTACAGGTGACGGCATATAATGACCACAGAATGAATAAATAAATAAATATGTGCATATAAAATGACTTTCCTATAATCAATTCTAATCAATTCTCACATTCTAAAATAAATACAGCTGAACTGCCAACTTCACATCGTTGCATCACCACGGATGGCAGCGGATGGAAGTAGGAGGTATTCCTGGCAGATACACTAGAAGGTTCTGCGGCTAAGTAGTGCATGTTCTTCACCTCTCTCTCTCTCGAATGCTGGATCTGGGCTATACAAACATGCCACAGTGCTTGATTTAATAGAAGCTGAAAAACACTGCTATGACACTCTAATCTGATGACATTACTGGATTACTCATTTATGTGATTACGGTTTTCTTTTCCAATGGTGTTCAAACTGTCCAAGCCAAGAGTCGGAGACAAAACAAAGCTTGCGGGAATATCAATGACCTATGTGTCATTAAAAATGCTGGGGTGTAATGGCAAACACACACCAGCACATGTGGAATGATGTACAAGTACATTATAGTACTGACAGCACTTGATCTGTAATGAATTCATGTATACAGGAGGAAATAGTGATGTACTGGTTTGTGTGGAATGCACAAAAGTCTACAGTTCTTTAGGAAGGTGTCCATTAAGTCAAATAATAAGCTGTAGTGTTCTTGTTTACCTAAGATTATTTAATTTCTCGTCAAATGAATTAGAGTTAAAACTCTATATATCTGTGCAAAGTCAAATTTGGACAAGTAGCCTCTATCTATGTTTAACTGTCTAGTTTCTATCATTTCTTTCCATCTTCGTCTTGCTCATGTACATCAGAATAAAAAAATATTACAAAATGGTGGATTGTACACTCTGACAACAGCCTACACAGAAAGAAAATGAATCCATTCTCATAACAGGCAAAAGGAACGCTGTTCAAATGAGTTTTAAGTTCTGACTATGTCACTTCTTTATTAGTCTGTTCAAGCCTTTTCATCCACCAACAGAGTCAACCAAGAGAT
Organism: Pygocentrus nattereri; assembly: GCF_015220715.1. NCBI lineage: Eukaryota > Metazoa > Chordata > Actinopteri > Characiformes > Serrasalmidae > Pygocentrus > Pygocentrus nattereri. Next base: position 8,317,686 of record NC_051224.1, read on the forward strand.
TTTGACCAAAACATGCTAGAAAGCTGGTACATCTCTGTCCTTCCTTCTACCAGGTTTAAGTGGTGATTGACAATACAGTCAAATTTCATATCCAAATTTGTAAGGTATCTTTTTAAAAAAAATAATAAATTGAGTTAGTTAAAAGACATCAAACATAACAAATTCACTAAATGATAGTGGACCTATTATTCTTTCTGGGCTTTCTCCTTCTAAACGGATAAAAAATTCTCACGATAATGTAAAAAACAGGTTCTAAATCGTCAGACATCTCATTTCTTCAATATAAGAATGGATAACATCAGAGAAAGGCTAATATCCATATCAAAAATCCTAATTCACTTTATTTTCAAGGCTTGAAGAATCCCAACAGTGAAGAACTATGATCAGCTCAAACAGACTTTTACACACATACACACACACACACGGTGTTTCAGTATAAGCAAATGCTCTAATATACTTATCAATCTCATCAACACTGACACAAGCTGTGCAAGCAAGTCATGAGCTGGTGGTGTTTAAGAAGGTCATTTGTGTCCTTTACTGAGCTCAGCTGGGCTGTGTGTGCTCTTTGGGTCGACCCACAGTAGAAACTGATTGCATCTTACCACTAATGACATACAGAGCAGCCCACCAGTGTGTATAAAAAACTGTAGGCTGCTGACACAGCACACCTGAGAGTCTGCAGTGTGGGAAGAAAACAGAAGAGAGGAGAAGAGAATGGAGGAGAACAGAATGGAGGAGAAGAGGAGAGAAGAGAGAAGAAGAGAGAACAGGAGAATGGAGAGAAGAAAAAGAAAAATTAAAGATAGGAAGAGAAAGGAGAGATTAGGAGATGCACAGAAGCGCTTCCCAGATAATCAAAAACTGGGCCACTGCAGAGCGAGAGAGATGGTGTAATGGCTGAAAAAAGATACTGTCCCCGTGACTTACATCAAATATAGCTGACCGATACTGTTACTGAGTCTCGATCTGCCTGTTTTTGCTTCCAAGGTGGGGCAGAAATGCAGTACACACTGCCTATTTTGGCAATTAAGTGGAAAAGCCTGGTCTATTGAGGCACATCATTCGTAATGTTCTGTGCTTTACTTACAGAAGAATGTTACACGATCTGCAGAGCAGAAATAACAGTTTATTATGATTTTCTTTAATATTCATACATAAAGTAGCCTTAATAAAACATAGTGAATAATCCCATCTCTGAAACACAAACTGAAGGACAACTCTAATCAACAATTCTAAACACTTTATTAGAAGCACCTACTTTGTAGGTCCACCTTGCCGGAGCACGGACAATATGCACAATTTGTTTTAGTCATTCACTGGCCCTTTATCGGTCAGTTTCCACCCACAGAGCTGCCCTTGGCTGGATATTTTTGGACGGTGGACCACTCTCCTTCTGGAAGAGACATATTGATGTGTAAAAACTAAAGCGGTGCTGCTGAGCTTGTTGGACTTTCATATTTAACTGAACCGTGAAACTGTAATTACTCTAGTAATAAAGAGCAGAATTGTGAATGTCATACAAACTTAACTGTTTACCAAGTTGAGACATAATTCATGATTTTTCTCAGACCTAAAGCTGTTTTGTCGGGTGTCATAAACCTGTGGTGTGAAGTCCTAAAAGTACACTCTACCATAGATGGCTTTTTTCCAGCTATGGTATCTATGATATAATAGCATGTTCAACCAGCGCAGCTCAAAAGCGACACTTCTTCAGACCACCCATATTATTCATGGGCATATCTGTCCATGCTAAAACATAAGACTTCACCTACCTGGATTAGCATTACAGAAAAATATGACATACTGTCGCAGTCCAAACTATAACAAGTATTATCTTAATTTTTTGCAATGTTTATTTTTGTACACCAGCTGACCACAGCAGCTGCCTTTTACATTCTGTGAAAATTTGGTGATGAATGGAACGATAGAAATGAATATCATCTTCTTAAAATAACTTTACATTAGTTTACAGTAAAAGTAAAGAGTGTTACCATTTTGGAGAAACGTGTTTTCCTTCGGACAGCAACAATATATTTATAGTAAAAATAATAAAGCGCAGACGTTTTGGCACTGTATCAGCTGTCTTATGCTGCTGAATATTTTTTTAAGCAAAAATCTGTTTCTGATGTCAACATGCATTCATAATCTTGCTAGTTTGCCCAAAATAATTAAATAAATGAATAAATGAAGTTTTTAAACATATGGTTAATGAGTTTGTACCTTCACTGGGAACTCCTGACATTGTAACTGGGCACAGGTTTGGCACAACTAGGGCTGAGTACCGACAAGTGGTAGGACATAATGAGGACAAATCAGCAGGTAAGACAACAGTTTACCAGGCAGCTTTGTGACTTTCGCAGGAGAAAATTAACTACTGTGACATTTGTCAACATGTCGTACATGTTTAGACTCGGCTGGCTCTTATATTATAACTGAACTATGCACAAATCTAAATCTTTCTCAGAGGGTTTCAAAAATGAGCCCTATTCCATTCTTCATGTTGTAGGTCAGAGCTTTGTCCACGCTTGGGTTAGTTCTTCAGTCTAATGTGGTAGTCCACAAGGACACTACATTACTGTCTTAACAGTGTCCAGGAGAAGTGATTTATCTGAAGGGGCAAGAAGAGGGAAAGATGGAATTGTTGTTAATAAACAATCATTCTTTCTTACCTATATTGTTTCAAAAAACTTCAATAGCCAATAGCCCAACCTAAGCTGTTCTTTTGTCTGAGCCTACTCGTCATTAATAATACATCGAAGCAAAGCCAGAGGCAAATCACTGAGCAAATCCTACTGTAAAACTGCTAATAGGTCTTCGAGACCGCTATTGTTTATTACAAACAGGAATTCCACCTTTAGCATTAATCACTCATTCCATGTCCTCCTGGCTGCAGCGTCCAGTGACTAAAGCGTATCGTGGGCAGAATAAGAAAGAATTCCCTTGTAGTGTGTGGGGAGGTCCTGATGGGTGAGCATGTTTGCTAAGTGGGCTCATTAATCAACATACACACATTTTCCAGGTTCCACTGCTGACGACGTCATCGGGCTGCGAAAAACGCACAGCACCCTCTAAAAGTGATTTTGCTGCTTTCTGCTCCATCCGAGGGGCAGGCTGCCACCCTTTCCTGAGGGAATGAGTTCAGCACAGTTCCACATGAATGGGAGAGAGGCCTCCAAATACAGATCCAATGAGGTCACAGCAAGCTCTTGCAAAAGACACACACTTTCTCTCTCATACACACACACACTCTGCAGGAGATGGTAATTTTCTTCACAGTGGGAGGTGACGTTCAGTACGTTACAGATGATGAGGAATCAAAGATGGTGTGTGAGTGCATGGGCATGTGTCTGGAGCCATTCAAAGCATAATTAATCAAATATTTACAAACAGCTCCCCCACTTCAATATTTAGCTTATCTGTTAAAATCGCATTAATAATATCAATTACCCCAACAGTTTAACAGCTTGGGGTCTCTTGTAAGTATGTGCTCCTGTGCTGGAGGGACAGTGTCCAGCACAGTTTGCTATCTTCCCTGCTCAAACACATCGGATTCAAGCTGTTCATTTCCAGGTTTAATGGGTACGTTTGAGTAAAGAAACTTTTTTTTAAATTGATTTTTGCCCAATTTTCTCCTCAATTGTCGTCTCCAATTCCACCCGCTACTTAGGACTCCCCCAATCACACAATACTACCAATGCTAGGCGAGTGAAGGCTAGCACAGGCTTCCTCCGAGACCTGTGAAACCAGCCACCGCTTCTTTTCGAACTGCCGCTCACGCTACGTCATTGGGCAGCTGAATGTGCTCAGAGTATAATACTTTTGCAGTTGCAGGCCTGTTAGAAACAAACAAATGTGGCTACAAGTAGAAGCAAAATAGCTGCCAATTAGCACAAAGTCATTTTCTGTTTTCATCATCTGTTTTTTAGTTATTATTAGTAACATTAGCTCTTTTGACTGAACATTTGCTTCTGTAGCTCTGATTGTGGCCTACAACAGTGCTAGGCTACAAGTGATTTTCGGTTATTATCAGACACATTGTATTTTTAGATTGCACAACTCCTTTTGCAGTGGGCCTGTTAATGAAAACCAGCCACCACTTAGCATGATGTCTGCTGCAAAATGCTACATTATGGCTATTGATTTTCATGCATTATTAGCAATATTAGCTTTTTAAATTGTAATTTCATTGTGCAATTGTAAGCCTTTTGCACATATGGTAATATGGCTTACAGTAAGCATAGCTAACAGTGAACCAGTGCCTAGCAGTAAGCCAGTAATTACCACTTACATGAAGTCATATGCAAAATGCTAAGCGGTGGCTATTCATTTTCATTTACTAATAACGATGTAACCTTTTTTGACTGAACTGTTTCTTAAAGCGGCAGCTGGACTGTTGCTTAATTCAACTGAGCTGCATGCCCACGAATCTGCATGGGGCTAATGACCAGAATACAATTAAAATGTCGTTCATTATGCACAAATGTGTCATCTAGCATTTCATCAGCTAGGATGCTGAATGTCTGAATGGGACTAAATGAACCAAAACAAGATGGAGATGCTAACTGATAACAGATGCCAGCGGTAACACAAGAATCATGTCTCATCGATCACATTACAGCAGTTCAAGAAGAATCTCTCAAGGCAAGAGAAGAGCCAATATCTTATTCTTAGGGGTGGAACAATATATCAGGCGATGATACATCAGAGTGCAAAAATGTGACAAAAAAATGTCATTGAAGCGGTTCTGTTAAAGCTTTTAGTAGTTATATAATAACATAATTGTAAGCAGTTTCAAAATAAATCAAAATTATTTAAATGAACAGGGAAAAAACATGCATAGTCTTTCTTCACCCTAACCCTAAAATACTTTACTGGAGAAGATAAACTTTGAAGCGTTTAAAAAAGACTTTCACTCTGCACACAAATGACATAGACATGGAGACAATAACTGTCAAAATATCCACCAAACTCTCTAAACCACATTGTTCTCTGACTTAACTGAGCGTGTAGGCTTTATGTATGTCTTTTTATATGTGTTTTAAAAAAGCAAACTATCTATCTTATATTTCAGAGCTCATAAAAAGATTCTACAACATTCACGTGCCATAATTGCTTCAGAAATGTGTGCTGCAGACACCAAAGACGATATACAGCAAAGATGTCTGGTCGATATAGAGGTCTGTGGATCCACTGTGGTCCAAACCAAAGATCGTTTGGAAGAGCAGACTGAGAGTGACCTCCTCAGGGTGTCTCAGACTGTTTATCTGGTGTATCAGCGATGGTATGACAGCATTCTCACTTGTTCTAACAAACCGAACTAGCAGAGTACTTGCACCAGGGGTTGTTTTAGCTGACTGATACCTGTTAAGGGTGAATAACTTCTAACTGTATTCATCCCAACTCCTAATTCTAGACCCATGTGTGCATATTGTGCAATGACATGAAGTCAGCATTGTGAATCAAAACTAACCCTGAGCTAGAGGTCAGCAGGCAGTGGCTTCAGCTGCAGGTGCCACATGATCCATGAAATAATTTGTGGGCAGGATTAATTTTGAGGCACCCCGTGGGTGTATTACAGCTTGCTGGGTGGAGCAGGCTTGGACAATTTTTGGCTACTTGTTGAAGCGGACGTGCAGGCAACAAATAAGCTGCAAGTGTGCCACAGAGAAAATCATGTTAGTAATTATCACACAATGCATAGTCATAATGAAGCTATATGACCTTGACTAAATAACTTATTCTCAAAACTGCATTTTTTTTCCAAGAACATGCTTTGGTTTTCCTACCTGTTTGGTTTGTAGCTTAGTAAGTAACTCCGCTGCTCTCCATGCAGCAGATGGGGGTTTGATTCCCTACCTCAGTAGCCACACCTCACCACACACACACAAACACATACACACAGACAAACATTTTTCTAAACCGCTTGTCCTCCTGGGTCACCTCAGCTCATTGGGCGTAAGGCAGGAAACACCCTGGACAGGTCGCCAGTCCATCACAGGTCTCACCACACCATGCTACATCAATGTCTCATTACATTTCCGATTTTCTATATATTAACATCCCAACCTTTCTGGCCAAGCAGACCCATGTATCCATTTATTCTGGCCTGAGGCTTGAATGCAGAACACAGCACATGTGTCAGTTTTCTTCTGATTGGTTTTACTCATGCACAGACGGTTCTATGATGTTAGGTTGAATTTCCCCTACATAAAACTTACTAAGACAACACTGTTGATAACATAAGCTATGATAAAAATTGCAACTCCTACAATTTGAGAATTGCACTCTTTTAATTTGTGATTTCGATGAAAACTTCTCATCTTACCTTTTTCGATAACTGACTGTTTTGCTACACCCGTAGTTATTAAAAGACTTGTAAGTATTGGTGGCATGCAGCAAAATTATGGCACTGCCCCTTATTCCCAAACTAATCACAGACTGGTGTAGCCTCCATGGCCTTGGCCTTTTTATTAATGAGTATGGCCAGTGCGCTGTTTAGGGAACATGTTGTTGCTCATTATTGTGGTGCTGTGGACAGAATGCCTCAGCGGGCCACTGCTACTGCTCCCTGGACACAGCCGAGAAAGGAGGAGAATACTAATGTGGGTATACAAACTCAAGAGACGAACACACACATACAGACTAATGCCTGGAAGAAAGCTGGAGCTGGGTCAGAGGAACCAGGGTTGCCATGCTTCTGCAAATTCACTGATGCCAGCCAAAGGCAGACAGGAAAAAAAAAAAAGCTCTGCTATTTGACCACAAGCTACACAAGCACAGGGTGCTTGAAACGATGACCCACAGTGCTGCATGCCATCATCTCCCAGCATGCCAGCAGCTAGGGCAAAACACACCTGGCCCAATGCACCCCCTCCTGCATAACAAGCTGTTTCCCTTCCACAAGGGCCAGGGAGAGGCACCTACTAACCAAGCATGTTAAAGGTCACACACTGCACTCACTGGGGAGAGGAGCACTACATTAGTAGCTCTACCACAGTTCAATACACAATACACCTCAAAACATCATTTTACAGCTTTACTAAAAGAACTATACCACGATTGCACAATACATATTGTTCATGTGTCATTATCCCAACATTGGCCTTTGCTATACTGATATCACAGAAGGCGATAATATGTAATTGTGCCATTTTATGAACCCAACAAATGCACTCATTTAAATCAAAATAATGCAGGTCAATCTATTTTATACCAAATCAAAACGGGTTACCAGTGTGTCTTTTAAATGCCTCATTATTTGAACACTCCAGTCCATCCAGCTCATACACAAACTATGCTTCTAAACAGCTATTTTTCTATTCATTGCTTTTGTGATGTCACAAATCTATTCACATATACATGCCTTTTCTACAGCATTTTAACCCCGCCCATTCACATTTCATTTACTTTTTTTGAATGACGTGGTCAGTTACAAGCACACCCGCGACCCTGAGGGAGAAGCGGCTTAAGAAATGTGTGTGTATGTGTGTATGTGTGTGTGTGTGTACATTTACATTTAAAAAGGAGTGTTTGTGCTAAACGCAGCTTGTTTAATTTGAAATGATAAATAGAAGTTGAAACATGGTTATGTAAAAAATGCTTTATAACTCTTCTGGGTTCACAACCCCACACCTAAGTGTACCTCAGGGACAAAAAAAGCAGGACACGGGCCCTTTAATATATTGCAAACATGTCCAACGTAATATGCAGCAGTGTAAGCACCCATATCGACATTAAACCATGGAGGCAACTGCAACTGTCCTCTTAATGGGAGCCATCCTTTCACCTTCAGTTAAACGTCACATTGCAATGCCTGACACACTGATGGCCTACAGATACTGCTGCTGAACCTACTGCACCCAGCTCCTCCTTCCCCCTCCCAGGATGACTACGTGATGAAAACATTGCGCCTGTTCCATTTTTCCCCTCACGTCGCATCCACTGCATCCGTCTGCATCAGATGGAGGATAATGACACCCGCGCACATGCGACGCTGCGGTTTTATTCCGTGCGGTCTCCGGCATGGAGAAGCAGTCGGCGGGGTGTTGTATGACCGTGTAACGTACTAAAGCTGCTAAGGTAGTGGGGGCCGGAGAGGTAGGGGGGGGGCGCTCTGAGCTCTGAAGGGGTTGAAGCTCTGAGGGCGCTGCGCCTCTGCAGTATCCCGAAACTGAAACGGCTAAGCTAACAGGGATGTAGCCAAGGATTTTATAAAGTGCACGCGTTTGTTTTCACGCATATTCATGATTTGCTATTCTACTCCTGGATGCATTGCGCCATTACTAACAGCGCTGTTTTTCCCCTCAGCCCTTCTGGAACCACACCAGTTCTCACCGACACCGCCGCTTTCTCATTCAAACTTACGGCGATTCGTATCTAGAAAAAGAAAATGGCTCAGCCGGGTTCTTACCTGCCAACGGTCTGGTTGGCGAGCTGTCGCATTCGATTGAATTGCTTCTTCATCTTCTGTGTTTTCTAACAGTTATTTTTTTAGCTTTTTTCCTGCGTTAACAGCACCGGCGAAAAAGACCCCGCATGTCTGTGAGAATGAAGGCCCATATGACGGCGTCCGCCCAGTCCCACAGCCTCTGCTTCATCGCAGGAGAGAAAACGCGGAGGACCCCAAAGACATTTTCAGCGCGTTTCCTTTCCTCTCCTCCTCTCTGGACTGCTCCTCGGGAGGAGATGCTGGGCGAAGTGACAGCGCAGCGCCGAGGAGCTGCCGCGCGCCAGGTGTACTATGGGAAATGTAGTTTTTGCCTGACACGTCCTGAAAGACGCTGCGAGCTCCAGCGAATCAGTTTATCTTTGACAGTGTCATGTATATGATGGAAGGTAGGTCAGTTTACTGTTTGAATGACCAGTTTAGACTTTAAACATGACTAACCGGCGTTAAAAGAACCGGAGACGAAGTGTTAACGTTTCAAATTTTTACAAGGTAAAGCCGTCACAAATCTAACAGCACCATCTAGTGGTCAGTTTTAGGACTAATTTGGCAGGGACTCTTGTGAGACTCCATGGCGCTGTAATTTTTATTTATATATTTTATTTATATATATATATTGAAGATTTTGGATATAGAAACATTCCATGCTATAATGGTTCTCTGCATGGTGAAATGGTTCTTCAGATTAATGGAGAACGTGTTATAGCTCTGTTTAGAACCGTTTGGAAACTGGCTCTATATGGCACCTATATATGTTATATAGAATCCTTTTCAAAAAGATTCTATATAGAACCGTATGCAACATATTCTCCATCAATCTGAAGAAACTTTTTAGAAATTGAACAATTTCTAAGAAGCAAAGAACAATTTAACCATGAAATGTTTAGAAAGAATTCATATGTCTATATAGATGTCTAAATAGAATTTATAATTCTAAACATAACCATTGCCTTCACTGTAAAATCGTGAATTGTGTGAAACGAGTCTGAGGGATGTAAAGCTGCGCTACAGAATATACATAACATGACAAAAAACGGATGCTAGGCCGGAACGCCCCTGCTTGTTTGCTGTATTGAACGCAGGTCGCCGTTAGATGGCGCTGTGTCACTGAGAAAGTCTTACGTGTTTACTGTGTATATGAGGATGCTGTGGGATGTTAAATTTAATAAAGATCTCTAGAATCTCCCAAAGATGGTGAGGAATAGCACAGGTGAGGGACATTAAACAACATAAAAACAATTATTATATGATGTAAATACCTCTAAAAACAAGAAAAGACATATTTAAGAAGAAATGACTCAGAGTATTTTCAACAGATACCCTATTGTATCGTGGTTGTTACTGGCAGGTGTGGCTTTCCCTTCAAACCATGTATAGTAATGAGTCTTTCATAGCGTTACCTTGAAATGTGGTTAATGTTGAAAACAGTCCTGAAACTGACCATTATAAATACATAAATGCATATAAAATGCATCGAATGCTATCAGGGGTTTATTTTTGGTGAATTTCCTAAAAATACTTAAGGTGTGGACAGTCGAGTGGAGGTGATGAAGCAAAGTGCTGACAGGCTCCAGTGTGAAAACTTGAGGACAGAGCCATATGGGGTGATTCTGATTCATTTACAAGAGCGAACAGTGTTGTAATATCACACATCTGAGCAGACTGCTGAATGCACAATCTGCTCTCATTCAATGATGCAAACATACAAACCTGCACACACACATGCACTCACTCACACAGACCAATGCACAAACCATCAAATAATGATAATAATAATAATATATTTTGTTTAATACAAGGAGACAACAAAGGTATTAATGTATAAAAAACATCCAGATTCCTATCAAAATCAAAGAAGTAGAAAATAAGAAGAAGGGGGTTCAGTTTCTGTTTCAGTGAGTGCCTGTCTTTGGCTTCCACTACTCTCCAAACAGCCTTTCATCTTATTGCTTTTTAATAATCTTTTATCTAAACTTTGGGTGCCTACATTTTCTGAATTGGGAGTCATAAGTGTAAGGTTTGAGGTGGGACGAAGGCCAAAAAGACAAATCATTCAGCTAGCTTGTTACTCTTTTTTTCACATAGTCAGTGTGTGGGGGAAAGTTTGTTATTGTTCAGAATTTTGTAGCCTCTTTCTGCCGGTCCACCTGTGGCCATTCTGTTGGAGCAATGGAAATTGATTCTGAATACTTAATGAACACAGTCAATTCAGATATATTTCAGATTACCCTGGACCCTGTCGGCTCTCTGTATGTGAAATGTAGTGACTCTGTGAGCTGCTAACGAGCAACCTCTTCACAAAGATGCTGGGATAAAACAGACAACACAGCCGACAACCTGCTGCTTTTTTCATATCAAAATAATCATGTGCAACTCGCAATAAAAATAGCATAAAGCATTATAAATGTTTACTTGCTTGCTTCAACTACAAAGACAAAAATCCAGTTCGCTTTTGGTTTTGTAAATCATACACATTTCCATTGAAATATATTCCAACAACATTATTAAAGGAAAATTTATGCATATTTCAACAGCAACAGGTGGAACTTTCTCTGCATGCTATGATGCAGGCAGTTTGGCTTTAAACATTTGTACAATGTACAATGAACTACAAATAAATTGACCTTTTCTACTTTGTATTTTTTATGTTCTGAAAAAGTTGTAATCTCAGTCTTGACTTGCACTCAACTTCTACAAACTTTTGGTCTTGGATTTTTGGTCCAGGTCTCTGTCTTGATTCGAGCTTCACTGCAACACAAATATATGTGAGTTTACTTCTGTTGCAGTTAGTGGTGACTGTGATAGTAAGGGTCATAGATATTTAAAACTTTTTATTTTATAAAATTTGAGTTTCATGGTGAAAAGCAATTGAAAAAAAAATCTAATCTTTTCTAAAGAAAACAACAAAAGTGAAATAAAAGTGTTTGTGGTGCATGAGGCGGTGGGTGAGTCAGGGGAACCGTCTGGTGGGCCAAATCATCGTCTTTCTGGCAGCCCTGATTTAAATCTTTTTTCCATAAGCCTTTTTTCTAAATTCGCCAGTTCCATGACATTCATCAACTTTACTTTGCTCTGATAGTTTACCATTGATTCCTACACTACGCTATGCCACAGTGTCCACAGTGTCAACAACCAGTTAATGAGGTACAGTTACAAAAACAGAACCACTTAACAAAGGACTGGACCTTTGTAAGATAACCCTCCAAACAAAGCAGCGTGCCCCCCGACTGGCTGTTGTGCAGACTGTTAGGGTGTAATGAGGCAACAGGTGGGCAGCACACCGTGGCCTCAGGCTTCAGTGGCCCTCTTGAGTAAGTGATACTGAAAAATGGTACCTCTCTGCTCCTATCATGGAGGCCTCATCAATCTGGCCTGCTGGAAATGGAGAGGAGATCCTCCGAGCCTTGATCTCGGCCCTCTGACCCGCCTCCATCATTAGTTTTCATTAGTTCGGACTCAGATGCTAAGCCCGGCACAGCAGTAGCATGGTTTTTAGTGTCCGTGTGCTTTAAAGCTCCATGTGCGGACCTCTAACCCTCTAACCTGCAGCTTCTGAGCCTCTCCAGGCTCCTCTAAATCAATATGGAAGGAAGCCTCGACATCTGCACTCTTGCAGAAGACCCCTGCTGCTGGTTTCCTGGAGAAAGCCTCTCCATCATCCTTTCTTGGTTGCGCGTGGAGGAAAGAATGCAAAGGGCAAAGAGGTCAAAGGCCATAGAGCATACTGTATCTCCGTTTGCTACAAATGTGAATGCTAAGCCTGACTAATGAGCAGTGCAAGCAATGCATTATTGTTCATTTAGCCCTGTGATGCAGGTTACTAACAGGAGTAAATGGACTTGGACTATTATGCCCATATGTGTCCATGCTTATGCTTATATTATGTTAGGGCTTCATTGTCCTTGGCCTTGTCCAGCTGGGGTCTAGCTGCTCTTCAGTAGTACTAATGAAGCTGTTTTTCTAAAGGTCATGACCTCTGTGTCATTGATACCTGAGCTGGAAATTGGCATTGGCCTGCCTTGACATGCCTGTGACAGATACTTTCTTGTCTCTATGTTCCATAGCCTCCTTCATCTGGTCACTCTGCTTATGACCATTTGTATGATGTAGCTATTTCATCATAAAACATAACATTATTATTCATTACATTACATTATTCATTACAGTGACTTTATGTGACTTGATATTATAAAACATATTAATGTTCACTAACTAGTTGATTACACATTATATGTCCAATGGTTTGTAGACAGCTGCCCCTGTAGCATTTCTTCCAAAATCAAGAGTATTAATCGAGAGTTTTTCCCATTTGCTGCAGTAGCAGATTCTAATCTTCTGCGAAGGCTTTACATTAGTTGCTATAACACTGCTTTTGATTGCATTCAGCCACAAGAATGTTAGTGAGGTCAAGTACTGATGTTGGATGTTTAGTTCTGGATCACAAATGCCACTTCAACTCATCTCAGCTCCATCACTTCAGAGGACACAGTTTCACTGCTCCACACCTGGTGGGCTTTATACCCTCTAGTCAATGCTGTTTGTGCAAAAGAGACATCAAGTACAACTGTAATGGCTTAACATACGTAGAATAGGTTAAAAGGTCAAATATATAGTAAAGAACCATAGATAGATAAATGCAGCAATGACAGCTGCAAATACACCATATTACCAAAAGTATTCACCATCCAAATCATTGAATTCAGGTGTTTCAATCACTTCAATGGCCACAGGTGTATAAAGTCAAGCACCTAGGCATGCAGCCTGCTTCTACAAATATTTGTGAAAGAATGGGTCACTCTCCGGAGTTCAGTGAATTCCAGCATGGTACTGTGATAAGATGCTGCCTGTCAAACAAGTCCAGTTGTGAAATTTCCTCGCTACTAAACATTCCACAGTCAACTCTCAGTGGTATTATAACAAAGTGGAAGTGATTGGGAATGACAGCAACTCAGCCACGAAGTGGTCGGCCACGTAAAATGACAGAGCGGGGTCAGCGAATGCTGAGGCACATAGTGAGCAGAGGTCGCCAACTTTCTGCAGAATCAATCACTTCAGACCTCCAAACTTCATGTGGCCTTCAGATTATCTCAAGAACAGCGTAGAGAGCTTCATGGAATGGGTTTCCATGGCTGAGCAGCTGCGTCTAAGCCTTACATCACCAAGTGCAATGCAGAGTGTCGAATGCAGTGGTGTAAAGCGCTGTCACTGGACTCTAGAGCAGTGGAGACGTGTTCTCTGGAGCGATAAATCACACTTCTCAGTCTGGCAATCCAATGGATGGGTCTAGGTTTGGCAGTTGCCAGGAGAACGGTACTTTTCTGACTGCATTGTGCCAAGTGTAAAGTTTGGTGGAGGGGGGGTTATGGTGTAGGGTTATTTTTCAGGAGTTGGGCTCGGCCCCTTAGTTCCAGTGAAAGGACCTCTTAATGCTTCAGCAGACCAAGAGGTTTTTACAATTTCATGCTCCTAACTTTGTGGGAACAGTTTGGGGATGACTCCTTCCTGTTCCAACATGACACCATTGGAAGAACTTGACTGGCCTGCAGGTCTTGAGTCCTGACCTCAACCCGATAGAACACCTTTGGGATGGCTTAGAGCAGAGACTGCGAGCCAATGTCTGACCTCACAAATGTGCTTCTGGAAGAATGATCAAAAATTCCCATAAACACTCATAAACCTTGTGGAAAGCCTTCCGAGAAGAGTTGAAGCTGATAAAGCTGCAAAGGGTGGGCCGATATCACATTAAACCTCTATGGATTAAGAATAGGATGTCACTCAAGTTCATATGTGTGTGAAGGCAGATAAGCGAATACTTTTGGAAGTATATTGTACGTCAGTAACACTTCAGAGATAACTTTATATGGCAAAAACGATACACTGTATCAATAATATGAGCCATTATCTTGCCCAAATAATGGAGTAATCTCAAAAGGTTGCATGCAACTTTGATTGCTATTAAACTGTTTCATGTAACTATGTTGCATGTTATGCCACCGTGTAATCATACCGCTATTATTATTATTATTATTATTCAAATTCAAAATTGCATAATTCATGCAAATATTCTTTTGTTTACCGTGTTACTTTGTGCAGTGAAAATCCTTACAAAAAAAGCATGGGAACACGTTCTTTCCCCTGGGTTTCTTCAACTGGCCCTCCTTGGATGGAGAACATTGCTTGGCCCCCAGGTAATTTGTGTTTAAGAACCCTGTTCTAGAACCTCACACAGAAGCACACCAATCCACTGCTGTTTGTTGGAGAATGCTGAGCTGTGACCCTCAGAGACCATTGCATCTAAACTTTATAAACTAATGGGAGAAATGACAGAGCTCGCTACGTAATTTTAGTAAACTTTAACAAAGCATCAAGGTTCAAACTTTCATCCTAGATTCAATGCTATTATAAATATGGCATTAATAGTTAGTTTACAGACTCAGTTCTATAGGCCTAAATATGAAAGGCCATCTAAATTGTCCTTACACAGCCATGGTTTGCCAGCACAATTGCCTGCAGGGATTAAAAGGCTTTCAGGGCCTGCAGCTGAGAAGCAAGGTCAGACAGCTTGATGCATCTTTTAAAGCAGTGCTGGAGCCATAATGATACTTCACACCAGGCCTAAATGAAAATGTTGGGCCGTGTGTGGGAGGGACATATTACAAGCCTAAACTGGAAGGGTTGTTTCTGCAGGATCCGATGGCAGAAAATGATGGCTATCTCAACACCTCTGAGACACTAAACGCAGGTTTGGGAGATAGACCTGATAGTCATCCTGCGAGGGCCGGCACCAGCCTCATTATAACCCTGCGCATGACCCCAGACACACATTCATCTCCACTTTTCTGCTTTCATAGGAAACACAAAAGGGTAAACAGGAGGTAGACAAAAGAAAGCCTGAACCTGTTTGGAACTGCATTCACTGTATTATCATATTGCTTTTGAAATTGTCTTATATTTCATCATAAGTAAGCTGTGAGACTTGCTGAACTGAATCAATAAATCACTTCCATTGGTACGACATGTCTGTAAGAGAAGGCATGACTTGATTTGCATTTCCAGACAGTTGTTAAGTCAGTGCTGTGCAATAGGCACAAACACATTTTCTGAGAATAATACTGCCCATATCATGAAAAATGTTCCTAATTTATTTTAAATAGCTGTTATGGTTTCTAAATGTACAATTCACTCCCAGGCCCATAAAGTCCTTAACAAAAAACGAACTGACTAATTTTGAAATGGTCAGGTCTATGATGTCACAACCATGATTCCTCATTTAGCACACAGCTTGATTTAGCCCTCTCACTTATAGGAAAGTGATAAGGAGTGTTATTACTGCAGGCAGTCTGAAACAGAGTTTTTGGACAGAACAGTGTGAGGTAACAGTGTGGCAGCTGGGAAGAAATTGCAAGTTACATTTCAGCTTGGATTGCTTTTTGAACTTTTTTGAAATGAAAGTGTGCCTCATTTTTCCTGGTGAGGGAATCCGTAAATCTGTGAATCTTTAACATGTATCAGTCTGAAAGGAACGGTACCAAAAACATTCCGTTTAATTCTCAGAGATATTTTTGAAAACATCACTAAAATGTTTTGGTAAATAAAACCACACCTTAGTACTGCACAGATGTCAAGCACCACCCTTCATTTATTTAATTTCCACTCAAATCTGTCATTGAGTAGACTTTTTCCATTTTTAAACATCATTAAAAAAGCAGAAAATATATATTTAACAACAAAGTACAAAGAATCCTCAACAACTAAATATAACATATTTTTCAGTATTTAGTGTGCCCATCATATGCCTTCATTATAGCTTCTTTTCAGGAGACTTGCATTCCAAAATATCTGCAGGGATATTTTTCCACACCTCCAAAGTTCAGTCTTAAAAGTTGGTTACATTTTCTGCTTCTCAAAATCCAAGTAATCCCAAGGATGGGCAGAAACACCTGTGGATTTAGTCGGATCTGAAGCAAGAGAGGAGCTTGACTTTCTCCTCTCACTCAAAGATGAAAACTACTGTTTATCTGAACTGGTCACAGTTTGTTTTAGTCTAAAGAAAATGAAGCGAATGAAGAGTGATCTCTGCCTATTGAACAGTACTATAAGTTGCTGGTGTACCTCATAGGGAAAAAGTAAAAGAAAATGTGGTGAATATGAGCATTTAATAACAAAATACTTCCTTTCTATGATTTGAGAAACTACTTTACAAGACTATGACTAGACCCAGAACAGCCTCACAAACGAAGACATTAGTGCGCACGTATTTAAGTGTTACAGAGATTAGTTCTGACACCTGTGTCATCCAAAGCCACTTTAAAGATTTCATAAGGAGCCTAGAAGCATCAGTGGTGGCGCAGGGGGGACACAGCTGCTGTCCTGAGGCAAAAGCCCGCCCACACTGCTGAGCACTGCTGTAGAACAGCAGCTCTACTACCATACACACCCAGGGAATTATGTGCTGTCAGGGTGTGGCTGCTGGTGCCTCACACGTGTATGTTTTCGTGTATTTTAGGGTCGAAGACTTACGTGTGGATGTGTGAGTAAAACAGTGACATAAGGCAGCTGTTTTGGGGAAGGGAGCATCTGTCATACGTGATAATGTTGTGTTGACAGACAGGAGGGCAAATAAAGACTTGAAAGAGACGTGCTTTGTTGGGTTTTTGTATAGTTGCATTAGACTGAAACTGTTCGCTAAACCACATGAGATATTATGGGATTAAGTGTATAGAAGGACCACTGACTTGGAACTATGAATCTCCTCATGATAAATATTGGTGGTTTAATGGTGCTTGACAAATGTAACAAGTATGTTTTCCTCTCAAAGATCTTGTTCAAATGAACTGCTACTTCGAAATGGTTAATGCAATGCACATACTAAGATACAGCATTGCAGTTTAACTGACTTATAAGGCTTTCTGTGCTTGTATTTGGTTGCAGTCTTAAAAAGTTCCAGAGGTGGTAAATGCTTAAACAATTGTACTTTATTTCTACATTATTTTGGAAGATACATTATTGAGTATTGTTGGAGTACACTATATATATAAAGTATGGGGACACCTAAATCCATAGGCATTAGTATGGAGTTGGTCCCCCTTTGCAGCTATAACAGCTTCCACTCTTCTAAGAAGCTTTCTACAAGATTTATCTACGGTAATTTCTGCCCATTCATCCAGAAGAGCATTTGTGAGGCTAGACACTGATTTTGGACAAGAGGGCCTGGCTCGCAATTGCCATTCTGATTAATACCAACAGTGTTTAATGGGGTTGAGGTCAGACCAGTCAAGTTCTTTCACACCAAACTCGCCCAATCGTGCCTTTCTGGACCTTGCTTCGTGCACTGGGGCTCAGTTCTGCTGGAACAGAAAAGGCTCTTCCCCAAACTGTTCCCACAAGGTTTGAAACATACAATTGTCCAAAATGTCTTGGTCTGCTGAAGCTTTACAATTTCCCTTTACTGGAACTAAGAGGTCTAGTTCAACCCCTGAAAGAACCCCACAGCATTATCCCTCCTCCACCAAACTTTACAGTTACCACAATGCAGTCAGGCATGTAATGTTCTCCTTGTATTCACCAAACCAAGACATGTCCATCAGACTGCCAGATAGAGAAGTGTGATTCGTCACTACACAGAATGTGTTTCCACTATTCCAGAGTCCAGTGATGGTGTGCTTTACACCACTCCATCTGATGCTCAGCATTGTGTATTTTGATCTTAGGCTGCTTGGTGATGGAGACCCATTTTGTGACATGTCTAATGCAGTTCCTTTGCTGAAGTTGCTTCCAGAGGCTGTTTGGAACTCTTCAGTGAGTGATTCAACAGCACTGTGTGCTTCAGCACTCGCCAGCCCTAGGTTGCTCCTAGGTGCTTCCATTTAACAATACAGTGTCCGAGGCTGATCTAGCACGACAGAACTCTGACAAAGTGACTTGTAGCAAAGGTTGCATCCTATGACAGAACCATATTTGAAGTCAGTGAGCTTTTCAAGTATGACCCCTTCTACACCTTTAACATACTTACTAACATTTTTAAACATCAGATTGTCAGTCAGTTAAGCTGTCATATATTTGAATGTACTGTTTTTTTATTATTAAAACACTAAAATTGAACTCTCTGCAAGTATACAAATTTGTTTTTGTGTTAAGACCAGTGCCATCCATAACCACACACCCCTACATCACACACCACCAAACAAATAAAAATTCATTTATTTGTTAAAACATTTACTTTTTACTTTTACTTGAGCTTTTCTTTAGGTCTTGCACAGTCATTAGTCATCTCATTAGTCATGTCTTTTAATAATTGTTTTAATTCTAGTTTTGGAAAATGTTATTTGCTTGTTTCTTTACTTATTTTCCACTGGCTTTCCCTTTCCATTTACAAGTGAGTTATTTTATGTACAGTCTGGTCAAAAATATCTCCTGGAAAATAAACAATTTGTCCACAATGGCCATTCTGACTGGAACTGAAATAAATGAGCACTATTATATGGCCACTATTTTTGCTCTTCTACCTCTTCTTTTCAGATTTCCCTCCCTTTTGTTTGAACTATGAAGTCACTGTTGGGTCTTGGACATGTTTGCAAGTCGTGAACCATAGGGTATGCCAAAGGTATCACAGAAAAAAGCAACGAAACACAAGTGTCTTTTTAAGTGAGGAGATGAAAGCTATCCTGCTCGGATGTGCTGGACGCAAGCAATAATTAGTTTTTATTCCTGTTGACGTTCGTTGTTAGGGATGCAGGTTGGAGTTTGAACCAAGTTGTTTTAATGGACGACCTTATTTTCCTCGGCCTCAGGTTGAACTCCATTTAGGCTAGACTGTGCTCTGTAATTTGAGGATGCCTCTTATCACGCTGTGCCTCGATCCGGCCTGAGGGGACCGACAGCTCTCCCAGTGATGAATGTCAATAAACAGAGGGATTTGGATTTTCTGCAGGGAGTTCAGGCACATGTTAAACTTCAATCAACTGCTACACACTTTATACGCAGTCTTTGATGCAATCCATCTCAACAATCAACTGAAGGGTTAGCATGATTTTATATGACTGCTTGTCTGATGTGTCCAAATTCAACTCTTCTTTCCTTTATCATGCTTGAACTGGAGAGGGCGTGGCCAGAGGCACTGGCACCACATGGGTTCTGTATTTAAGGTCACATCCACATTAAAGGCACAATAGCCCTGACCTTTAGCCAAGGTCAAGGTGTGTCATGCTGGGAAGAAGCACTGAGGTAGAGAGAAGTCTTCTGAAATTGAATACAGCTTGCGATTAGAAATCAGAGATTGAGTGTGAGAGTGAGAGAGTGAGATTTTCTCTCAAAGATGAAAGCTTTAAGTACTGTTTATCTGATGGTGACAATTTTGGTCGTTAATCAGGTCTTGGTTATTAGGAGTTTAAAAAAAAATAATATATATATATATATATATATATATATATGTGTGTGTGTGTATGTGTGTGTGTGTGTGTGTCTGTGTGTGTGTGTGTGTGTGTGTGTGTGTGTGTGTGTATGAAATGTGTCTTTGTCCTGCATATTTCTTATATTTCATCCCATGAGGTCTATTCATAGTATGGTTTATTGTACCAAAAACAATCTTAATTAACTTTTAAATGACCATTTTCTAATGTTTCTTCATCCCTTAGAATTGGCTGATATGTTGTCACTGTGTGTTTAAGCCTGAACTATGTAGATTGTTTTTGTTCTGATTGGCTGTTCTGTATTGTGCCACATTCAAAAGCACTCTAGGGCAAAACACTTCACGGTAAACAGCCGGGCTAATATGCTATAGGCTGAATAGGTATGTATATGTATGTATGTATAGATTTTTGTGACATCACAAAAAGAATGAATTCAAAATGGACTGTTTGCAACTTACTTTCCATACTTAGGCTGGTGAGTAGTATACTAGTAGTAGTAAACTTTGAAGGGCCCATGTTCAACATTATTGTAATATTTTATCATTTTCTCTGTGGTTCGATTTGTAATATTTGTGTGGTTTATTCATAATTCATTTTTCCATGACCATTTTTCCAACTTGTCTTTAGAATTATTCAGGCTGCTTTTATTTTGACTTTAGGATTAAAATATGTCAATTACATTCTGGTTGGCTGCTGTATATTTTGCCTCATTCACAAAGTTTTCTAGACTGAAACACTGTTTATAACTTCAGTGTAAATGGGTGGGGCTAAACCGCTGTAGGCTGAATTGGTGGATATGTGAAATGTGCATTTTAACATCACGAAAACAATGAAGGAAATATTGAAAATGGGCTTTTTTTTGGGGGGGGTTGCATCTTAATTTCCCTTTATGGACTGTACTGAGTAATGAGTGAATAGTACATAATGAAAGTTATTTTATATACTATTTCAAACTCTTTTAGTTCCAAAAAAATATTTTTTCCATGATATGGGCCCTTTAAGAGTGCATGTCTGTCTGAGTGTACATTTCCTGGGCAAAAAGCACCGGACTCATTTATAAAGTAACCTTGTAATTCCAGGTCAATTCATCCACCGGGGCTAACGTAATTCCACCTGATTTTCACAGAGGAATTTGCAGGAATTTGGGTAATTAATGCAATCAAACATAATTGTGGGAGTCAGCAATGTGATTGCAAAGTGCTCGCTGTAATTCCCATCCGATGCCAGATTTTGATTATACTGAAAGGTTGATTATTTTGAAATAATATTGTTGCAGTGTAATGACAGTGGATAGTGAGTCATAGCTGAGACTGAACTGAAAGCTCATTGTTCACTTCTCTCCTTCTGTCCAGCTTAGCCATTCAAAGTGTGTGCTGCAAGTGACTAGCAGGAAGCGCTTGCAATTTGTTGTCCTATGAGAAAACTAAATCTCAGTTATATGACAGAAAAAAATACATTTCCCAAACTTTTTCAGCCTAGCAGTAGCTTTTAACATGATCCCTTAGAAGGTTCTGGTTCTCAGTATGGTCTTTGTGAATTCTTTGTCAAAAAGGGCCTCTGCAACAGAAAGAAACGGCGTGAGTGATTGATATTAAAGTTCTAAACTGCCAAGAGCAAAATAATACTTTTAACTAACATGTTTTGCTGGGAAGGCTTTTCAGCAGCACCTTTTCATCTCTCTTGATCTTAAGTGCTTTTCTTTATGCTCCCCATATGCTTTGAATGTGGGCTTTTCACAAAGCCATTTCTTACTGACTCTGACAATTTCGAATCCTTTTACAGCTAATTTCAAAGTGCTTCATGACAGAGAGCATATATAACCGGCACAGAAAGGACTGCCTCCTTGAACTGCTTGTTCAGCTGAAAAAATATGGAATGCATAATGACCTTTATATAAGAAATGCTGAAATGAATTCATTCATACATCACTGTTCTACATTTGAACACTCTTATAACCAGAATGCTTTTCTTTTTTGACTCTTGACAAAAAAAAGACGTAGGTCATACTTAGTGCAGAAGAGCATTGTCTGATGCTATTGCTGGCTTTTCCCTTATTGGGTAAAACGAGATGTTAAACAAATAGGATCAAGCTGTCCAGACATGTGTGTTCTATGTGCATGCCTGAATTAAATAATGTGTTTACACATACAACCCTGAAGGGTACAAAAACACAGGCTTTGGAGACGCTGCAGAGGTTTTTTAACCGCTCTTGTGAAATCAAAGCTGTCTAAGTCTGTAGATGGAACACATCTGGATTGTTTCACTGCAGTTGTTTTGAGTGAAGGTGGGGGGACATGTAATAGACCCAGCAATGACTGATGAAAAGAGCTCCATCAAGTGGCTTTAGATGTCGATAAGCTATACCTTCAATAAATTACTGCACATATTGAGGCAAACTAGTACAAAGACAATCTCATTGAATCACTTTCCTTTTGTATCCCTGTCACACCACTCCAGATAAAAGAATGATAAGATCTTCACTCAGTTTTAGGAAAAAGGGGGCTGTGCAGTCCCCAAAAAGGTTTATGTGACTTAGAATAGTAGAATAGTAGAACAATTTTCAAAAGGTTCTTTAAATTATTATATGCAGCAGTTTGGATATAGAAGTTTGTGATAATAACAGAACTAGAAAAAAAGTAGAGAAAAAGAAGAAAGGCAAGAAGAAGAATACAATGATGAAGATGATGATGATGGTGAAAAGAAAATGATGATGAAAATGAATAGGAGAATATATTGAAGAAATAAAGATGATGATGAAAAAAAACAATGATGATGAATATGGGGCGGCACGGTGGTGTAGTGGGTAGCGCTGTCGCCTCACAGCAAGGAGGGCCTGGGTTCGATTCCCCGGCCGGGCAGCTAGGGTCCCCTCTGTGTGGAGTTTGCATGTTCTCCCTGTGTCTGCGTGGGTTTCCTACGGGTTCTCCGGTTTCCTCCCACAGTCCAAAGACATGCAGTCAGGCCAATTAGACGTGCTAAATTACCCCTGTCTGTGTCTGTCTGTCTGCCCTGCGATGGACTGACAACCTGTCCAGGGTGTATTCCGCCCGAAGACTGCTGGGATAGGCTCCAGCACCCCCCCCGCGACCCTGACGGAGAAGCGGCTTAGAAAATGGATGGATGATGAATATGAAAACAATTTGTAACAGGAGCAGGACCATTTTTTGGTGCTGTAAATAACCATTTTCAAAAGGTTCTTTATACACAGCAGTTTCTCCAAAACGCATGAAAAACTGCAGAAGAAGGTGAGGATGATGATGATATTGAAGAAGAAGAAAATGAGAGATGATGATAAGAAAAGATCAAAAATGCAGAAGAAGGTGAGGATGATGATGATGAGCACGAAAAGAAGAAAATGATTTGATGAAGATGAGAAATGAGAATAAAAAGAAGAAAACTAGGAGAGGACAATGAAAGAAAAAGAAGAAATAGAGAGTGAGAGGAACATTAAGAAGAGATGTAGAAGAAGAAAAAACGACAATGATAAAGACAAAGAACAAAATGAATAAAAAAGGTGTAGAAGATGATGAAGAAAAAGAAAAGAATCATAAAGAAAACGAAGAACAAGAAGAGGAGGAGGAGGAGGAGGACAACGACGACAACAATTCGAATGAAAACCTTACTAGCCGTTTGCTGCACACTCCTTCAATAGATAATATAATAACTGACCAAGAGGGACTTGTGGAGAACCATTTTCTGAATTGCAAAGAACCATTGAAGCAGTCCAATTAATCTTTCATGTACCATGGTTCTATATAGAACAGCTTTTCCTCAAGAACTCCTGAAGAACCCTCCTTTTTAAGAGTGCAGTTCAGCGTTGATCCCATGTAAACAGATGTGGGCCAAGCTTGATTAGATAATGTCAACTGCCAAAATAGACTGTCAAAAAAGATTACACCTTGCTTTTACATCGTATTCAACTGATAAATGGAGACCCTTCAAGATACACCAAACAATTGAGCACTTACGCCAACACAGTGTTGAATTAAAGTTGTCTGCTTAGTGGAACATCACCATTTGCTTTACCTCTGTATCTGTGTGACTGAGGAATGTCCGTGAGGACAGAGGATGAGAGAGGAGGTCAGAGATGTTGTCCACAAGCATCCTCCTGCTCTACTGATAAGCTCAACTCACTAAGTAGCTTTGGGCTTCAAAGCATGTGCCAGTGGCGACACAGGGGCAGAATGGAAGTCTAAAGCTCTCTCTAAAGGATAATGCCCCGAAATCCAGCTGGGTTTGGACCACGCAGGGTGAGATAAAGAGGTCTTGGGCAGGCCTGCGGGAATTTATAGACGCTGAAAGCATTCTTAGCCTGAGTTAAAGAGCTCAGAGGCTGTCTTAAAGCACAGAGCAGCATGTTGATCTGCTTTTCTGCATAGCTAATGACCCTGTTGTTCGTGTCAAGGCCTTGCTGGAATCTGCTCTTCCTGTGGCTCTGGCTCTGCCACTGCTGTAACGCCAACTAATGAGGTCATGCACTTCTTTGTTTTGTTCCATTAGCAATCTGGCCTCGTTCTCTTTCTCACTCTCAAAACAATGCTAAATCAAAACACTCTTGAACTTGTGAGATAAGAAAAGAAGTTAATAAAAGAGACAAAATTGAGAGTTCAATGAGGCTACTGGCCACTTTATTAGAAACACTTGCCTTGTTGGTAAACCTTGTAGGTGTACAGTTACATAGGTCATCTTTTTGCTGTTACATTCAGTTTGGGTTAATCATCATCTAGCCTAGTGGCTCAAACCCTGGTACAGGATCCTCTGTCCTACACATTTTAGTTTCTGTCCTGCTGAGTTTAAGTGGGCATGTCTTGGCAGTGGTCAGTAATCAGGTCCATTAGTGGACAGTTTCAGATCACAAGATCACTGTTACCTAAATTTTTGTTGTTGTTGTACTATTCAACGACTTTTAAATTCACTTACTCACCCTGTGTTCCTGTGGCAAAGTGTTTGCAGTCCCTACCGCTACCCCATCTCATCCCTGTTCCTCAGTCCTGCATCTGTCCTACTACAGATATGAGGGGGTTCTGACCTTCTAGCTACAGGCAGAGCCTGCCCAGAACTCCAGCCCAAGCTCTCAGAGTTCTCCCCTATCCCTAAATTAGTTTTACCTCATACTACCGCTACATGTTAAAGGTATGGTCTGAACTCACAAAAAGCAATTTAAAGGCTTCTAGTACTCATTGGTATTTTCAAGTACTTGAATATTCATTCTCAAAATCACCCCTAAAAACAGCATTATTTATGTTTTACGTAATTAAGCAGCAAAAATGTGTTAATAGCCAAGCTGAAACATAACTTGCACACCGCATAGTTCAAATAAAGATTTTACGAATCACGTAGATCCTGAGAGTGCAACAAATTAGAATGATCGCTTTATTTATCACCATCATGGTTTTAGTTCATTTTTTGTTGTTTTTTATTTATTTTACCAAGTTATTTTATTTGGCTAGTTTGTTGTTTTTTATCGTGATGAGAGTGACACACAGGCCAAGTTGAGCTCAGTCACAGCCAAGCTAAAGAGGGGGAGCAGAGTCCACAATAGCAGAGGACTGAAGACCACCCTAGGAGAAGCTCAGCAGGTACACTACCAGGTAGGTGTCCTCCTGGACTCAGTAGATCCAATGGCTGTGTGCAGTTTATTGCAGACTGAGGAGAGGTGATGAGTATGCCTCGCATGAATTTATCACACGCTCAACTAAACAAGCTGTAATTGATGTATTTTTGATGTATTTCATATATTAACAATAACTATTCAATCACCTTTTGCTGGTGAAATGCATTGTGGACTGAGTGGCAAATTGTGCAAAGCATCAGTCAGTAATTGTAAACCTATAAAGCACACAATTATAGATAAAGTGGCCTGTAAAGTATCTTTAAAGGGGAAGTCCACAGATTCCACTGATTATAAGCAATTTCAATTAAATGTAAACAGTCGGAGTGGTTTGATGTGAAATGCTTTGTTCTGGAGTAACTAACCAAGTCAGAATTATTCACAGTGATAGGTGATGGTGATAGGAACCAGACATCTAAAGAGTTTAATGCATCCAGAAGCTCCCTCCCATAAGATATTGCATGAAACTGTCGAACACTCAGCCTGATGACTGAAACATTGTTTTGAGATAAGGTTTTGGCCTAAAACATATTTTTAGTCGAAATATTTTGGTAGAAAATCATTTTTATGGAGGGTGTTGTAAGGGAAAATACCACTCAAAGAAACATTATTTCAGAGTCACTCCTATTATCAAAATAACTTATAAACATTCAGAAAATAGATTTGTAGGTTGATAGAAAGTAGATTCACTGGTCAATTTGGAAAGTAAATAAAATGCTATATCTGTGTTGTAGACATCATAGGCTGGTTCCTTTCACCACCACTGTAAAGAAATCTGAGGCTGTATGTTTCCCTGACTTGCATCATATTGCATCAAACCTCTCTGAATGATTTGGTTTATATCTCAATAATTTAAGTATGCAGAAATTTGGAGAAATCTGTTGAACTCCCTTTTAAGTCATAAGTGGTTTGACATTACAGTACCACTGCAAAAGTCAGAGACCACGCTATATTTACTTAATTTCTAGTCAAAACAGCCATTAAGTACAATTCACCTTTCAGGAGATATTTCTGAACTTCAAATATGCATTAACCACCTAAAACGTCAGTCTACGAAGGCTTATTATTCAGTAACTACAAGAACTTTGGCTCTGGTCATGTACGGGTTTAACATATAAGATAGTGCACCTAACAGCTGCAAGACCTGGTTGACCACCAAACTGCGACCATCAGATAACTCTTGCTTCAGATCTGGAAAATCCACAGGTGTTTCTGTCCATCCTTCCTCTGAGAGAAGACAACTCAACACTGAGTCTGAAAGGATGTGTAGCTGTCAAGAAAAGGGAAAGGGCTAGCCAAAAAAAGAGAAAAAAAATGCACTACAGCACTGAAACCGGGCATTTGAGATGATTGAGATAAGTGGGATTACTTGGATCACAAGAAGCAGAAAGTGCAACCAACTTGTAAGACTGAACTGTGAAAGTGTGTAAAAATATCCCTGTAGATGGCTTTGAAAAACTGAAAGCATGTCTCCTAAAAAGAAGGAAGATTGTAATAAAAGCAAAAAGGTGGACACAATAAACGCTGAAAAAAAAAATATTATAAAATATATTATATTATATAATTTATGGGGGCAGTTAGGAAACCAGCCCCGTAACCGGAAGGTCGCTGGTTCGGTCCCCAGAACCAAAGTGACTGAAGTGCCCTTGAGCAAGGCACCCAACCAACAAAATGCTCCCTGGGTGCGGTGGATAAGGTTGTCCACTATCCTGGGCAAGTGTGCTCACTGCTCCCTAGTGTGTGTGTGCTCTCTTGTGTGTATGTGGTGTTTCACTGCATGGATATGTTAAATGCGTAGGTGAACTTTCCCCGTTGTGGGACTAATAAGGGTCACTTAATCTTTAAATCTTAATTAGTTGTTGAGACTCCTCTGAAATCCATCCATCCATTTTCTAAGCCGCTTCTCCGTCAGGGTCGCGGGGGGATGCTGGAATCGAACCCAGGCCCTCCTCGCTGTGAGGCGACAGCACTACCCACCACGCCACCTTGCCGCCCTCTGAAACCTTTCTGTTAAATATATTTTCTGATGCTGAAAAATGAATGTTATACTTAATGGCAGGGACTCTTTTTCACAGCATAATACATGCTTTAGAACAATGCCAGCTCTTATTGTCTAAGCAGTGTTCTACTTCTTTAGCAAAAGGCAAAAAGACACCATATGTAATCTAGAAAGCACACCAGAGAGCTTTCTCTGATGAGGGATAAAAAGGGAAGACAAGCAAACCGGATACAGTAACAGACATCAACAGACATCCCATAGAGGAAGATGTTCAGGACCATGGCTCTCTTTGATGTGTCAGCCGAACTGCTCTTAAATCCCCCTGAAAACACACAGGCTGTTTCTTTGTGTGTGTGTGTGTGTGTGTGTGTGTGTGTGTGTGTGTCCATGCATCATGAAGCATAACAGAAGGACATGATCTGCACATATGGTCTTCCGGCCGCTGAAACGCTCTGTAGTCTGGAGGTCTGATCTCTCTCCCCTCAGGTGGCTTTGACTGCTGCTCCTCCCTGTCTCGGCACTACTTTGATACATCAATCAAATCAAAAGGAAGTGCTCACGAGGAACAACCCACTTGAGATTAGCTCTTAGAAGTAGCAGTTATCACTGGCGATAATAAGAGAAATTCATCTCTTCGCAGTCAACCAGACACTAGAGGGCGGTCATAAAAGTGTAAAAGAATGAAGGACTGCGGACTCTCTTTGCAAAATTGTAATTTGTCAATGCTTAACATAGAACAACATAAAATGCTATCATAGTTTTTAAGACTTTTCAACTCCACTTACAGGACATCCTAACAGTGCTTTATTTACTTGTTAGAAGTCTGGAGCTTTTTTCCCAAAAAAGCTGTGCAGAATGTGAATAAAAATAGAATGCATTTATATGCAAATCATGTAAACCATATTTATTAAAGGAAAATACTATAAAGACAACATATCAAATGTTAAAACTGAAATTTTATTGTTTTTTGAAAATATATATACTCATTTTGAATTTGATGCCAGCAACACATTTCAAAAAAGTTGGGACAGGGGCTTGTTTACCACTGTGTTTCATCACCTCGTCTTTGTAGGTGTAGGTGTTTGGGAACTGAGGAGAAACTGCTGTAGTTTTGAAAGTGAAATGTTTTCTTATTCCTGCTTAACATAGGATTTAAGCTGCTCAACAGTTTGATGTCTCCTTTGTCATTTGTCATTTCATAATGTGCCAAATGTTATTAGTAGGTGACAGATCTGGACTGGAGGCAGGCCAGTTTAGAATCCAGAATCTTTGAGTACGGAGCATTGCTGTTGTAATACATGCAAAATGTGGTTTGACATTGTCTTACTGAAATAAACAAGACCTTTCCTGAAAAAGATGTTGTCTGAATGGCTGCATATGTTGCCAAAACATGTATCTGTTGTGCAGCATTAATCATGTCTTCACAGCTATGCCAGTCACCCATGCCATGTGCACTACTGCATTAGCCTTATACCATCAAGAATACTGGGTTTTGAACTGTGCACTGATAATACGCTGAGTGGTCTTTATCCTAGAGGACGTAGTGTCCATGTTTTCCAAAAAGAATACACTTTTCCACTTCCCCTAAGTCCATTTTAAATGAGCTCAGGACCAGAGAAGGTGGCAGCATTTCTGGTTTATATATGGTTTCTTCTTTGTGTTTTAAAGTTTTAACTTGCATTTGTGGACGCAGTGATGAAATGTTTTCACAGACAGTGGTTTTCAGAAGTGTTCCTGAGCCTATGCAATGATTTTCACCACACAATCATGTATATTTTTAATGTAGTGCTGCCAAAGATTACGACCAGCAAATACTGGTTTCTGATCTTGTCCCTTTTTCCAGATTCTCTGAACCTTTTAATCTTATGTACTGTAGATGATGACATGCTATTTTATGTTGAGAAATGTTATTCTTGAAATGTTGCACGATTTGCTTGTGCAATCTTTGACATGTGTGGTGAACCCCTCCTAATCTTTACTTCTGAAAGACTTTTTCAAAAAACAATCAATTTCTCAATTTCAACATTTGATTTTTTGTATTTGTACTATTTTCAGTGAAATGTGGGGTTTTAATGATTTGCACAGTATTGCATTTATTTTTATTTACATTTTGCATAGTGTCCCAACTTTTTTGGAAGTGGGGGTCATTGGACCGCAGCTCAGTTTTTTGGTGCAAAGCTGAACACTGGATTAAACTAAAGAAAAAGTTTGATAGAGCTGCACCAGACAATATAGGTATTATAGTCATCTTAGTACAGCAAAAAAAGCAATAAGAAAAATTCAAACCAGCAGTTAGTAAATTCAAAATGTGACCCAGTGCATTCATTTGTGTATCACTGTAAAAACATTTTTACTGGATTACTGAGCTACAGCTGCTACTGCCACCCCCCCCCCCCCCCGCCCAGGTGAAATGGTTTTAATTGGTTCTGCCATTGTGCTTGTCTCTCTCTGTTTGTGTCTCCTAGTCAGCACTCTGTGTAGTTTACATTCTTTTCGATGTAAGCATCCTGAACTTAATCAAAAAGTGGTGGGTCGTTGCCCCTGTGGTTCCTGTGGCCTAGCCTATTGGTGCTAGCTACCACAACCACAGAAAATGTTAAGTAACTTTAACTAACAATAGCCTCAGACATAGTGATATGTACTATCTACACAACCTCTTGCACACCAAACACTTTGTATTAAATGTCTTTTTCATACAATTTTCCAGCATACTGAATGGAGATTCTCCATTGAAAGGCATAGTTCAATCCCTGTCTGGGAAACTGACCCAAAGTCCATCCATCCATCCATCCATTTTCTAAGCCGCTTCTCCGTCAGGGTTGTGGGGGGAGCTGGAGCCTATCCCAGCAGTCTTCGGGCGAAAGGCACTGACCCAAAGTGTTACTGTAATAATAAACATACCATCACCATGTTATCTCTCTGTCTTTCACCCATTTTATCACTCTGTGGGGTATGTTTTACATGGTCACAGTTGTAAGTTGTGAACTCAAGCCTCATAATCAGCACACAGGATGATGAACTCATGAGTGTCCAGAGAGTTGCGAAGCTTGGATAGATCAGCTAAGAGCTATGAACAATATGTGTGATATTTGGGCTATGAACTGCAATTGCAAAATAATATTTCATAAGGACAGCCAGTGCCCAGTGCCAGGCTGATTTACAGGCAAATAGACTTCATGAGGACATTGAGCAACTTTGGTACATAGATAATGTATCTCTTTTCGCATGGTATGCTGCTGCCCCACTTGGAACGGCCCGCTTGACTGCATACTGCTGTTTTTTGTAAATGTCATGCCTGACAAGGAGAAAACTCAATGAAATGTTACAGAAGAGACATTTTTTCTTCTTGTCAGTAGAGCTAAACCCTCGGTTCTAATTATTGTAATCCATGCTAATCTTCATCCTGGTTAAGGATGAAGCAAAGTATTGAAATTGTAAACCTTAGAAGTCTGGAGATTTTTGCAATTTTGGCAATTTTGCTAATTGCTAAGATGGTTTATTGTAATGTAATTACATACTGACATAGTTATACACAATTACATCATTACGGGATGAGTTTATATTCAATCTAGATTCCATAGTGACAGGTTCAAATCTGTACATCTTCCTTCTTTGTCTTCTTTTTTCCACAGTTTGATTCAAGAAATAAGAAAACCACAACCACCACCACCACCACTTATGACGACAATGACAACAAAAACAACAAAAAATACAGAAAAAAATATGTTCTTCTACATATAAACTGAGATGTTGTATTGACTGAAAGTTTAGAATTTGAATGTCCAACAGAAATGACACAAGTGAGGAAAAAATGACCCTAAATTGACATCATTCTTTCATTGCAGCCACTGATAGTGGACCTCTAAGGGATAAACAAAGAATGTCTCACCTATACATAAGCAGGGGGAAACTGGAGACCCTCCACTCACACATATACACACATATACAGACACTCACACAGATACACAAACCATGTGGGAGATGAGATAAAGGGCTTAGCAAACTGTGTTGAGGCAGTTCCACTGAAACTCTAACTGACGTGGCAGCTCTGGAGTAATCCTGGTAATCCCCCTGAACCTTATAGGTGCCAGAGGTCTGAAGCCCCCTGACCTGAGAACACGCACACACGCAAACATACCATGTTCAAGTCCAAACATACAGTGCAGTCCTTAAGTAGTTACATGGTGGCACATGGTTGTCCCAGTGTATTAGAGAACTAAAGAAATAGTAGCTATTATGTTAAAGCTGATATTCTGTATGTTTAAAGTACAAAATATCTGCTTTTTTTACCAGAGATGTAGCCAAGACCATGCCGTAGACAAGTACTTGGCTTCGATTAGTCGAAATCGTGTTAAGGCCGAACCTGAACGGGACCGAGGCCAAGTCTAATGAGTTCAAATAACCAAGTTCAAATGAGAGTGCGACTGTCAAGTCAATCATCAGGTCCTCTTATATATAAGCACAGATTCCACAATACATTAACAAAAGTAATAATTCATTTTAAAAAATGATGATGATAGAAGTGGGCGGCGCTGTCGCCTCACAGTGAGGAGGGCCTGGGTTCGATTCCCCAGCCGGGTGACCGGGGTCCTCTCTGTGTGGAGGTTGCATGTTCTCCCCGGTTTCCTCCCACGGTCCAAAGACATGCAGTCAGGCCAACTGGACATGCTACATTGCCCCTGGGTGTGAGTGATTGTGTATGTCTGTCTGCCCTGTGATGGACTGGCGACCTGTCCAGGGTGTATCTTGCCTTCCTCCTGATGACCGCTGGGATAGGCTCCAGCATCCGCCCCCCCTCACACCCCCCCGCGACCCTGAGGGAGAAACGGCTTAGAAAATGGATGGATGGATGATAGAAGCGTCCTCCAAATTGATCACTGTAGATACAGCCCTTTTTATGCATACACACTCATACCAAGTTCAACATGGAACATGCAACATGGATGGATGATCAAGAATAAGAAAGTTTTGCAAGGTGAAGTATTGTGGATAGGAACTAGTCCCACAACTTTACAGTTTTCATACACTTTAGCCTGAATTTTCTGTTCTTCATACTCACCACTCTTGCTCATGTTGTAGTCAATCATGTGAGAACACTTGGTTCTGGTTTCTGTTTCTCTTTGACACATTCATCAGAGATTGTGGATGCTACGTTTGCCTGTCACTCCAATGTGGCCAGAGGTGTAAATAACAAATTACATTTACTCTAGTTTTCCCTATAACTGTAATTTTTGGACTAGAATTAATACTTTTACTCTTACTTGAGGTCATTTTTAATGAAATACTTTTACTTCGCTACTTTAATTTTCATAGCTTTATAGAGTAAAATTAACATAACTGTATCAGCTCAGAAACCAATAATAATGAAGTGACTAATAATAATATTGGACTCCATCCTGAGACAGCATTAGCCAAGCTAAAATGATTCTGTTTATTACACTGGAAATCTGTTGCATATATTTGCCTGTCAGCTGCTTTAGTTAACAGGTGTCGCCCATAGCATTCAATTTACTGTTTAAGATACAGCCTAGTTTAGCTGCTGTTTTAGAGATAAATGGTCATGAACGGCTGTGAGACAAGAAATCTAGTCTAATGCATAAACTCTGGACAGTTATTCTGATGCGCTGTTGATGACTGGCCTGATCTGATACCCTCCCCACCTATCTGCTCTCTCACTCTTGAGAGAGAGTGAGAGGTTCACACGTATTAACGTAAGCTAAAGTCCAGGGAGCTGATGGGCTGCAGGACTCTCACTAAAATTACATTATTAATTAAGCAATTTACTCATAATTTTGACTCAGGCTTTTTAAAACTTAATTAAACAGTAACATCCTTGGCGCCGTCTTTCAGGGATTCCAGAATAGTTTATTGAAAACAGATAAACTAGGACGTCTTTTGTAATCATCTAACCATGGAACACATGCAGTTTAATGGAAACCTTGTTCCTTAAACAGCTCACAGAAGGGTGTGTAAATGTGCACAACGGAGCGAACTGTGATCAGTCTCAGCTCTCAGAACTTTAGCTTTAGCGTTTTTCTGTACAGATTATTTCCAATGTAGCCGAGTCAGCTCAGAAACATGTTCAGGTTGTGAAAGCGTAAATACGGAAAAGTAACTAAGTAACTCAGCACTTAAGTAGTTTTTCAACAAACTACTCATTTACTCTTACTTGAGTAATTTTATTTATGAAAACTTCTACTTGTACTTGAGTAAACTATCATTACAGTAACAATACTCGTACTTGAGTAGGGGTTTTCAGTACTCTTTACACCTCTGAATGTGGCCCACTATTAAGCAAAAATACAACAATAAAGACGCTGTACGGTTGTGCAGCCGAAGCCTCAAGCAATTGACCCCCTTTAAAACTGGATCAGTTGGTGTCTTCAGTACACAAACGATTATGAACTGCTGTGAAAAGAAAAGATGATGTAACTCAGTGGTAAACATGCAGTGGTAAACAACCAACATTTTGTGTTGTAGGGATCATATTTGGAATGAGCCTATATTTATCCAAACAAAAAACAAAGTTCATGAGGCAAAACATCAAATATCTTTTATATTCAGTTTTGTTCTTAATTTAATGTGATTAATATAGGTTAAAATGAATCTACAAAGTCATGCTTGCAGTTTTGTTTTGTTTTTTTAAACATTTTAGAATGAAAGTTTTTAGGTCCTTGTTGCTTACTAGTTCTACTTCGTTCATTTTGTTTTAAGAACAATCTTCTACTTCTTATTACGTTTGCTTGACTATGGGTGTAAGCTACTTTACTTCTGCATATGGACTTTACTGTATGCCTGTGTGCAGACATCATCTCTTTCTATGCTTTTGAAACCCTTTTATGCCAAACTGTAACACTAAATGTCCTTCCCTCTAATTCCAAGCCAGAGCGGACTTCAGCCAGATATTTTCTTTTGTATCAACTACCCTACCGCCATACACTGAGGTCAGATGCACAGGTTGAGGAGATGCACATGTGTTGCATGCATGACCTGCGCTCCATTTTACAGGGTTTCTTGCCTGAAGCACAGAGGGCAATGCATTTATATGGCAAGAAAAAGATGGTGCTTTCTGTACATTAAATCATGCATGTACACTTTGTCTGGGAATCGCATTTTCAGTTCTTTAAAGAATATGACAGTGACACTGGATGCACCACAAGAAGTCTGGAATGAAACACTAAAGGCCTTGGTCTAAGTCTCTTGGTCTTCTACAATATTTTTTTTATTTACTTGATTCGAATATATTGAAACAACATAATTATTGCCTTTCAGTGTAACTTTTGTCGATAACTGTGTTGATGGAGTATATTTTATTACTGTAGATTCAAAGTGCACATATAACTGAAATATCAAGACTGTTCGATATTCATGAGAAGAGTGTCTGAGATCTTTGATGCATTTCCACAGATGAAGAGCAGAATTATTGAAAATAAACTACCATGTCAGGCTTTTTAGAAAGAAAATTGGCCTAGAAATTAGGTTTTTATGTTTAATTAAATCAGTTTATAGATTATTATCACACTGTTATCAGATTCTGTGAAGCAAATTAAATTGAAATTGTCTCAGGGAAATTGCAAGTGTGGTAATGTAATGATGTGCTTTGATTGATTAGTCTAACAGAAATTGCTGCTTCAAGCTGAAAGCTTATGCCAGACCCTTCTACTGTATTTTTTTTCAACTAGTTTCTCCCTATTTGCCTGTACTACTACATTATATACTAGTCAATCCTTCACTGTACTACTATTAGCCAATTCTGCAATGCTATTATACTATAATTGTATCTTATTATACTATTCCATAGAACATTAGTAGGACATTATCATACCAGTTAATTCTACAATAATATTACATTATGCTAATGGTACCACTGTACCATTATGCTATTTGCTATTTACTATTGCTATTATTCGAATTGTCAACCTCAAATAGATTTTTTTTCTTTTCCTGAAATTACTGTCAATTAAAAAAAATCCCATGGTTCCGTCTATAGATTTGTCATGTGAACAGACGGAACATAAATACATAGAAGGAACATAAACACATAAAAACACATGTTCTCGCTATTTGAGTGTGACGCACTATGTGAACATGGTTAAAGTTTTAAAACATATTCACTCCTCAGTCCATACAATTCATATAATGTCAGAGTCTGAACCAGCATTTTATAACTTTTAATGTAATTTTGGACCAGTTCTATTGGTCCATCATCATCATATTGATATTTTCATACAATGTAAATGGCAGCTGGTTCTGCTTAATGATGGAGGTATGAGGTTTGACAGCAACAATATGAACATTAATCCTTTTTTGAATTCATTGTTTATGCAACGTTTTGAAAACCAAAGCATTTACATATATCCCATTATTTAATATCCAGCAGTTTAGCTCTGCAGATATATGGTATAGTTATAAGGAGTGTTTATGTCTAGACTGCTGAAAGTGCAATACAAGGCAAGTAGGACAGAAATCGTCCAAAATATTTGGGAAAATAATCTTCTCCTGCACAGTTACCATTTTGGAGATATTAGGTTTTGCTCCCTTTAAAATCTGCACTGCCTTAATCTGTAAATCAGCCCCCACCCCAACTCTCTCAACCCATGATGCACAGATGTAGCCTGTTCTGTTTGACTAATGCTTTATGGTATACTGCTGGGTTATACATGGGTTTATGCACATATCTACAAGCAGGGGCAGTTTTTGCACTAGGCAAATGTAGGCAGCTGCCTAAGGCTCCCATGGGCCCCCAGTGAAAAAAATAAATTATGTATACTACATGTTGATGTTAAATAACCAACCAAAAAAATATGCATTATAAAAATAGCTATTTGTCATTGTAGCAATTACTTTTAGTAGCATCAGTACAGCCTCACCCACCCCACGGTAATGGTTATAATGGACTGTTCCATGTTGTTATATGATGACACAACTGCATAAAGACAGACTGGTATGAACAAAGCTGTTAGGCGATAGTCCACATTACCTTCATCTCAGTCTTCAGAGTGATTTTATGGGTTCTGCTTCAAAGCACAGCAGAAACAAAAAAGTGGGAGAGGGGGAAATTGAAGCTACACTACTAGAGCTAGCTTCATTTTTTTTTCAAGCATTATTTCTCAAAACAGGCTAAATTATCTTCCAATATTGTATGATAATTTCACTTAATAAAATGAAGAAAACTGTATAGTAATAAGTTCAATAATCGTATTTTATTCTTAAGAACAATCTCAAAATGAGATATATTAGATATATGGACTAGTTTTAAATGATTTCACATGTTATTTTTTGCAGTGTAGATTGTTGTGTCACCCAGGAGCCAGAACTGCACTCTCAGAGCTGGGCTGTCAGACTATCAGCTCTGAATATGATGTTACATAGTGGTTGAGAGGATAAGTAGCTATCATTCCATGCATTTTGTTGCATGAAGGGCAAAGGATTACAGTTAAATTTCTGTAAATATGCATGGCTGATTCTCAAATGACTCCCTACTCCCTACATAGTGCACAGCAAAGGTCAGAAAAATATGGCTTTTGCACACAAATAGTGCTCTAAATGTTAGCCAGGGAGTTGTGCATCTAATATAAATGTAAATAGTTTTTTATTCAACATATAATGCATGTTTTGGATGTAGAAGCCATTATTTTATGACCTACATTGTGCACTCCCTAAGGGGTAGGAAGCAATTTGAGATTCAGCCTATGCGATGCTGATATAACCCTGTCTTGTGGTTGAGCATTGGCTGGAAGATGGAGAGTTGGACCGTGAACGAAAGGCTGGCTAATCAGTAATGATTTACACCCATGAGCATCAGCATAGAAGACAGCGGGGGAAACATTGAGCTTTAAAGGTGAATACTTTTTTTTGTTCAACGAATAGGAAGGGAGAACCACTGCTCAGCGCTAGCTGAAAGGGCTAGGAAGCAGGCAGGTCACTTCTAACCATATTCACTTTATGGTAGGCATGAACACTGACACTAAAACCCCACAACCCAACATAGTAAAGCATGATGCCACATAGCGCCCCCCTTTGAAGGTCAGTCATCTGATGAATTCACAGAGTTTAAGCAGAGTCACTGGCACATGTGGGGGCATGCCACAGCCTATCCACAAATGTCATAGGGCAGTCATTTCTTGGGGCCACATCGACTCATTTAGTGCACCAAAGTGGAGAGACTGGGTTCTCCTCCCCTTGTGCGGTGTAACGCCTTGCCTCGATATTGATGGTTTGAAGGACAACCAGGGCAGCGAGCTGCATGTGGTGATCCGTGCCATTCCTCTCCAAGCTGCTAGGGGTCATTTCTGACACCAGTGTGGCATCACTACAGAATAAAACACCAAAAACGTTGTGCTACAAGTGCTATTGCTACCTGACACAGGAAGCAGGCTGGCCACTTCTAAGCATACAGTTGCATTATGGGTAACACTGAAACTACTACCCTATAGCCCAACACAGCAAAGCACAAGCAACACTTTTAGCACCTCATTAAGCTAACAACAACTTTACAAGAAATGTCTCTGCTACTGCTTGCACTGTCTCCTGAGAGCCTCAAAGCATGGCCACTTTGCAGGCAGCATTAGCCGAGCTAGCCGATCCAGGTAAATCTGGGTGAATTGCTATTGCTTCTGAATTTAATGATGTAAATGTTCCGAACTGATATCAGTGAAAATACACAGTTTGAATGCTGTGAATGTGTTTACGGTCTGTAGGTTCACACCTATTATCGTAAGCTAGAGTCCAGGGAGCTGATGGACAGCAGGACTCTCGCTAAAATTATATTATTAATTAATTAATTCATCCGTTCATAATTTTGACTCGTTTTTTTTCTCTTAAGCAAACTTAATGAAACAGTAAGATCCTCTGTAGAGACTTTAAAGGATTCTAAAATACATGGCTGGCAGCAGATTAGCTGGGACATCGTATACAATCATCTAACCATGAAATGCGTGCACTGTAACATAAACCTTGCTCCTTACACAGTAAGGTGTGTAAATATTCAGCAGCAGAGCGGACTGTGATCAGCCTCAGCTCTCACAACTGGCTTTACTGTTTTTCTGTAGAGATTATTTCTAGTGATGTAGCCGAGTCAGCTCAGAAACATGGTCAGGCTGTGACAGCAGAAGTACGAGTTACTTAAGTAACTCAGTAGTTAAGTACTCAGTTACTCTTACTTGAGTAATACTTTTACTTGTACTTGAGTAAATGATCCCTACAGCAACAGTACTTGTACTTAAGTAGGGATTTTCAGTACTCTTTACACTACTGCCTACTGGGCGAGTATACTACTAGCCAATCGGTGTGCAGGGGGCGGGGCTTGTGGGTGAAACTCCTGGCTCCTCTCATCTCTCTCACTTCCACATCTCTTGCTCTCCGGCTTTAACGCAATGCGCTCAGCATCTCGCTCCATCAGTCCACTGTCTTGTCTCTGGTGGTGCGAGGGTGAGTTTTGGTGCGGGGTCAGGGCAGCGTGCAACTTTGCCGCCATGCGTGCGCGGACTGTGCAGCTGCAGCAGCTTCGGCAGTCCTATGGAATATAGCCTGCTGTGCCACGCGTCACACGCCGCTTCGCTGCCGCCGGTGAGACACAAAGTTCTGGTGCTGTGCATCATGTTGTCGTTGTGGGCGTACACGCTCTACTGCTGCATCGGCTACTGCTCCAGCGTGCCCAGCCTGGCCGCGGACCCCGGAGAGCCCACCAGCCCGCACGCGCTCCCCACTGAGCTACTGAACGGCGACGGAGGGGACCTGGACAGCAGCCTCAGCAGAGTGGACGAGTGGGAGGAGGGCAGGACCCTCAACGGCTCCGAGACCAAGAAGTTGCCCCAAGCCATCATCATCGGCGTGAAAAAGGGCGGCACGCGCGCGCTCCTCGAGTTTCTGCGCCTGCATCCGGACATCCGCGCCGTGGGCGCAGAGCCGCACTTCTTCGACCGCAACTACGAGAAGGGGCTCGAGTGGTACAGGTGAGTGGGCAGCTGCGAGTGCGCTCTATAATAACCACCTGTTAGTGGGCTGGTGCCATTGATTGCCTTTAGCGTTGAACTGCCTGTAAGCTGACGCTGTTTGACTGCATTGAAGAGCTGTTTTCATTGTGGTGATCAAAAGCAGCAGAAAAAAGGAAAAGAACAGAGGGTGACTTAAAATCTGTTCGTTTGATTTGCTTCAGTTTAATCCAAGAATCATTTTGAGATTAACAGATCTAGTAATAAAACTTTCAGTTTGTTAGGTTCAACAAGAGTGCAGCATTTCACTAGTCTGCATATTTCTGCTCGCAGCTGGCACATTACAACATGAGAAGGTGTCGTGCCACTTCGGATTTGGTTTTTGCACCGTCAAGAACTTTCTGAACTCTTAAGACTGTAATCAGACTGGACATATGGGTCTTTGTGCTGACCTCTCAGTATCCAGACCTGATTAATGCAAACAGATTAAATAACAGACAACTATTAGACCACAGTGCTATACGAATAGATAGAGCCTGTTTTTGATCATTAATTAGATTCATCATTATTATTCATCTTCATAAACAATGACTGATGTAATAATACTGTTATAACATCAATGCGGCTTTACAAAATGATCAATAATAAAAGCAAAGCCTGCTATGTTTTGCTTAAAACAACAATACTAACGCAGTAAGAATACTTTACAATACTGTTGGCAATACGAGTAACCATGATTTATATAAAAAGACAAGCTGTAGAATTTAGGTCTACTTGTACTTTTTACCCATTAGTCTATCAGTTGATGATTATGTGAAGAAAAAAAGATACACATAGGAAGAAGATCATAGTTTGTTTTGTTCTGTTAGTGTGGCTTTATGACTCAGAGCTTGAGATCATTCATGGTTTTACACAGTATATCGAGGTGCGTATGACTCGCTTTCAAATGGGAATTTTCTAGGTTTCTGGATAATTAAGAGGTTAAGACGTAAACACAGTAATTCAGAGTGGTATGTTGTGAATTGCTCTTTTCTAAAGAAACTTACTGGGTCTGAGTTGTTCACAGAGGTGGCGAGAGGAACCGGAAGTATTTGATGCCTTTAAAGGCTTCCTCACAAAAATTACATGAAATAGTAACAAATAGACTGTACAATGCTTAAGACATTGTTTTACAGGATTTGTGAGATAGGATTTAAAACACATTCTTTTTGTATACACTCATTGTGGAGAGGTACATGTAGGCTGATGTAAGGCAAAATAGTCCCTAAAGGGTTTTTGTTTTTTTAGATTTAACATTATTTTATTAATCTCAACATTAAATGTAAAAAACACTCAGGAGACTTGTGTAGGTTAACTGGCCTTTTTGGATATGGCTGTATTTGCATTGTAGACAATGTGACCCCTGGCTCCTGTCAGCACCACTGTGAAGAAATCTTGAGCTGGTAAATTTCTCTACAATGGACCATTTCAAATCAAACCATTCAGAATTATATTTTTTACTCAGCTAGTGATTTAATTGACCCTGCAAACTTTTAGCCCACCACACATGCATGAAAAATGGTCTAAATTTCCCTTTAACACATCGCCTGTGTTAGCTACCATCGTTGTTCTTCATGCTTTTGTGGTGGCCTAAAGGGTTACAGGCCCATTGTCTTCACTTTAAGCATTGCCATTTGTTGTATAGATGTCCTCATTATGCTTTAAATGTTAAGAAACTGAAATAAGAAACAGAGGAAAAGAGAGAAAAGTGAGTGAACTCAGCCTGAGAAAGAATAAGGCATTTTCCAACAAAATCAGACATGAATGCAGCTTAGTGTGTAGCAAGAACTTTTCTCAGAATGTTTCTTCCTATAGAGAAAAGCATTTGGTGAGCTAGACCTAAACTGAACCTTTGTGATCTCAAAGCAAGCATAGCCTATGCAAACGTATTGATTATGTAATACGGCTCATGGTCAGTTTCCCTTGCACAACACTATTGATTGGTGCCAGGTAGTCTGACCCTTACCTTCAGTTCTTGAGTGCATGTTTGTTGAAATAAGAGAGCTGGTATGAAGGTTTTTCTTTTTCACACTTGAAAAGTCTGGCCTTAGACTTGATGATATTCGCCTTGGAATTTTTGCTCATCCAGTCATGCTAGTTCTCCACCAAACATGTCTTATGACAAAGCAGATGTTCTCTAAAGGGAACTACGTGAGCCTTTAGGCAACATTGCTTGTGATGTTTACCAGTAGAAGTGGTTGAATTGTGACAATCAGACCTACTTTACATCACTAGTACATGTCAAGTAAAGAAATTTCAATCTTAAAAATAATGGTACCAAAGGTTCTTTGGGGCCATGCCATAGAAGAGCCATTTTGGTTCCCTTAAGAACTTTTAAGTGGTTGGTTTATAAGGAACCATTTTTGCAAATGTCTTCAAAATGCCTTAGTCAAGAACAATTAAGAACCCTATGTTTTTTTAAAGTAATGTTGGAAACTGCTCAACTCTGTAGGAACGTAAGGTGCACTGATATTACTGACAGCTATACTGGATATACTACTCCAGGAGAAAAGGGAATATTTGTACCTTTTCATAACCTAACAAGAACCTAAGAAAAACCTAAGAAAGTAAAATGCCTAGAGTCGAGAGAGGATGTATAGAGTCAATACACCTTACATAAATATAACTGCAGTGGCATATGGTATAATTATGTTCCTTGACTAAAGGTACTGAAAATGTAGCACCTCAGTCGCAGTGACATTCAGAGAAACGTACAGCTAACAGCACTTTGTTGTTCAGCCTCTTTCAGTAACTAAGCAAAGGGAGATGTGGAATATTCAGCAAAGCAAAGCACCTGTATTTATCTGTCTGAGTCATTTGAAAAAGGCAACAGAAAAATATGAATCTTTGTACTCTTAAAAAAAGGATGCATTGACTTTATTGGATTCAGATGTAAAGCTATAACGATTTCGATACTGTATCCGTACTTTAACTTTAACTTTAAAACTGTATCATTGATACACCTTTCTGAGAGCCTAATAGTAATAGTCTGGGTATCCTAGTATTGCAAGCCAGGCTTCTGCCTATTGGCAGAGAGTATGGTTTCATCACATAACATGGTCTTAAATGCCAAATGACTGATCACAGCTGTTATGACGTTTAATGTAAAGGGAAGCGAATGTGAACCTCACATGGATGTATCTTGCTCAGGCTCACTTTTATTACATTGGCTAGTGCAGGCAGCTATTTGCTAATGCTGATTAGAATTTTGTTGGAAAAACAGATTTAATTTTTCTGTCTGAATGAAAAAAAAGTGCATGTACTCAGCAAAATCCTTATAGTTTTGTATGTAAAAGATATCAAATACCCTGTTTCCAAGTGCCAAAGCATCTGGGATTGAGACTCAGTGCATCCTATCATAGTAAAATGGGCGGGGAGGGGAATGGGCTTATGACACACACTCACACTCTAATGGCAGGCAAAATGGTAACTTTACAGGAGATGTATATATAGTCCCCTATTCATATGTATATCATTAGCATGTACATTGTTTTTCAGTGCACTTATCTTTGGCAGTAATTGTGTTGATGTAATATCTTTTATTAATGTGGTAATTATGCATATTCAAATTCAACGCTTTTTTCAGTGTTACTTACTGATGCTACAGTGGTCTGAAGGCTGGTAATAGTGTGAATATCCTGTGCAGTGTTAAATCTTTGTGATACTCTATGTGCTCTTGGCAATACCATGCTGGCCCAAGAAGACAAACAGCTTGAGTAACAGGTGACTGTGTCCCACTGGTGAGGACTAAAACCAATCCAGTGGAAAAGTTGAGGGCAGTAGCATGCAGTCTTGTCTAATGAATGCCCTTTCCCCTGAGCCAATACGGCTGACTAATTAAAACATCTCTGCCTAGTCAGGGCTATGCACTGCTGCCTGACCTCCAGCGGCTACTCGCACAATAAGCGCTCCCTAATGACTGTTCAGAGCAGAGCTAACTCCGCCAGTTTCATTGTCAGTCTGTGGCGCCAAGCACGTATTTGTTTTTTTCCCTTGAGGTACACTTACAACACCTGATTTCATATCCCGTAAATGGTCATAATTTGTATTTACATGATCTAGTTCCATCTTCTTTTTATCCTTTAGAATTAAATGTTAATGTGCCTTCAAGCGCCTGATATGTGTAACTGATCCGTTCTGATTGGTTATGCTGTTTTTTTCCTGAAGCCACCCAAATGGTGGCACAGTGACAGCATTTAGCAGTGTATATTGTTTATTTAGGGTGGAAAAAGACAGGAAGACATTCTGTGCTCTTATTTGTGTTTGGAGTTCAGCAGAGAGATGTTTGCCTTCCATGGCTCTCCAAAAATCAGCATGTAGTTCAAAATAACTGAAACATGCAGTGCACTGCTTTCTTAAAAAGATTACCAGTATTTTCTCTGTGTGACAATGTAGGGACAGGTTAAAGTTAAAGCAGGTTAAAGCAGCCGGTACCTCATCTTAGGGAGCGTCCAACCCAAGCTTACCCACTTTCTCTGTTCCTGGTGCAAGCTGGAGCCTTGCCTAGCTGAAATAAATCTGGAAGAAAAGACAGTTTTATTATACATGCTTTCCAAAAGGGTATTTGTAAGGTCTGAGGGCAAAGGGCATGGGATTGAGCCCCCTTGGGTTCTATCTAAGCAAAGCTAATGAAGCTGCCATCAAATGGAAGCTTATAACTAGAAGTACCGCTTGCTGATGTGGTTTCTGACAGTGTAACACACCCAGCTGTAAGGATGCATCGATACCAATACTGGTATCAGGTATTGGGCAGATCTCGGGCTCATTTACTTGTACTCATAAAAATGCAGCCATACCAAAATTCTGATACCAGCTGTGATATATTCTGAGTGTACACTGTCATGCTTATGAACAAACACAGTGAAGGAGGCTCTGCTCACACAGAAAAGAGTA
This sequence comes from Pygocentrus nattereri, assembly GCF_015220715.1. Classification (NCBI taxonomy): domain Eukaryota; kingdom Metazoa; phylum Chordata; class Actinopteri; order Characiformes; family Serrasalmidae; genus Pygocentrus; species Pygocentrus nattereri. The sequence goes on from NC_051224.1 coordinate 8,362,018, forward strand.
ACTGATGCAGTGACAGTCGGACACAAAGCGGTTGGTCATTTTAGACATTCCGTCTTGACATATTCCTACCAGGAATACAGTGTGTGACTTTAGCCGGTTTTAAACACACACACAATCACAACCACTTCCCTAACACCTCAATAAAGTGAAGAAAAGTACATAGTGTAGCTAATACCTTTAATAACAGCCATATTGAAGTATGAATTTTGTCTGTTTTTTGTCCATTTTTATAGATGACATAATATGCAGTGGTAAAAAAACACACCTGCAAGTCTATTTGTAATTTAAATAGCAACTTGATACAGGCTTATGATGCAGTTTACACAACAATAAAGTGAAGGCTATAGACTTTCATTAATTGTAGTTGCGATGGAAAAACTAAAGAAGCAAACTTTGGACTTCAAACATGTCTTGGCTGACCAACCACATTTGTGGGTTAGCAGAAATGATGTAAATTCGATTTTTGGCTGGACCATCGCTTTAAGCCTTTTCTGTGTTGGAATGCTGTGTGTTGTCCCACTGGCTGCTCTTTTCGCCACATTTGAGCGGGTGGTGGGGGGGCAGCGCTGTTATTTGGAGGAAAGAGTCAGATGGCTGCTTTTATTCAGGGAGCCCCTTTGACTAATTCTGAAGCAGAAGCCTGGAGAGAGGAGCATGCAGTCAGGAGGCCAGGACCCCCTGTGGAGATATTCAGCTTTGCCTGCACTGTTGGCCCAACATGGTGGGGGTGGCCATGTGGTCTCTAGTGGAGGTGCTGGGCACAGCAGGATTTTCAGCAATAGTTAGACCATTCATTCAGATGCCTGACTGTATCCCACTGAACATTAGTATTGTTTTTCAGTATATGCGCTGTGTGGTACAAAAGCGATCACCCTTTGTTTATTTAATTCACAGTCCAAATTAACCAACTTAATTAGAACATTAGAACATCAGACAGACAGTACTTAAGGCTTTCATCTTTGAGAGAGAGGAGAAAAAAACTCCACTCTTGCTTTGGACCTTAAACAAGGAAGAAAATCTGTAAACAAAGAGGCTGATGGTGTTTTCAGTACAATGGACTGACCACCCCAGAAACCAGAACGTCTAAGACTGAACTTTGGTGGTATGGAAAAATACCCTTGCAGATTTCTCTAAAAACTGAAAGCAAGTTTCTTAAAAAGAATGGAAAGTTGTAATAAAAGCTGGACACAGTAAATGCATACATACAGACAGAAAAATGATAAGTTTTTGAGACTTGCATACAATATTCTGTTTTCTGGTTTCTGCTCTTTTGATAGGGGATTATGAAGGATGACTGACTTTTGCATAGTACTGTAAGTTATGTGGTTATGCAAGTGAGGAATTAATGCGTGGGTCCCTATACAGGGCCTTAGGTGCTTTAAGGGGTTAAAAGAGCCAGCAATACACTGCATGACTGTTTTGTTTCTGGCTGTTGATATCTCGATGCTCAGCGTTTCAACGAGTTGGTCCACCATTAGAACTGTAAGCACCCAAGAAAATCTGACTCTGAGAAAGAGTCATAACATAAAACAATTGCCTTTTCTATAGAGCAGTAATATTCTTTAGTTCATTACCACATTCCCTGGCACTGAGTGAGAACTCAATTGCCAGCAACCATGTGTATATGTGTGTGTGTGTGTGTGTGTGTGAGGGCGGCAGATGCCTGGAGTAAATTGAGAGCGACTCTATTGAGAGCTCAGTAGAGGCAGGCCGGGCTGTGAAAAGGAGGCGTTGGAGCCCCTGAGGTGTGCATTAACCCCAGTGAGAGAGAGCGCGCAATTAGACTGAATTGTGTTGTTTCTTTCTTCACTTTGTATGCAAATGTGCTCAGGAGGGCGAAAGTGCTTTTTGACGAACACAGCGTGAACTTAATTTAAAAAAATTTTTTTAAAAAAGCCCTGAAATGATTCAACCTAGGAGAAGATCTAGACACCAGCAGGCTTGTAAACTTTTCTGCGGTCGAACGCACATTTAGGGGAAAAAGTTGTTCTTCCCTTGAGTTGAATTATATAAGTCCTGATCGGTCTTACTGACACTGTGTTTTCTGGACTGAGTAAAGTTCCATTTAGGATGGATGGAAAAACTTCTGCAGAAGAAAAGAGTTCTTATGCTTTGAGAAAGAATTGTGCCTTTGTATCATACGCACAGTACAGAGCTTTGTGACATAATAATGAGTTACTTAGGGACTTTTGCTTTTTGTATTGAAAATATCTTGGTAAACTTTAATGTACAGATTAGTCCTAGATGAGAAGGCTGTTTTTTTATATCTGAAGGATGAAGATTTGTCTTTATTGTTTCAGTTTCAGAAGAAAATAGCCATTTAAGGATTAACTTGCAAATTTGAAATTTGTTCATGTTGAATATTTTGGCTGTTAAATCCACAGAAGCATTATGTTATTGTCAGGAAGGTGACATTGATGTAAGCTGTTTCCTAATGGTAATATAACTATGGATGGGTATCATTCAGAAATAGCGACTCCTCAATGATATAGTCATGTTCAATTCCACCCATTAGCTAGGTGACCCAATCTCATCATGATAAAAAGCTGAGCAGATGAAAGCTAGCACATTCTTTTTTCTAGTCATGTGACCCAAGACACCAAACGGTTTCAAAACTGCTGCTAACCATTGGACAGCTCAACATGCTAGTAGGAGAATGCTACCTATTAATACGGTTACACAAGCTAACCAACACCTGTATTGGTCAGTGGCCCAGTCATGGATGGCTGTGGTATCGCTGGGGATCAAACTCATGAGCTTCTGATGATAGGGCCAGTGCTTAGACGAGAGCCCTAATATCTTCTTTTAAATTACAAACTAAATGTGGGTGTGGCTTAAACCAGAAATGAGTGTGAGGTGCTGGAAGTGGTAAATTTGATGACTGCAGTGGGCTGCTGAGTAATCAAGAAGTGCTGACGTCATTAACATGCATATGTAATACAGACAGCCAATCAGCATTCTAGATTTTGGAACAAGCATGCTTATTGGGTTGTGGATGCTTAGACTGAATGTTTATGTACTGAAATGTTGCATTTAATGACATGAAATTAGTATTGAAGTGATTTGAACAGTACTGAAAAAGTACTGAATTTTGATATCCAGCCCTAAATATGAAGCAACCCAAGGTCAAATGAGCACTTTCCGTTCATTATGTGTGTAATATGGTTCTTTCCTCCCTCTACTACAAATCCAGGTGGCTAGGAGCCAGTCACACTGGAAGTAGCAAAGCGTTTTTTTTTCTGTTTCTTTCTGGGGGGTGGGAGGTAGAATATATGGGGGTTCAGCAGATGGAAAATAAGATTATCAGCTGTGCAGATGATAAGATGACATATAGTCATGAAAGCAGCCCGCAGCGCCTGAGCTTGTTTTTGATTCAGATCTGGAACGTGTCACGCAGAAACTGTCAGATCATTTGAAGTGGCTGCATACCATCACCTCTCGTGCCCTATTGCATGGTTTTAAAAAGAGAGTGGTTCTCACAGGAATTCTTCCCAGTGCAGTACACAAACAAACATGTATGCACATCTTACATGAACTGCGCTGTTAAGTTGTATCTCTAGTCAGTTAGAGAGTTGTTTTACCTGAGCAACGTGTTAGGAAAGACCGGAAAGACACATCATATATTATCCGTGTCATAAGAAAAACTTAACTGTGTTTTTTCATTTCTGTTATCACTGTTCAAACATGTGAGCTGCCCTTTATATTGTATGAACATGTCATGACAAATTCACCAGTTGGAATTTTGAAAAGCAAACATTTCAACATTTTTAAAAAGTTATTATAAGATTTTTAAAGTTTTTTTCCAGTCTATACAGTTGACATTTCTTTTTATGTCAAGGAATAGTGTAACTAAAAAAACCTTTATTGAACTCTTTATATATTCACTGAACCAACTGTACACCCATAACTTACAGGAAGATCCAATTTCTTAAAAACATACCTCACCAGTTAGCTTCCATAAGTGCAACACAGTCAGCTCTGATGTCTGTTTATCTCTCTCTTATTCATAATGCAGTTCATAAATGCTGACTGCTTCCAAAAGGATCCTTCACAAGCTTTTTATTCTTCATAACTATAAAATCTCAAAAGATCAAAATGATTCCATTTAAATGATATACCGTCGCAATCTCCTTGTATCTATTTTTGAAGTTTTTCATTTTTTGCCATACCAGCTGCCCTTTACAAATTTCTGTAACATTCACTAACATAGAGACTCTTTTGGAGCTTTTTCTTCTCCTCCTATAAAGTTACATTTTTGGTTTTGGTCCAACAGCAACATTGTCAAAAAAATGTATTTTGTCAAAATAGTGTAGCACTAGTGAAAAAGAAGTCATGATGAAACATGGTGCCAAATGCTCTTTTATTGAACATGCAGCAGGAGAGAACCACTGGGATTAGCCACTTCTAGCCAGATAGTTCTACTCCACAGTAGACATTTAGCCTGCCTAACCAACCCACAACAAATTAACAAATGCCTCAGATAGACACATCTCCAAGCATAACATCAGCATAAAATGTCTCCTAAAAAAAGGACTTTTAAGGCTTGCATACATTTAGTGCATAATCATTTAACAAAACAATGGAGTGATGATACTCTGAGACAGAGAACCTACTTTAAACTAGCACTCCACTTCTGTTGATTCAGCAGACGCTAACACTCCAGAAAAGACCTAAATTAGTGCTTTGTCACCTCTGTCACCCTCTTACCGTCTCATTAGAGCATCCTGAGAGAACTTCACACAGCCAAACATTCAGCGTCTCTAAAGGTACCAACTCCTGCCTTTGAACGTGCTAGCTGATACCAGGTAACGTAAACACGGGTTGCAGAGACAGCTCTTCAAACGCTCACTCTGCAGGATTTACATCTGCAGACATACCTCACTTCCCCCCCAGACACAACACAGCAACTGCACACCTAAAACTCTCTGCTTTGGCTCTGTGTGACAGCAAGTACTACACGGAAAGTGTAGCTTCAGAAGTTGAAACGATCAGTAAGTTGTGCTTCACTAGACGTCATGAGCTTCACCTCCAGACACACTGTTTTATGGAGCAGTGGTGCACGTGATACATTTTACAACAGGCAACTAAAATGTCAACATAGTCCTCGTCTGGCTTTTTATGATCAATTAATTAAAGGGTAATTTATCATTAACTGGCCTGCCACAAGTATTTGTTAGACATTTTCAGATATAATTATTGATCACAGCACCGTGATCAGTTTCAGCTGCACTCATCTACAACATATAAAGACACACAGTATATTGTTGCTGTCTCAAAGAAAACCGTGTATCTCAATTTTTCTAGATCTTTATTTTTCTATATCATCTGAACACACCAGCTGTTCTTTACATTGTCTGAAAATGTTATGATGAATGGGCCAGTAGTAATGCTCCACAATGACTTGGAATACAATCTCTTTACATTACCTTACATTTAAGGGTAAGAGGCTTTTGCCTTCTGCTGTAAAGTTACTGTTTTGGAGATACTTGTTTTTCTATGGACAGCGATGATATAGGCATACAAACACAAACAATACCCTACAAAAGTGACCACCCTTTTATTTGATTCCCAGTCAAAACAGCTATTAAATACAAGTTATTCATTTTCCAGTGTCAGCGAAAAAGCAAGAAACACACATTTAGCAGGAAATTACACAGAAGCCTCCACAACTGAATATGATATCACATTTCCCAGTATGTAGCATGTCCACCGTGTACCTTTATCACAGCCTCCATTCATTTCAGGAGACCTGCTTCCAGTTTTTCAAAGAAATCTTCAAAGATATTTTTCCATATCTCCAAAGTTCAGTCTTAGAAGTTTCTTGTATTTTCTGTTCCTCACAATCCAAACAATCCCATTTCAAAATTAAACTTCTCAGTCCACAAAATTTTCCTCCATATCTCAGATGTCCATGTTCAGCATTCTAAAAATTTCCTTTTTTCAGTAATAGCTTCTGGATAGCTTCACATCCTTCCAGACTCATAATGTTAAGTTGTCTTCTGACAGTAGATGGAGGGACAGAAACACCTGTGGGTTTTTTTTTTCAGATCTGAAGCAAGAGTTGAGCTTGATCTTCTTTAAGTACTGTTTGTCTGATGTTGGCATTTTTGTGCTCTACCAAGTCTTGCAGGGTTGTGAGGAGTCATGTTTTCTCTATAAGTGTTAATATTTTTTTAATGAAAGTGTGGTTGCTGACTTTTGCACCATGATGAGATAGATAGATAGATAGATAGATAGATAGATAGATAGATAGATAGATAGATAGATAGATAGATAGATAGATAGATAGATAGATAGATAGATAGATAGATAGATAGATAGACTGATCGATTGATCAATTGATTGACCTGCTAGTGGAGTGAGGTACAGCTTCCAGGCTGCTTCGCTGACTAAGGAGGACAAATTGTGAGAAGTTACTACATTTGCCCGAGAGCGCCTTGCTTTGTCTTTAGTGTAAGGTGCGACTGTTTACATCTGCATCTGAATAATTCATGGTTCCAGGTTTGTTTTGCTTGGGGGCTAAGAGGAGAGTTTGATCGGTAGTAAGTTTCAGGGTCCCTTGAGTCATGCCAGAAAAAGCCCACAGCGCTCTGGTTGGGTATCCAAGAGATGGAAAGGATAATTGCAGAGATACTGATATGCTGCCTTCTCTCCCACACGGCCCTCTCTCATTAGCTTTGTGCTTTTTTTCACCCTGTGTGATAATAACAATGGTCTAGAGAGAGCGAGTGAGAGAGTTGGTATACAGCATTACATAAGTACATGCACCAAACTGTTTTAATAGCATAATCCAGTGTTTTCAACTTCATCTCCATCTGCTGTATCTGTAGCATATTGTTGATGACTACAGACAATAATTTCGACACATTTCTCCTTAATTAGAAAACGGAAAATCTATTGACTCAAAATTCACTCATAAATAGGGCTGCATGTTGTCAGCAACTTCTCAATATGATACATATCTGATATGTGATATGATATGATGCAATATAATGACAGATGTGCAACAGACATTTTAGGCCAATGTTTACCTTAAAATCTGTTGGATAGAATGGTAATTACATGTTTTTATATTAATGCCTACCTATAATTTTAAAGATGAGTACAAAAAAAATATATATGAACACTGAATACATTCATAATGTATTATAATGTAGAAATAAAAATATTTTTATTTCTGAATAATTCTTTCATTAAGAAGCAAAAAAGTGGAATTGCAGCGAATTACCGACTTAGAATTCTTTACACGGGGGTCAGGGTGAACCAGGGGTCATGATGTTTTCCACATGAATAAAATATGTTACATCAACCCACCAATTACCGTGACCATAGCTATGTTGTATTGATATAGTCATCATGAAATTTACAGACAATGTAAAGCCATGAAAAGCGCTTCATAATGTGCCACACATTTTCAATGGGAGACAGGTCTGGATTGCAGGCAGGCCAGTCTAGTACCCGCACTCTTTTACTACGAAGCCACGTTGTTGTAAAACGTGCAGATTGTGGCTTGGCATTGTCTTGCTGAAATACTTTGCTTGGATGGCAGCATATGTTGTTCCAAAACCTGTATGTACCTTTCAGCATTAATGGTGCCTTCACAGATGTGCAAGTTACTCACGCCATGGACACTAACACACCCCCATACCATCAGAGATGCTGGCTTTTGAACTTTGCGCTGATAACAATCCGGACAGTCCCTTTCCTCTTTGGCCCGGAGGACACGACGTCCATGATTTCCAAAAACAGTTTGAATTGTAAACTCGTCAGACCACAGGGTTCTCAGATGAGCTCAGGCCCAGAGAAGCCGGCGGCGTTTCTGGGTGTTGTTGATTTATGGCTTTCACTTTGCATGGCAGAGTTTTAACTTGTACTTGTAGATGAAGTGACGGACTGTGTTTACTGACAGTGGTTTTCTGAAGTGTTCCTGAGCCCATGTGGGAATATCCGTTACAGAATGATGTCGGTTTTTAATGCAGTGCTTGTAGTATTCGAGTAAAGAGGACATAGTCTGATGTGTTTCCTGGACTCCTTATATCACAATGAAGTTTCTCCTCTCCTTTCTGTTCTTTCTCATCCTTCATTTCTTGTCTCCTTCCCTCCCACTAAATGCTAAGATATAATCTCTTAAAGTTTGTTTTGCAATAGAGATTACTAACGGCTCTGCCAACTAACACCTATAAACATGTCATTTGTAACTGCTCTGACTGTTTCGAGCTTTTGTTTCTCCTGCCTTCGGAACCCCAAGGCTAATTTTATTTGGAACGATCCGTCACTGTCAGAACTCAAAGGTAAAATGTAAACATTGCATTCAGATAAACCACTTGGTGATTTTAGACTGACTTAGCTTAGCTTAACTGACATCTTGTTTAAACAGCATTTTCATGCAGTGTATAATTCAATTGGCATTACTAAAAACAGCTTCTATTTATGTGCTATTCAAAGGTGTGTCTGTAATGCTCTGTGTATTCTGCTGCTGGTTAGAGCAGCTGAGATTGTACGTAGGTGTGTGTGTGTGTGTGTGTGTGTGTGTGTGTGTGTGTGAATGTGTGTCTGCCAGCGCTCTCTGCCTCCACATTAGCCTTGTGTATCTCTCTAAAGCTGGAAAGCATCTAGCTGTGCCTAAATCCCACTTGGCCTACTTCAGCCTCTCTCTAGCAGAGGCTAAAGTTAAAGAGCTAATTTGGCAATTAAATAGACCAGACTGACCCTGCTGACTGAGCCAGCAAGGGAATCATTGCTACACAGGTCTGAGATGTGCAGGATTCCCTTTTGTGAAGTTCTTCTCCCTGTATTTTTGTCTGTCAGGCCCACATAACTTTGAGCATTGGATTGTTGCTGGCAAGCTAAGATTAGTGATGCACTGATCCACTATACCAGTATATCTGCAATGATACTGACCTTATAAAAAATATTTTTCAAAATGTCTGCATAAGTCATTGAGATGTGAACATTCAGAATGCTTTGCATTGTAGAGAAAAAAAAACAACAACACAAAAGTCCACAGTCCAAAACACTTAGTGAATCTACATGTGTCCTCGTTTTATTATATCTGGTAAATCTGGAGAAAAAAATCTCTATGAAAAAAATTGACCTGCATGTACTTTTCCACCAAGAATTTATTAAATATATATATTTTAGGTCAAAACTTCATATCAAATTGATTGACAATAGTGTCTCAGGCATCAGGCAGTGTAGTTATAATCAGTCCATTGTAATATCTTTCTGTGTGGGAGTTTTTAAAGGCACTTCAGACATCTGGTTCCTGTCACCACCACTGTGAAAAAATATAGCTCAGTAAGTTTCTCTTGAGTGGGGTATTTCACATCAGACCACTCTAAATGATTGCTTACATCTTTGTGATTTAACTACGCATACATTTGAAGTTTCTTAGCCTTGTGTTAAGGCACAATAAACCAGTCAGCCACAAGAGGCTTATTGCTTGCTTAAATGGCAGCCAACTAAAAAATGATAAAATACATATTTTATAATACTTTACAATACTTTTATAGTAATTTATTATCAATATTAATTGAAATAAACAAGTATTCAACCAAAAAAATTAGTTTTCTTAGAATATGGTATCATTGACAAGCATCCTGTGGTCTTTATGTGAACTTTTTTGTCATATATTAATGGACATATCGTAACATTGCAGTGTTTAATGCAGAAATCTTTGTTTTGTAAGTGCCTTTTGGTCACTAAATACCACAGTAAGTCTTATATAGCACTAATCCAACAGCACCCCTCTTCTCATGCTGGGGCCAAATCTCAAATGTGCCCTGCTCCCTACTTAGTGCACTACATACAAATTTAAATACTGGTTCCTGCACCTCAACATAATACAGCTAAAAAGTAAGTCATTAAAAATAGTCATTTGGTGTTTAGTCACATCTGTACTTGACAAATAGTGCTCTCCTTCACTGTAGAAGCCAACATTTTAAAACCTCCATAGCTAGCACACTATTTAGGGAGCATGTTAGGCGTCTTCTGACTCAAACACGGACATTTGAAGTATGTAATCCATTCAAGTGGCGTTATTAATCTTTATATTGCAGTTTTTGTAGGTGCTTTAATTGAAGCCTGTGATATAAATGATAGAGTTATTTAGGCTGTTAGCTGTCTTTCAGCCTGTTAACTAGGTGAGCCTAGTTCAAGTTAAGAAAAAAAGTTGTAAGCCCCTCAGTTTAAATAAAAAACGTCATCAATGCAACAACTCTGTGATCTATAGAGAGTGCAGAGTTTAGTTGTGAGGTGGTCATAAGTGTGCATATATTTTGTATTTTTGGACCATAACTATCCATTTGACAGTATAATCATTTTATAGAATCACCTTCTAGAATAAAATATTTCTAAAAAACATGCAAACCTAAAAGAATGCTGGCATAAACAATTAATAGAGTTATTTGGAGCAATTACATAAAAAGAACCACTATTGGTTCCTTAAAAAATCTTTCAGTGATGTGTGCTAAGACATGTTAAATGTGCAAATGTGAAACATGTAAAAGTTTTTAAAGTTTAAGGAACCTCAAAGAAGAATGTATGTCTTTGCTATGGTATATTTATTATGTAGGCTATGAAGAAACTAGCCTTAACAAAGCACTGCTATTGGGTCTGTACTCAATACCAAACAATACTGCATATTTGGGTATCAGATTTTCTATTGGGAGAGAAAATTTCAGATCGGTGGATTCCTAGCTAAAATGTTCATGTTAGAATGTGTGACATAACTTCAGAAGTCCGAATGTTTATAAGATAAGTGATACTTTTTTTGATCCCACAACCGGGGAAATTCCACCTCCACATTTAACCCATCTGTGAAGTGAAACACCACATACACACTAGTGAACACACACACTAGGGGGCGGTGAGCACACTTGCCCAGAGCGGTGGGCAGCCCTAGCCACGGCGCCTGGGAAGTAGTTGGGTGTTAGGTGTCTTGCTCAAGGACACCTCAGTCATGGGTTGTTGGCCCTGGGGATCGAACTGACAACCTTCCGGTCACAGGGCCAGATCCCTATCCTCCAGCCCACGACTGCCCCAGAGAACAGTCAATGTTCAAAAAAAAAAAAAACTGCCCCTATAGAATGTCTGCAAACATTTGCATTTCACTCAAACATCTTAATTCGGCCTTTATGTAAGAAAAGTAGGTGCTGCTGCTCTAAATATTGGTCAGTGAAGCTCATTGAATCTCACTGATGTTTTAATGAAACTAAACTTTAGTTCTTATTTAAACAGGACACTGTATTGTAGATAGTGTAACTGCATAGGCTAAACGAGCTCATATTCCCTGTATGAGTGGAGAGATAGAGGTGATGTCATTGAGGAGGATTACAAGAGGGCTGTGAGAGGGATTAAAGCGAGTGTAAGGGGATGTCTGTCTTTCTCGGGTGGCTAAATATAACCCCAGTGATGAGGCATGTCATCAGTACTTTGGGTTCCATGCGAGGCCGATGACTTTGTGTGCCGTAATTCTGTGCTTCTGCTAAATATCAACCCACAGTTTAGTGTAAGCACCTGCACTGGCACTTCTCTTTACAGCCTCTGATTTAGCTGGGTGGCAGTTAGTTATAGATCTTAAAGACTGACCTTTCCAAAAGATAGCCTGAGTGGCCGAGTGTCTGGACAGAGCTAATCTACTGCCTCCCCCCGCTGAGACAGAGTGCAGCTTGATGGGGCTTTTGTTAGGCTAACAGGAATAAGAGGTTCTTTATAGACAGACAATCCTTGTTGGAGTCATTCCAATTTATTTGTTTCCTTATTTATTTACAATATATGATTTTTACATGCTTATCTGGTTCGGTCAGTATTACTGGTTGATTTATTTGTGCTAACCTTTAAGGTGCAATATTCATCATTTAATTCAACTACTTCCTCCTGTTGCTTCTAGACTATGGTAGAAACAGTATAAAAACAGATAGTAAGCATTATAAGGCAGTAATATTAGAAGGGAATGAAATTCTGTTGAAAATCATTTATAATTTTCTTATTTTACATATTATTTATTTCATGTTTTGTTTGTTGATTTAAGACCATTTTTAGATTGACTGGATGTCTGGAAATAAAGCATTTATTCATTTATTTATTTAATTAGATCAAGCTATGATAATGATTTGGTCCTTTAGAGCAATTTTCTCTAGTCAATTCGTTCAAACGTTCAAAGTCCCTTAAATCCCCTTTCTTCTCCATTCTGATGCTCTGTCTGCACTTCAGCAAGTTGTCTTGACCACCTCTATATGCCTAAATGCATTGAGTTGCGGCCATGTGATTGGCTGATTAGCTATTTGTGTTAACAAGCAATTGAACAGGTGTACCTAATAAAGTGGCCGGTGAGTGTACATGTGCAAGCTTAATTGGAGGAATAGATTTTGGGGGAATTTGGGGTCCATCAGACAGTGCCAACCAGTGCACCATCACCCCTCTTCTTTGAGCTGTATTCTCTGGCCGTATCATTTTTGGGGAGAACTTTTAATTTATGTGGAGGTTCTTTAAACTTTAAAAGGATTCTTCACACTCATACTTCTCATTCACAAAAATGGGACTTTAAGAGCCCTTCACGGAAAGGTGAAATGAGGTTTTCCAATTAATCTCTCTAAAGAGTGCCTTTATTTTCAAGAGTATACTTTGTATCTGCGCACAAAAGAGCTTCCCCTGATTGAGTAAATTTAAATGTAAATGCTTCTTTTGTCTTGCAGAGATTTGATGCCCAAGTCTCTGGAGGGACAAATCACGATGGAGAAGACGCCCAGCTACTTCGTGACCAAGGAGGTACCTGGCCGCATCTACGCTATGTCAAAGGACACCAAACTGATCGTGGTGGTGCGGGACCCAGTCACGCGGGCTATCTCGGACTATACTCAGACGCGCTCAAAGAAGCCTGACATCCCTTCCTTTGAGAGTCTTACCTTCAAGAACACTACAGCAGGGCTTATTGACTCCACTTGGAGCGCGCTGCAGATAGGCATGTATGCCCGGCATCTGGATCGCTGGCTAAGGTACTTCCCCATCAACCAGATGCTGTTTGTTAGCGGAGAGCGGCTAATCAGTGACCCGGCAGGCGAAATGGCTCGTGTCCAGGACTTTCTGGGCCTGAGGAGGGTGGTCACTGAGAAATATTTCCACTTTAACCCAGCCAAGGGCTTCCCCTGCTTAAAAAAGCCAGAAAGCAGCAGTAAACCCCACTGCCTGGGCAAAACCAAAGGGCGCACCCATCCAAATATCCACCCAGACGTGGTCCAACAACTGCGAGACTTCTACAAGCCATTCAACAAAAAATTTTACTACATGACTGGACAGGATTTTGGCTGGGATTGACAAACACACTTTTTTTTAAGATTTTATTTGTGTAAAAAAAGTACAGAAGTCTATTTTATGATAATTTATTGTAGTTAATTCACTCTGATGCCTGTCCATTTGTTGTACATATTGTAAGCCACAACTTTTTACATTCCAGTTTTTATGTAAATAGGTGAGCATATTTAATAGGCTTGAGTATTTGTATTACCAAATTTGAACACATTGTAATGAATAACTAAGAGGAATTCAAATGAGGTGAAATGTCTCAGAAAAAGGAGAACAAAAGCACAATGAAGTTAGTTACGGGTAAATAGCAAGACAGTCTTGCTCAGAGCAAAAGATAATATGGTTCCATCCATCCAGCTAGCAGCTCTTTCAGAATCTGTACCATTCAAATGTTTAATTCTCAGAGGAGTAATGCCACCCACACTTAATCTAATTTCTCTAGGAGACCATTGTGCTGTAATCTTTTCTCATCATTGGATTAATCTCAGAGGTTGAATGGGTCTTTTATGATGGGTCAATACAGGGTCCCAGCTGATTCACTACTAGTTCAGGTAGATCAATACGCTAATTGCTGTGTAATGTCAATTATGGTGGAAAGATGGGATGACTCTGGTCTGACCTGAGCTGTAAAATCAGTGTACATCATTGTATTGATTGAAACCTTGAAGGATTTCACAGTGATTTTACTTGTATTACACGACTGCCTAACGCTCTTATGGTTGAACTGTTGGCTCTCAAACTTTTTTCCTCATTTTTTCCATCTCTAAAACACTCTATGAGGAAACATAGCTCCCAGAAGCATGGGAACTGTACAAAGTTCAAGTTAGATCTAATGCTGCCAACATGTCAAACCCCTTTGACCAGAAAATTCAGATAACAAACCTCTCCATGCTATAATTGCGCATTCATGCTCGGGAGGCGAGGTTACAATGCCGTGTCCTTGGTACTTTGATGAAGAACGGGAAAGGGAGGATGAACACTCCTGAATTCTCTGGCAGAGCAGTTGCACAAATAAAGCAAAAGCATCTGAATGACCTCAAATATGGGTCCAGCTAAATAAATGAATAAATAAATAAATATAATGAAAAACTCATTAAGCAGAGGAATACACAGATCTGCTCTTGTTTTGGTAATCCACGTGCATGGCATCAGTTCTCTTGGAGAAGAAGGAAGTCGCATTAAAGAAACATTGCCCTTGTTTCATTAACACACTGTCATTTCAGTGTGCAGATTTAATGGACAACCACTGCTGCAATATCAAAGGGATTTGTTCAGTCTATGCTGGACGTAAGTTATATTTTCAGGCATTGTTTAAAGGGAAAATTGGTTTCTCTGGATATTTTTCACTCACTTGCATACGGTTGAGTTTTATTCAGCCCTATGAGGATATTCAAATGTGGCTTTTGTTTCTTTTTTGACTCAGAATGCTTCTTTTGGTTTTTCAGGATAAGCTGACACATGGAGTACATACTATATTGCTATTCAACTTTAAAAAAATTATTCTGTCAAGGGGACATGACGCTGAATGCTACAGTATTCCTCTGCAGTGATAAAATAAATCTATTTTGCCAAAATATCTTTGTCATCACAGTGCATTTCTTCTTATGCCATAAACTGACAGGACACTCAGCTTAGCTGAAAACAGATTGCCGCCCTGCGCTCTAGCATTTGAGTTCATTACATAATGTTCATTATTCTGCAGCGGAGAATTAGCTCCTCTGAGCGCAGGACCTTGCTGCAGAGTTCTGTATCTCACTACAGCAGGGTCCCTCCATATGTTCGATTAAGTCAACCAGATAATTAGCAGTGGTACGATTCTGTAACTGCTATGGTACAGCTAACCCTGCTGAACTGCCTCCTATATACAACCCCAATTCCAATGAAGTTGGGATGTTGTGTAAAACATAAATAAAAACAGAATACGATGATTTGCAAATCCTTTTCAACCTATATTCAATTGAATACACTACAAAGACAAGATATTTAATGTTCAAACAGATAAACTTTATTATTTTTTGCAAATATTCACTCCTTTTAAATTGGATGCCTGCAACACGTTCCAAAGAAGTTGGGACAGGGTCATGTCCTTTTAACAACACTCAATAAGTGTTTGGGAAATGAGGACATTAATTGTTGAAGCTTTGTAGGTGGAATTCTTTCCCATTCTTGCTTGACGTACAACCTCAGTTGCTCAACAGTCTGGGGTCTCCTTTGTTGTATTTTGCGCTTCATAATGCGCCGCACATTTTCAATAGGAGACAGGTCTGGACTGCAGGCAGGTCAGTCTAGTACCCGCACTCTTTTACTATGAAGCCACTCTGTTTTAACACGTGCAGAATGTGGCTTGACATTGTCTTGCTGAAATAAGCAGGACGTCCCTGAAAAAGACGTTGCTTGGATGGCAGCATATGTTGTTCCAAAACCTGTATGTACCTTTCAGCATTAATGGTGCCTTCACAGATGTGCAAGTTACCCATGCCATGGGCACTAACACACCCCCAGACCATCAGAGATGCTGGCTTTTGAACTTTGCGCTGATAACAATCCGGACAGTCCTTTTCCTCTTTGGCCCGGAGGACACGACGTCCATGATTTCCAAAAACAATTTGAAATGTGGACTCGTCAGACCACAGGACACTTTTCCACTTTGTGTCAGTCCATCTCAGATGAGCTCGGGTCCAGAGAAGCCGGCGGTGTTTCTGGGTGTTGTTGATATATGGCTTTCACTTTGCATGGCAGAGTTTTAACTTGCACTTGTAGTTGGAGCGACGAACTGTGTTCACTGACGGTGGTTTTCTGAAGTGTTCCTGAGCCCATGTGGTAATATCCATTACAGAATTATGTGGGTTTTTAATGCAGTGCCGAATGTCACAGGCATTCAATGTTGGTTTTCTGCCTTGCCGCTTACTTGCAGAGATTTCTCCAGATTCTCTGAATCTTTTGATGATATTATGGACTGTAGATGATGAAATCCCTAAATTCCTTGCAATTGCACGTTGAGAAACATTGTTCTTAAACTGTTGGACTGTTTGCTCACGCAGTTGTTCACAAAGTGGTGAACCTCTCTCCATCCTTGCTTGTGAACGACTGAGCCTTTCAGGGATGTTTCCAATTAACCTGTTCACCTGTGGAATGTTCCAAACAGGTGTTTTTTGAGCATTCCTCAACTTTCCCAATCTTTTTTTGCCCCTGTCCCAACTTCTTTGGAATGTGTTGCAGGCATCAATTTCCAAATGAGTGAATATTTGCAAAAAAAATAAAGTTTATCTGTTTGAACATTAAATATCTTGTCTTTGTAGTGTATTCAATTGAATATAGGTTGAAAAGGATTTGCAAATCATTGTATTCTGTTTTTATTTATGTTTTACACAACTTCCCAACTTCACTGGAACTGGGGTTGTACATATAGCTGATAAAGCCAGTGTATTTTCAGTAATTTTGAAAAAGGAATGCATTTAGGATGCAGAATGCAAGATCCCCCCACCCCCATCTTAAATGTAATTGATCAGCCAAAATATGTCTGATTTCCAAAGACTGTGTCTTAACTTCTGCCCCGGAGCTGCGAGGCTAATGTAACCAACAAATGATTGAAGCTACCAGTTAGCACTGTGGAATTGTATTGCTTGTGAATCCATACATTGGTCCATATGTCTGTAAATTAGTAATAATAATAATAATAATTTGCTGGAGGTTGTTCTGGTTAAAACAAGTGCAAATACAATGTTAGAGAGTTGGCTAATTCTCTGCTTAAAGCTAACTGGCTAAATGGTTTCTCAAATAAAATCCTGCACACAGGGAAACATAGTTGCCTTATAGAGCTACACCTATAAATTGTCTTTACCAAATTAATCTATTGCCTAAGCACATAAGTACTATATGTGCCATATAAATCTAAATCCACTATACAATGACACAATGAATGAAATCATGCAATACACAATACTGATCACAAAACATTTGGAGGTTTGGAGGTAGGACATAAATAATAACTTTGTGGATTACATGGAATGAAAAAAACAGTTATGACAGATTCCATTTTTGGTTGTTGTTCCAAGTAAAATACCATCCGGCTTTGGAGTCAAAAGCCGTTCAGCCTGATTTCTGTCTATGTTTTTGTCCATATTAATACCAGGGCTAAATTAGAGGATTGAAACCACTTGTGCTAGATGTACTTTTTTCAGGCATATTCATTGCATACCTTGCAACCTATCAAGTGAATACATGTCCACTTGTTACTTTAGCAACTGTGATCCTACAAGACTAGATAATTTCTCGCTTTAGGCCTAAAGAAAGAATCAGATACTCTGATGACTTGCTCTAGAAGCCTTTTTGCTTCTTATCACACTGGAGATCAAGATTTCACCTTGAAAAAATGATCCCCTTCCATTAAAGGGCAACCTTTACTTAACTCTTCACAAATCACCCTCTTTTACCTCTTAGCAGGTAATAAAAGAAGTTCCATTCTGGTAGCAGGCTGGCAGCCAGAACCTGCTCAGGAAGCACCTTCTCAGCAATTAGGGGGATGGTGAAGTGTGTGTGCATGTGTGTGTGTTTTGGGAGGGGGATAGGAGAATTATGCTATAATTGCTGTGCTCCCAGCTGGGGAATTGTTGTTTGCGTAGATACCTGCAGGCTGTTGTGTGCAAAGCTGCTGTTGTTTGAAGGTTGAGAAAAGCAGAGAGTAGACACATGGCAATTCGCAACGCAAATGCGTTCTACACCAAGTTTGGGCCTACGGCATGCCAAGGAAGCCAGAAAAACATTGTGTTGGGCAAATAGGGATTAGGAACAATGTGCTATAAGTGCAGTTCATTTGGGGGCCTTTATGTCCCCAGCATACCTTGTATTTTGGTTAATGGTTGAGTTTTATAAACCAGTTCTGTAGTTTCAGTTCTAAAATCTGATTAGCTAAGCCACTTTCAAACTGTTAAATACTTATCTCTATATAACTGTTAAATACTTATCTCTAGTGTGTGCTTTCTTTAAGTGCCACTGCGCCACTGCATCTTTTTGAACTACCACTTACTAGCTCAAGACACCTGGAGGAGAATACTAACTGCCAATTTGGTTATGTCAACTAATAGAAACCTGCATTGGCTTGCGTCATGCTGAGTGAAGAGGGACGATCACTATGCTCACCCAGAGAGAGCGAGGCTACTATATTCTCTTGGCTATGCCAGTGTAGAAGATCAGTCTCCCGATGACAGGGCCAACAGTGTATTCAATTGAATATAGGTTGAAAAGGATTTGCAAATCTTCGTATTCTGTTTTTATTTATGTTTTACACAACATCCCAACTACATTGGAATTGGGGTTGTATATAGCTAGCTTCTGGTAGCAACTGCATGAGCGTTCATGTGAACTTGTGAGCTGAACATCACATTACAGCAGGTACACTTATGCCACTCTTCAAGAGTACATAGGAAGCAGTAACCAAACATGTTTTTGGGATATATGCTCAAGGGGGAATGCTGGAGCCTATCCTAGAGGTCATCGGGTGGAAGGCAGGATACACCCTGGACAGGTCGCCAGTCTGTCGCAGGGCAATGATTGGAATAGCAAATATTAATTTTATAATATATGTAAAATTAAACATATAATTAGGGCAAGAATAACAAAATGTTTAAACAGAAACTCCTTTAAAACAAACTAGCAAATGAACAAAAACTTACTCAACTGATAGAGATAGGAAGCTCCACATCACTTCAATATTTTGAGACAAGCTGCTCAAGATTACACAAAGGACCAGTCTTTGGAATATCATAAACTTTTATAAACTGCCAATTTGTTAAAACACAAAAGCCACTTATGATCACTTGTAACAGTGATTTTGCTTCATTTTGTGCTGTGACCAACAAATACCCCTTAACTGTGGTATGATCAGTAATGCATAATGTCTCTTGTGGCTTTCTACTTTATTGGATTGTGCTGTTCATTGTGGTATGAAGCCACAGTCCCATGTTGTTCTTAACGAAGGCAGACTGGCTATTCCTAACGCTGGTAAAGGAGTTTGTGACTTAGAGACGTGCACACTCCTCTAAGCCTCTTTAGTGCAGCAATCTCTAATAGGCCAAGATCACTGATCTGCAAAGATTATGGGCCAGCTGCTCAGGTAGAAGGATCCAGAACAGGTAGCACTTGAGCTGAGCACATTCAAAGTCAATTTAAATGGGCAAAGACAGAAGGCAGTGTGGAACATGTAAGGAGATAAGCATGTAAAGACTATTTAAAGAATTTATGGAAAACCATCTTGATGAAAGTCCAAATGTCCCGATCCTGTCATTAAAAAAACCTTGAATGCTTGGCACATTAAGGGACATACAGAAAACATCTTTAGCATGAGGGCTGGAGTATTTCATGTTTGCAAGAGACCAACCTGTTTCTAGTGTTTAAAGGGATGTATATGTCATGCTTGTCTGTGGACTGTTGCAGTCATAATATTTACACAAACCCTACTGTGAACAAACTGGACTGTGCGTTTAGCCAATTCCACAATTAGTTTATTTTTAAGGACAATGCATCAAGTGTAATCCCTTTGTGTTTCTGCTGGGATTGGTCCTTAATCCAAGAGGAAGAGTATTTGTTAATCTGAGTGGTGCTAGGGTTCTAGGCTGTGTAAGTGGGGGCCTGTGAGACTGATAGATAACCTGAGTTATAGTGTGTGTACTGGCAGGCCTGGTTAGGCATGTGGGCAGGCTGCTGGGGATGACAGGTCAGTCAGGAAGTGTCTGGGAGTCCAATAGCATAGTGAAATCAAAAGTAGGGCTCCGTGTCTCATCACTGCATTACATTGCATCTCAGCCATGCATGGAGAAAATAGTTTTTTTAACCCAAAGGGGTCTGAGGCAACACAAGAGCTTCTGGAGGCAAGACTTGATAGAGTAGGAAGAATTGTTGCATTTTTAATAGCATCTGAATCCTCAGGGGCTTTAAAATTCTGGCTGACCCAACTATAGGCTGACAAAATTCTGTTCAAACCCAACTGTAGACCTATAAAGCTTTCCCTCAACCTGACTATAGCCCTACAAAACGTTGTCTGAACTCAAATACAGTCTGACAAAATTCTATCTCAACCCAACTGCATCTGACATGTGAACTCAACTGAACTTGCCTGACATAAATCTCGCTGAACCCGAACCAAACCTGACTTAAAACACCCAACAACCCAATAAAACCTTCCTTGTAGCATCAATGACACGTTATCAGATCATCAGCTATCCAAACTAAGTTTAAACAACACTCCAAGTGATTTTAATGTATACTATGTGTTTGAAATGATGTATAACCCAGTGTGAACCATTGGAACCATGTGAACCAATTATTTCAAGCTGCATCACACTTTTAGGTTTGCTGATCATTTTCTTTGCTTATGCAATACCTGTGCTTATTTGTCCTGATTAATATTTTTGCACTTATAACACTTTGCAGAAGTGTTTTAAGTCTTGCTTGAGAAAGAGTGTTTCTGCAAGCACTTCAAAATGACTGTCATTCCATGAATAAAAATGCCTTATCTTCAAGTTGAATTTATGATGGATTCCTTTTCATAACTCTCTTCCTCTTCAAACCTCAATAGGGGTCTGACATGACTGAGGCTTGGAATGGCTCTCTGATATTGTTTCTTAAGATAAATACATTCAATTATTCTTCAAGCAGTGTAGGCCAAGCTACTTTCTCTAAAATAGATAGTGAATGGGTTTAATATGAAAACATTATATATATATATATATATATATATATATATATATATATATATATATATATATATATATATATATATATATATATATATATATATATATACTGCTCGAAAAAATAAAGGGAACACTCAAATAACACATCCTAGATCTGAATGAATGAAATACTCTCATTGAATAATGTACAGAGTAAAATGTGCTGACAACAAAATCACACAAAAATCATCAATGGAAATCAAATTTATTAACCAATGGAAGCCTGGATTTGGAGTCACACACAAAATTAAAGTGGAAAAACACACTACAGGCTGATCCAACTTTGATGTGATGTCCTTAAAACAAGTCAAAATGAGGCTCAGTATTGTGTGTGTGTGGCCTCCATGTGCCTGTATGACCTCCTTACAACGCCTGGGCATGCTCCTGAGGAGGTGGCGGATGGTCTCCTGAGGGATCTCTCCCAGACCTGGACTAAAGCATCCGCCAACTCCTGGACAGTCTGTAGTGCAACGTGACGTTGGTGGATGGAGCGAGACATGATGTCCCAGATGTGCTCAATTGAATTCAGGTCTGGGGAACGGGCGGGCCAGTCCATAGCTTCAATGCTTTCATCTTGCAGGAACTGCTGACACACTCCAGCCACATGAGGTCTAGCATTGTCCTGCATTAGGAGGAACCCAGGGCCAACCGTACCAGCATATGGTCTCACCAGGGGTCTGAGGATCTCATCTCGGTACCTAATGGCAGTCAGGCTACCTCTGGCTAGCACATGGAGGGCTGTGCGGCCCTCCAAAGAAATGCCACCCCACCCCATTACTGACCCACTGCCAAACCGGTCATGCTGAAGGATGTTGCAGGCAGCAGATCGCTCTCCACAGTGTCTCCAGACTCCGTCACGTCTGTCACATGTGCTCAGTGTGAACCTGCTTTCATCTGTGAACGCTGACAGACACAGCAAACCTTCTTGCCACAGCTCGCATTGATGTGCCGTCCTGGATGAGCTGCACTACCTGAGCCACTTGTGTGGGTTGTAGAGTCTGTCTCATGCTACCACGAGTGTGAAAGCACCACCAACATTCAAAAGTGACCAAAACATCAGCCAGAAAGCAGAAAAGTGCTGAGAAGTGGTCTGTGGTCCCCACCTGCAGAACCACTCCTTTATTGAGTGTGTCTTGCTAATCGCCAATAATTTCCACCTGTTGTCTATTCCATTTGCACAACAGCAGTGAAATTGATTGTCAATCAGTGTTGCTTCCTAAGTGGACAGTTTGATGTCACAGAAGAGTTATATTGTGTTGTTTAAGTGTTCCCTTTATTTTTTTGAGCAGTATATATATATATATATATATATACAAAGAATTTGTAAATGCAATGTCTCGACAAAAATTCTTAATACATGAAAACCTTTACTAATTTTGCTCTAAACTTACAAATCATTTATTACGTGTTGATATCATTATTTGACACTACAGGCCAAGGGCATGTCTTGTGGATATTCTGTGTAACTCAATTAAGGGTAAGACATTGTCCAGAGAGCAAATCCCTTGTTCTCTTCTCGTAAATGCTTAAGTCCCTGTGCACAGGGTAAAGCAACTGATTTTCTTAATACTAAGAGGGTAGCCAGCCAAAGACTTTGCTAAATAAGATTAGTGGACTTTACACATGGTAGTCACCACAGCCCTTAATCTGAGTCTGAGAGTGGCTGAGATTTCCCTATTTCAAAGCATTTGAAGGCCTCGTTGATTGAATAAGCCATTTATAGATCCTGTGTTATTCACACATATAAAACAGATTTTCATAATTCAGCGCTAATCCAGAGCAGAGGAGAGGCTGCTCAGATTAGTGCGTGAAGCATTCTGTCTGAATTATCCCATGATACAAAGAGCCTAGAGTAGCCTAAATGTAGTGATTCTAGTGAATCCAGAGGTTTTCTGCAGACGCAAAGCACTGAAGGAACTTTGCATTTCTTAAACTGTAGTCGTGCTTGTACTCTCTAATAAACTGCTCAGTAAATTGTGATTTTTTTTCAATATGTCATTGGCTGTTGTCTTTATTAACACTGCTTGATAAGACATTTGTCTATTCTCTATATGCCAAAGAAACTTCTTATGGTTCAATTTAACTCATAGAGGTCAAGTTATTAATTTTGTTGTGCTATACTATCTGTATAATGACATAATTGCATATTAAAAATAGTGAGTTATGCAATGCACTTCATGTCCATCAAACCCCATAATTCATCATGGTGTTGGCCAACAGTGGAGGCTATCAGCTGACATAACAAAACTAGCACTTAGTGTTCTCCTCTAAGCGAGTTAAGCTGTATATTGATATTGTGTTAACAGCAGTTCTAAAAGGATGCAGTGGTGGTTCACATGCCTCCAAGAAAGTGTACTGTGCACTGTGCAATCAGGGGACACCTAGCTAGAGGGTAAATTACATCATGATTTGGGGGAAGTTTGGATAAAAGTGGTACAAATGTAAGGGATGATCGTAACACATGATACTGATTAAATTTTTCCACTCATTTCAATTTCAGTCCAATATGAGTGATAAATGATTAGTGTCAAATTCGACAGTGCTTTGATCATTGCTGGCAATAATTGTAGCTTCACCGGTTTACACTTCAGCCGTGTTTGTAATCTTTAATAAACTGCATTGCTCACATGCATTGCTTGATGTGACTCATTTGCTGTTGTCTTTATTAGCACAGCTTCAAGGCTGCATTAAAAGTGTTGCTTTTCGCTGCATGTGCTAATTCCAAAGAGATTTAACAAAAAAGTAGTATTACAATACGCTGGTATCAGATGGCATCCTCATGTTAGTATCAGATGGCATAAGTTCAAAGGGAATGGCGGCCCTCTCCACAACTCTCCCTAATTTCGGCCTCATTCTGCTTTCTTTGTAACAGTGGTCTTAAAGTACTGGCCCGCAGACCACATCTGGCCTACAAAAGAACTTCATACAGGCCGTTTTCTTTTTTTTCTGCACATAAATATTTAGATGACTTAGATCTAGATAGACACTGTGGCTGACTACCCAACATTAGCTATTTAAATTTAACTTAGGCTCACATCACACTGAGCAGCCATAGTTGTAAATTAGCTAGAGTTAACTTATTGCACTAATTTCAATCTGTTAAAGTTAAATCTGCCTTTGTAGTTTCTCTTATGAAACCATAGAGACAGCCTATCAGAATTAAGGAATGAATGCAGTTATCAAATGGATCCATTAAGAGTTTACTTACATATATCAGTCTTAAAGGCACAGTAATAAACAGCCTGGGATTGCTTGATTTAATATGTACTAAAATATTTATTAAACAATATGCATTTATTCTGCTACTACTGCTGATAATAATAATAATAATAATAATAATAATAATAATAATAATAATAATAGAATAAGATGTGCTCAAATGATTGTTTATGCTCTGTAGTTAAATGCATAATTTGAGTTTGAGAGTTGGAAACTGATGGTCTATAATGAGCTTGAAATCCGCTCTTTCTATCCAGTTTATTAACCTGAAGGCAGCAAAAGAGCCTTTGAAGAAAAGAAGACCTTGAGAAAGGTCTAGTGTTTAAGGACTTGTTAGAGCAGAAAGAACTATTGTATTTCATTTTCAATGGCATCTTAGAGCTGTTTTGATCCAAATCCAAATATAGCCTGAAAATGTTCTCACCCTCCTTTCCCTATGACTGAGAGACACCCCGCATTCTATGTGGACCAAAATCACCCTTGTAACCCGAAGGATGGAGCTAGACAACCACACAGGGGATTAGAAAGACCTGTCTACCGTCTGTCCTTGCATGTGTCCTGGTGTCTATACCCTTAGCATAGTGTGGCCTCATCTTCAGGAAGTCTCTAAGTTAGGAAACCAGACCGGACTCTCTAATCACCCGAGGTGCCGTCCTCAGCCTCTCTTGTCTCTCACGGACATAAAATGATCTCCATATGTTTCTCCATTCCTCCATCCTTGTCTTTCTCTACAGTCTAACTCCTGCTCATCCTTGACCCAATGGAATGTGCCCTTATATATGAGTACTATACATTATCATTTATGATTTCCATTTCCTCTGCAGATTAAGGCCAGAGTGGTTGAAGGAGTTTAATATTAGGGGTTCTCAATAAAGTGAAGCACTCGGCAAGCAGGACTGATAATGTTATAATGTTTATGTCCGCCTTGAGCTGCGGCAACACTTTACACATAGATAATTTGGGGGCTTTGAGGGATTGAATTTGATTTTGCAATTAATTGGATCATTAAACACACGCTCCTGAGATTAAACGGAAATTAAAGCAATGCCAGAGCAGCATATTTCCCCAGACAGCTCTTCCACAAGCCTCTGTTTATCCCATATCCATTCTCTCATGCTGTTTCCGCTTCCAGACGGTCCCTGCCTGACGACTCTTCATTTTCTTTTTGTTGACAGTGTGAGTCCCTAGCCTCAGTTGTGAAGAGGAAGTCAGTGTTTAGAGAGTTTAGCATTAAGAGTCCATGCTTGAAATAAAATCAAGGCAACAGTTGGTTCTTTTTAGCACTGGTTGACCTTGTAGCGTTAAAAACAGAAAAATGTCACCTTTGTAAACCACTTGAAAATCCCATCAGTGGCCCCACTTACAGCTGGTCACTTCATGTGTCTTGAATATCAGGATCAGGAATTCATGGCAACAGTCTGGAGAAGGCCTTTTCCGGTTCCAGCATGACTGTGTCACTGTGCACAAAGCAAGGTGCAAAAAGATTTGACGAGTTTGGTGTGGAGGAATTCTGATGGCCTGCAGAGAGTTCTGACCTCAACCCCAGTGAACACTCATCATCAGTGCCAGTCAAATGCTCTTTGAACTGAATGCCAGTGTGTTTAAAATACAAGCTCATGATGGTCAGGTGTCTACTGCTTTGACCATATAGTGCATATGCTCTAAGGGAGAAAAGAGATAAAGTAAGATAAAGGAGAATGATTAAATGCCATGTACATATGTAAATAGATATACTTTTATACTTTATTTTGTTTCTCTTGTGCTTTAACTTATATCTAGATTTATTTCTATTTTGTATTTTTTTGCATAGTTTATGTAAGTTCATGTGTTATTATATGTCTTGCTACTGAAACACTGCAATTTCCCTCCAGGATCAATAATCTTCTATCTATCTATCTATCTATCTATCTATCTATCTATCTATCTATCTATCTATCTATCTATCTATCTATCTATCTATCTATCTATCTAAATAGATTACAGTAGACAATACAGCAGAGCTAAGCCTTTTCATCTCGTTGAGAATTTTCAAATTTTCTCAATATCAATGCAAACAAGAAGTGAATTTCATTGGCTGGCAGGCAATCAGGTTGTTGAACTGTAGCACGTGTTTCATCATGTTTCACGTCCACAGTCAAGCTACATGCTAAAACTGACATATACATTGGATGAAACTTCTAGCTTTTAAAGACATCAGGGCTCAGAACTAGCCTAAGTCACTGGATAGCTTAACTTGCCTGATATTTAGGGTCATGCCTCCAAAGCAGCTTCACTGTAATGAAAATGGAGGTTTAGTATGCTGACAACAGAACTCCAAAAGAATGGCTCCCATCTGGTGCATTAGCCTTATTGCCAGGAGATTATGACCATGACTACAAAGAAAAAAAAGATTTCTGACAACACATATGTTAAGAATATGGGATCTTACTGTAGGTTCCTTTAAAATGATACTACTTTGCTGCAGTTTTTACAGTGTAAAGGACTGGTGCTATTTCTGTAGGTAAAGCTGAGTGTGGTCTGAAATGGTAAATTTTTAGCTTGGAGTAGTTGCCACCATCTGCCTTTCAAACACCTCAGGACAGCGAGGGTTAAAATACTTCTCTATGTGTGAAGGCGCTGAGACCTCCCCTGTAGAGCGTGTACTATACTGTTCTTCCCACTGAGATCTTCACACTTATTTTGGATATCCTGTAACAACATCCCCCGAGAGTTCTAGGCCAGCGAAGAGTTTCCAAAAGCACATTCCTAATTTCAATCATCACTAAAGTCCCTTTTCTTCCTGGTTTATGGCTGTGAAGATGGTGGTCCTAATTCCTCACAGGGCCTGCCCCACCAGATTCCAAGTGCTTCCATGGTTTTCTGCTCCTGCTTGTCAATCACTGGGTCACCAGGGAAACACACTCTTCCCCTCATGGCTCTGTTTCTCTCACTCTGCTCTTTCATGGTGAACTCTTCTGACAGGCTTATGCACTCAAGCCACCAGGAGACTGCAAAGTAGCAAAAGCTGTGCTGGCAGCTATCAAAAACTGCAAACGTGAAAAGGTGGTAAGGTGTATTTCAGGTGCTGAGCATCTCCACCCATTTATCACCTCCTTTTTATGATAGAAATCAAAATAAATAATTATGGTCGAGAAAAATGGCTTCCATACAGCTCTGAGGAAATGGGCAGTGATTTTTCAGTATTGGATCTTTAGGGAGCCAAAAAGGGTGCTTTGTAGTTAGAGTTGGGCAATATCACATTTTATCATTATTGTGATAAATTGCATCAAAATATGTGACAGTATGTGTTTCTGAGTAAGTCATGGACATTACCAATACACTTTCCAACTGCTTATTTGGTCAAAAAGAGAGCATAGTGATGTTTACTTGGATGTACTGTAGCATACCATGTAAAATGTTGAATACCTAAATTTTAAAATACTCTTTATTTTAAGTGTTGCACTACTTTGTGTGTTCCAACTTATCTGATGTCAGAAAATATGAATAATGTAACATGTATGTGTATCGTGAACACTTCTTATGGATAGTATTGTGATGTTATATTTATGCTATACTGACCAGGTCCATTGGTAGTGTTGTGATAAAAGAATGACTTCTGTGTGAGTGTGAAATAATGTAAATATTCTAAACAAATGAAAGGCTTTTCATAAAATCATAAATCCAAGCCAAGCAAAAGAAGCATACCTATGTACATCAATTATATACTTAGTAGTACACTGTGAATAGTAAAAGTAGAAAAATCTTTTCTGGAAATATACCTAAAATATGCTTTTCTGTATTCTTTAAAAAGTACATTTACTATAAAATGCTATTTAATAAATGTACTTAGCATATTAAAGCATATTTCAACAAAAGTGTATTTAATTATAGTTAGCTTTATTGTTTATTATTACTTATTTATTACTTTGTATTTCAAATTTATCATGTATTGTTTAGATGTATATAGACCTTCAAAGTATTTTTTGTGGTTTAACTGAAACTTACTAGCAATCAAATATGGGTATTGGTACACTCAAGAACTGGCATTAGAAGATGTATTTTAAATGTAGTGGAATTTGTGTCTTAACAGTTGGTTTCATTTCATCTCATTTCATTGCAACATGGTTGTTCCAAGTTAGAAGAGCAAAACACTTGTAAGCATAGAAGATCTATTTCAACATTACTTATATGATTTATACAATATATACTTATATAATATAAAAAGCTGTGTATCTAGTTATTACTAATACTATATTTAAGTATATATACGTATTATATGTTTACAAATTACATACTTAAAGCACTCAAAAGCTTAACTAAATTCTCTTAATTTAACTTGAGCATAGCTTAATTACAATTATAGGTTGCTATACATTGTTTCAAAATAATATTTACTATATATTTAAAGTGTAAACAATGTACTTTTCATTTTAAATACATTCTTGAAAAATACACTTAAATACCCTTTTTCCACACAGGAAGAACCACATGGGAAAGGAGGACAAACATTGGTCATTTTTAATATTGTTATTTTTTTCTCTTGCCAGCTGGTAACTGGTCAAGTGATTATAAAATCAGAAGACATTTTAGAGGCAGGCATTTTGATAGTAGCTAACAAAGAATTTTGTCTTTTAAATAATACAATATAATGAATTGAGCTTAACACAACCATTGACATAAACTAACATGGTAAAAAAAAACGTCAATTTAGATTCTAGGTGAACTTTCAGAGTCTATAGTTGCACTAAAAGTGAAGCACTGAGTGCTTTAAAGAATGGCATGCACAGCGCACTATATTCTACAGTCTCTCACACAAACACAATGAATCATACTTATATAGCCAATTTAAATTCCACAGCCTGATTCAAATTCCACTCTCTGTCCTGAAGAAACCTCTCAGGCTCAGCGGTGAGCTGTAACGAGAAAGAGTCTGCTTCTGCATCCCGCCACCCCAAGCCAAGCCTGCCCAGCATCAGGCCACATCTAAGGCCCTCAGAATGATCCTGTAATTATTTCAGAACTTGCCCCTCCACTATGGTCCCTTTGAAGTCTCATATCCACTTGCACTGTCAGATTGGCCAATGAGCCCTCCAGCACAGTTTCCATTCAGTGGCTAAGCCGCCTGGCTTCAACACGCCACACTGTTCTCTCGTCCTGTTATCTGTTATCCGGCCATTGACTGACTGCACATGGGCTTCACATGCACACACAATCCAGTCATTCTGTCTGTCACTGTCTTTTCCATTTTTTTTTACTTTCTCAACAGCACTGCAAAGTAGAAATAAGGATTATACGTTTGCTTTTATACATCTCACATATGAGGATTCTGATGCAGGCAGGATTTGCTTTACTTTTGTCCCTTAATAATCTCCTTACTGGTGGTAGAGTTTTGAAATGTGCTTTGGTAGTGCTGACCTGTCAGCAACTAATAAAATAAAATGGGTTTAACTGACATATCCATGCTCTCATTACACATGCGTTCATTTCTAGCAAGTGATACGAGCTTAGACAAGCTTTTTCCCTGAGTGGCATACCAGTCTAAGCGGAGGTTCTAGTGGTTGGAAAATTGCGATTTAGATCCCTGATGATGCAAAAGTCCATGCTGGAGTAGGTAACCAGTAGACTCAATGGAATCCGCAATGCATTTTGGGCTGGTTACATTCAGGTAGTTGTAGCCATCTGTAGTAATTTCAGAGTTAAACCAGAGTTAAAAATGATCAACTGAGACTTGTAAAGTGCAACAGCAGTAAAGATTAGATGAAGCTGAATCTTTCTCATTACACCTTCAATGGTGCAGCAGTTACATTCAGACAGTTGTGTGTAACTGCTGCACTATTTAAGGTGGAATACCAATTAGAATAAGACACCAACATCAGCCTTAAGAGATTAGAAAACGAAATTCAACATGCCGTCGTAAATCTGGTGAATCTGAAGCGGTGTATTCCAAAAACCAAGGCTGATGAAGACGAAAAAAGCTACTTGAGGAAGATGAGGAAGATGAGGACATATCCAAGCAGGTGGGCAGTGAGAAATGCTGACCTTAACTTATTCAGCTAGTATAATTTGTAGCTTATTGACTGTCATGACTATGTCGTGTTTCAGACAAAGTCTTTTGAAAACAAACCCCATTCCGACTCCGGCAACAGCCATCCATGACCAGGCATGCAAGACAGCATGATGCTAACCAACATGGGTCCCTGTTAACAGAATTCTTCTCCAAGCTCGTTTTGCCAAGCAATGATGTTGCATTAGCAGTTTGAAAAGCAGCATAACATCTTGGAGGAAACATATGCCAGCCTTCACTCTCTGTGTAAAAAGAAAGCTCATTCAAACTAATGACACCACTACAATACTTTTTGAGTGTTGCTGCATAGTCTTTTCAGTGAGTTTCCAGTTTTAAAGCTGCACTTCCAAGCTGGACTGTGTTATTGTAGCCAATTGAAACTAGGCAGGTTGGAAATGATATCGCCATAGCCATATGTTTATCCATATAAAATATGTTTTTCAACATTTTTGGAGGTTTACAGCAATATAAGGCTGAAATGCAGATTTTTTTCTAGTTTGGTTCTGCCCATGCTTTATGGACAACAAACATCCATAATTCTGTCATGCTTATGTTTGGTTTTCCCTTTTTTCATTGCAATTACTAAGTGATATGCTGAGACTGTGGGTGGTGGCGTACTAATTTAAGTAAAATGTTGTCACATGTTAGCTGCACACAAACAAATCAAAACAGATATTGCCAAAGGTGAAAAACAAGTCATTAACAAGTTATTATCACTCATCAGGATTTAAAAAGTGCCGTGGTGTAATAATCTAATCATTGTTAAAGGGACCAGCACTGAGTTCCTGTATAATTCATGCATGAAGACACATTAGCAAAGACACATTTACTCCTTGAGAGACTTCTTGTTCTATCAGCTCATAGCAGAACACAACCTCTCTCCTTCCTCTTCTCCCTTTATCTCTCTCTCTCTCTCTCTCTCTCTCTCTCTCTCTGACTGCCAATAGTTATATATGTGTATTTATGTGTGTGGGAGAGGCTGTTTAATTAAAAAAAGAGAAATTTAGTTTGATTCTGTGTTAAGTGATCAGTATTATTACTAAAATACATAAGACAA
This sequence comes from Pygocentrus nattereri, assembly GCF_015220715.1. Lineage (NCBI taxonomy): Eukaryota > Metazoa > Chordata > Actinopteri > Characiformes > Serrasalmidae > Pygocentrus > Pygocentrus nattereri. The sequence continues at coordinate 8,393,369 of NC_051224.1, forward strand.
AACTTATGAATGCGCTTAAAATGTAGGTATTTTCACGAAAACTAACCTGTCCACTGCAATTTCTCATTAGATTTACTAGGATGTTTGCCTTTGTTCTATACAGCTTGTCCAACCTGACAGAAATCACTTTAAAATTATACAGAGAATTTCATGTCCTACAATAAGTTTGGTCTTATGCCAGATGCTTTACATTTTACGAGCTTGCTGGTGAGCGTTTCCTATGACATATATTCCTGTCAATTACATAAAGGTGATAAAACAATTTTAATCTGAACAGCAGGTCCAGAAGGGAACCGTGTCCTGGGACCAGTGAGGTTAAGGAGGCAGTAGCCCATATAAAGAACACTCTGGTATGTCATGACTAGTTTAAGACTTACTAAATCATTCAGTACGCCATTAAATAGTACTGCAATTTCCCCCTGGGATCAATAAAGGAATCTGAATCTGAATTAAAAAGCATCCCTTACTAACAGAGCAACAATAGAGTTACAAGTATGAATAATTTCTGTCGTACCAGCACAGGGAAAGGTGAGTAAATCCACCAAGGTCCAGTGTTATCTTCTCATTGGCCTTCTGCTCCATTCCTGCATGTCTCATTAGCTTAAGTCATCAATGTAATTTTCACATTGAAAGCCCTGAAAAACAACACAACACTGTTTCAACAATACATTAAACATACAAATAAAACTTATAAAATTAATGAAAATTGAAAGATTTAAGATCCTTATAGTAACAAAGGAGACAAAGCATTAAAGTGGAAATTATTGAAACTGTTGAAAGTTGCAGATGTCTAAATACAATTAAACATTTGAAAAATTACTTATATCATGAGATTAAATCATGGAAAAAAACTTTGAAATGTCTGTAAAAAGTATCTAAAAAGAAACTAAATGGAATTATTTATGTGTGAAATGGCCAAAGTATTTTTCAACATTTCTGCATATCATTATGATGCAAACAAAGTCACAAAAAAGTTTGATGTGAAGTATTCGATTGTAAAGAAACTAATTAGTCACAATTGTTCACTTCAGTGGAGATGGGAACCAGATATCTGAGGAGTTGAATGGCTCTAAAAGCTCCCTCATAGAATTCTACTACATGATATAGTTATGAGTGTTAGGCCAATGTCGGGGGACATTGTTTTATGATAGTTTTGGCTTAAAATCATGCATGGCAGAGAGGTACATGCAGTGTGCTGTAAGGCAAAGTATAGTCCCCAAGGACAATTAAAATCACTCCCTTTTTCCATTATTCACACTGTATATAAAAACTTTCATTGGTTGTTTGGGATAGCAAATCAAATCTCTATATACTATATGTGTTGACGCTGCAACCCCTGTAGTCCATCACACCACAAATATAAAGAAATCTGTCTCCACTTTCAACCATTTTGCATATAACCAATCTGACTTAGAATTTTGCCTTTAATTACAGTTACTTACATTTTGCACTTGAATTACTCTTCAACAGCAGATTTCTAAATATTGTTGAAGATTTATACTATATGTTCATAAAAGTCTAATGCTTTTATGCCAATTTCATCTATTTATAATGCATTTATAAGTGATATTACTGATGTAATCCAGATTAATATATTTCTAATGTACGATAGTCCAGTTTGAACGTGCTGCTAAAAATAGAGCCAATGAAACATTCAAAGCTCTTCAGGAAGACAGCAGACTGCTGTTTCAAATGAGCATCTGATATAGTCCACCCCACTCACTCACAGCAGGCCTGGCTTCTATAGAGTACACCACAAGCTATTCACAATGCTTCTTCTCAGAGTCAAGCCTGTATTGAGGCAGCGTACAATGGCTCGTGGGTGGCTGCTGTAGTCCTACTAACAAATTTCTCCCAGCACACATGCACTGTTTATTTCAGAGTGCTTTAAAACTGTACACCCCCTGCCCCACGTCTCATCCTCCTAACCATTTAAAGCAGTCTGAGCACACTGATAGGCAGTGGGCAAGGGCAGTTGGTGCTATGCCTTGCTAGTGACCCACTAATGACCTCTGGCCCGGAAGACTTGAGCTGAACACACTGGGTGCATTAAAGCATACACGGCAGGCTAATTTGAGCATGCTCTGTTTAATGCTGTGCTCATTACTGTACCAGCTACATTAATCTTTGCACCCATAGCCTGGGGACAAAGAGACATCCGCCAAAGGACTGGACTTTGAAGAGCCTCAGATCCGCCCAGTTATTTGGTTTCAGGCACAGCAGACTTGTGCTGTCTCTGAACTGCTTGCTATCAAATATCAAAGGCCCACAGGAACATTCAGTGCATCTTGGAAGGCAATAGAACAGAGAACACGTGCAAAGACAATGAACTTCTGGGCACATCTGTCCTTTTGTTTGTTAACCAAAGAAGTATGAATGAGCCATTTTTTGGAAACTCTTTTCTCTCACTCTCTGGTAAATTGCATCCTAACAGACATATAGAAAAGTACAGAATACAGCAGGGTCTAGAAGGTGAATTAACATATGTTTGCAGTCATGAATTGGTGTGTTCAGTGTAGAAAAATTCCATAAATCCCTCATCACAAAATTCCCAGTTATTTACAGTAATTATATAAGAGTGGTATTGTGTAAATATTACTACTGTAAAAACTTGCATTTACAGTAAAATACTGGCAGCACTACATGAGCAAACGCATGTAGATACCTCACCATCACACCTCTTTAGGCTTGTTGGACATCCATTCCAAAAATCATTAATCATTAATATGAAGCTTTACAGCTATAATAGCCTCCACTCTTCTGAGAAGGCTTTTCACAAGATTTTGGAATGTGTCTGTGGGAATTGTGCCCATTCAGTCGAAAAACATTTGTGGCCATTGTTGGACAGTGAAGGCTGGCTTTACAATCAACGCTCCAGTTCATCCCAGAGGTGTTCAGTGGGGTCATGGTCTGGGTTCTGTGCAGGCCCTGGAGTTCCTCCACACTAAAATCATTAAACCATGTCTTTTTGGACCCTGTGTGCACAGTGGTACAGTCATGCTCGAATAAGAAAGGGCCTTTGCCAAACTGCTGCCACAAAGTTAAAAGCATATAATTGTCTAAAATGTCTTGGTATGATGTAGCATTAACATTACCCTTCACTGGGAATTAAAGGGCTAAGCCTTGAAAGGGCTAAGCCTTGAAAATCAGCCCTGGACCATTATCCGTCCTATACCAAACATCACAGTTGGTACTATGCATTCCAGTAGGCAGCAGTCTCCTGGCATCCGATTAACCATCAGACTGTGTGATAGGGTAGTGGTATTTGTCTGTCTAGGGAGCATGTTTTCCTGAAGAGAAAATGTTTTAAGTTGAAGGGGCTGAAAATGTAAGCAGCATATATGTGACATGAACAGTGATGTCGTGCAAACTGATTTCCTTTTTTTGTTGGCAATTTACCTCAAACAGAACATATCATATTAGAAGAGAAATTACAATATATGCATATTCTCCAACAAAAATAGTTCAAAGATTTTCGAAATCTGAGCGGGATGCCTTTATGTCTTGACATTTACTTCCAAAACAGGGTTCCAGTGAATTCTGGCCCACTTCACTCTGGCCAAGAGCAAACTGTGTAACCATAATTCAGCTGTAATAAAACCAGTTAGCTGTAACTGCATGCAAACATCAACATGTTTGAAAAATAAGAATATTCGATCATATTTTAAGAATTTTATATTATATTCTTTACTATTTTCTTCTTAACTCTTACTTTCTTCTATTTCATATGACTTATAAAGTCCAGGTCACATTTCTTACAACAATGATAAGCTTTTGACTGGTACCATATCATCACACTGAGGGATGCTTCTGTAATGCTCCCTCTCTCTAAATATGTGTGGTTAGTTAATTGCTCATTTAAAATATATGACACTTTTTGGTGAAAAACAGACATTTAAGCACTATAGTTCCCAACTTTGTTTTTCAAGGTTCTCTTCAGTCCTCTTTAAGGTTCAGACATGTTCTTTAATCTGATTCCTGTAAGAGACCTATACATTCACACATCTCCTGTAGGCACTGGAGAACTTATTTGATGAATTCTGACTGATGTTCCTGGTGCATCACTATAGTAAAATTTCTTTGCTCTTAAAGTTGACATCCAGTTCAAACACATGTTGCAGCACATTTTTTTTACTACGAATAGGATCTTGTCTGTTATATTACATCTCAGGAACTCATTAAGCATCTGTTCTTAGAGTGGAGTGGCCCTGAAGCTTGTCTAACTGCTTTATAGAAACCAGCATCTGTGCCTTGAGAAATGCACTGCTTTTGTTTACAGCATCTCCACCAGATGCAACAAATGCCTGATAACCAGAGCCAAAATGTAAGGATTAAAACGTGACTTCGATTTTCATTGTTGACAGACTAATTCAGTGATTAAGCCCAGACAAGACTGAGAGGAACAAAGAGAGAAGCCTGAAATTGGCCTGAGGAGCTGAGGTATGGAGGTTTGCAGGCTGAAATCTGTTTTTTTATTTATTTCTTTTCTTTTGCAGCTAATGAACATTAACAGCATGGTGGACAGGCTTAGAGGAGATCGAAGCCACATTGTATGCAGATGAAAGTTTTCACCAACTTGCTTTGTGATTCACTCTCACATTCACAGTTAGCAGGTTGTAGGTTCTCCACATGAAGGAGCTATTAGCACTGAAAGCTGACATAAAGTAAGACACCAGCAGGATCTATATATAACTGCTATTACAAAGGTGAAGTACAGGGCCTGAAACCTGATGTAAGTAAGCAAACACAGTATAAACTCAGTGATGTTTCTATTGCACTTTGACAACCACTGTTTACTGATATCAGAAATGTTCTCACTTTGTAACCATACTTGTGGACATGGCCACGAATGAAAAAAGGAAGAAAAAGTGTGTAAAAAGATGTCCTTCTTCTCAAGATGACTATTAACAGGCAGAGATACCAGTTGGATTGAGTGAGAAGTCATTTGCTTCATTTAATACACTGTCTCTCAGCTCAGCCCCTACTGTTAATCAACAACCTAAAATAAACCAACGAGCTGACCTACATTATAAGAATCCGGTTGACTGTGATTAGTCTTTCAAAAAGCTTCTTAAGATCCAGAAGCACATGTGCATAAGAGGTTCAGCCATTTTTTATAAAAGTTGTATTATTTATAATACTCACTGAAAAAACCACACAGATCATCTCTTTCTGTATCACATTCAGTCCTGATACCGCTAACTGTTAAAGATACACTCCCAGTGAAACTACAGGTTTAAAGTGATGGTTTGGTTATAAAGTAACACAAATTTCCCCTTACGACAAGCATATTTGAATATATATATATACTTTTTTACATCATATCCAATTCCATCCACTAACTAGGACTGCCCAGTCACATGACACTACCAGCGCTGGGAGGGCAAAAGCTAACGTAGACTTCCTTCAAGTCTTGCAAAGCGACTCCGTATGTTTTCGAACTGATGCTAACGTAATGCCACTGGACAGCTGAACACGCTTGGAGGAGAATGTTAACCACCAGTTCTGTTATGTCAGCTAACAGAAGCCTGCATTAAACTCGTGCTCTCCTGATGATGGGGCCTATTTTAGTTTTTAGGACTGGAGCTAAGAGGCTAATGTAACATGCAGTGGAAGCTTTATAGTCACCATTTAGCATTACTTAAACTGAATGCCTCATTACACCACGTTAAGTCAAAAAGTCATCTTGTTTATGTAGTTTCTGACCTTGCATGGCATCTACAAAATGGACAAACAGATCACATGGCTAAAAACAATAGTAGCAGTAGTAAGAGAAATATTGAGTGCACTGATTTTTCATTAAACTGTTGCTTTAACCCAGAGTTTACTGAGCAACCAGAACCTTCCAAAAATTGTAAAATATCTTACGCAACTCAAGTGGTTCGAGCTGCAAAGCGTCAATATCAAGACAGATGAGATGTTTTGGTGCAGCGTTTTGTAAGAGTAGGCATTTTGTAAGTGGCTAGTTTATGGAGTCGACCCCATGACAACCATCCATTTGTCACGTTTAATAACATACGAGATGCTTAAGGCTTGGAGCACGTTCATAACTCTTCTCTGTGAGTTCACATCTCTTGCTGAGCTTGGAACACGTGGGCTCCCTGGGATCTCGACACACAGTAGAAATACGAGCATGGCCCTGGAGCGCAGTGCAAAGGCTATGTGGGGTCTGAGCTTAGAGCTGGATGAAGGGGACAGGGTCAAGTTTCTCCAACCACAAAATGACAGCTTGTGAGACTGGATGCCAAGTGGTAGAGAGAGAAAAGTCTGTAGACTGTGCAGCATCAGTAAGTGATCAGGAAGCCTTTTTTGAACAGGATGTGTTAAACTGCAACAGGAGCATCTGCAATGCAGCAAAAAAAATCAAGACAAAAGCTTCAACTCCTCTCAGTTCTCAGAGTACTGAAAAAAGTAGGAGCAGACTACAACTACTGAACTGATAGGTCACTTTAAGAGTTCATCTGAAAAAGATAATGAAGGCAGTTACCTAGCCTGCTTGAAAAACTCCTTGAAAAAGTGGAAACCTCCTTGAGTAGTTAACTTGGGATGTGTGTGGGTACTTAAGCACTCTAAGTTAACCATCTGAGGTAACAGTATTTGAATACTGAAAATATTATTCAGGTATTTGTCACATTTAATCATAGGAAGACCAAGAAGATATACATCCTAACAATTCTGTGAAGTGTGACTGTTTTCCTCATGTTTGCAAATACTTTGACACTTTGAAACACAACTGTCTGAACATGAGCGCTATGGCTGTATCGCTAATTAGGCTAGCTATTCTAGCTGATGTTAGCTAGGTACCGAAATAATGAAAATATCTTTTTTCAGAGAAATACATCTTAGCACATTGTCCTCTGAGAAGAACATACCTTGTGTAGAAGACAGTGAGTTCTTAGCAGTATTCAATGTGACGCTTGATAGTTCTTTTAGCTTGTTAGCTTGTCTGAAGATAAAGAAGTAGCCATTTTATTAACTTATGGATACTCGAATATCAAAATTAGTTTAAATGCGTTCATAGTAGTAACTTTGAGCTTCTTTATGTTAATATTCACCTCAGAGACAGAAGATCCAAGGCTAAGATGGGTTCAAAGATTATTTCAGCTACCTGAGCTAACACACTACCTTATCATGAATGCTACCTAATGTTATGTTGATTAGCTAGCTAACAGGTACTTGCAGTAGAACATATAACCTACACTTTTAGATTTAATAAAGTGCTGTTGTTATTCATATATGACAAAATAAAGAAAAGTTGAAAAAGAATGCAGCTATTTAGAAGCTGAACCTGAAAATAACTTGCAATAAAATGTTACTGGGATAATTTTATTGAAATATTGTACTAGCAGTGCTTGTAGTCCTTTCCATTTCTAGCAACCTCAGACCACAGTACAGGCTGTGGGCAGCAGCTGCTGGGGGTCTGAACCATTAGAACGGTCTGACCTGGAGCACACACACTAATCATTTAAAAAAAAAGATTTTAACAGATCTTTTGTCAGTGGTTTAGAGCATGCCTGGATATGCTTATTTGTGCTTTCAGCATAAAGCTACAGTTTTACAGGAAGATTTATAGTGTTGCTTCATGATTCTCTTGTTTGTGTGTTTGTGAAAAAGTGCTGCTTAAGGGGTAAGCTCAGATTTTTATAGGGTCATCAGCTTACATATGTTCTGAGTGTACTGCGGGCGTGTATTTGTGAGAATCAAGGCCACCATTTTATGATCTAATATGATTTATGGGACGAGCCGTACCCAAGGAAAATGAGGGACAGAGGGTAACATCGAGATGTGCCCTTGAGTAGCATCCTTGTATCACTGCTGATACTGAAGAGCTTCTGATGTGATGCCATTTGGGGCCAAAGAGTTATTCAAATGAGTTAATTAAAAGATTTCACTGCTATTTTGGAACCCCACTGCTGATGCTAATTTCTTCAATTAGCTGCTTCCAAGACCGGAACCTTTTGCAAGTAGTCACTGGAGCTGACAAAGTTGTCAGTCCATCTGCTCACTGAAAAACAGTTAAACTGTCAAAATGGGGAGCAAGTGCTTGAAATGTTCTGTGGGACTCTCAGTAAACTAGCAGCTAAGAAGAGAGTTGTGTGTGAGTGTGAGAGTGTGAGAGACATTTCTGACTATGATATTAATGGAATGGTTCAGCAACAAATCAAATTTGCGCAATTTTCTATTTACACCAGATGTAGTTGATCAGCCAAGACATGGTGTCCGTATTTTGCTTTGCTAGTCTAGTGCTGCAACGAGCAACAAGGCTAACATTGCTAACAGACACTAGAAGTCAGTAGTCACCCAATATTTTTTCCCAATAATACCTGCTTACAACTTCTCTCACCCTGCTCAAATCATATCCATGTCTTAATTTATGCTGTGCACACTTTGCTAAAGGCACAGTGTGACTTACAGTGAGCTGTAAAAATGAAGATAGCTTCACCATTTAGCTGAATATGGACAGCCATTTTAACCTGCTGTGCCACATTATGACAGAATCTGACTTCCCTTTGCATCTACACCTTTCACGCAGGCATGTGGATGCTAGACTACATTTGTGGTGTACATTTCTGTTGTTTCTATTCATAAACATATATATTTGGTCCGAATATCGATGAACAGTTATAAAATATTAAGACACGTATGTGGGCAAAGGGGAGTCATAGTTCGGCACAACATGTACAGTATAAAATGTGTGCCCCCAGTGTTCAGATACACTGTGTATTTTCGTTCTTTTTCATAGTTTGTGGTAAATTTACATAAAGAATTTGGGTGACTATTGACTTTTAGAATTTGCTAGCAACATTAGCTTCATAGCTCCAGTTGTAACGGGGAGCGAGGAGGTGGACGCATATGTGGAGATAAGCGAGATTTATTATGGGCAAATCCAGGGTCATAGTCAAGATGGTCCAGGGTCATAGAGCCAACACGGATTGATCGAGGGGCAGACATGACAGACAAACCAGAATCCAACATACAAACAGTACAACCAGAACAGTACAAACACCACAGCAGATAACAAAGACCAGCAACCAGACAGGGGAAAACACATGTATTTAAGCCCTAAGGGTAACGAGGGACAGATGCAAACAATCACACAGGTGGAACAACACAGGTGGAAACAATCAGGGGTGGAGTCATGAAGCAAGGGGGCAGGACTAGAAAACCAAAACAAATGCACATGGAAGATCAAAACAAAGGGGCACATGGAGTAGTGGGTGGAGCCAGCCGTGACACCCGTGTTAAATTTGGCCATCAAACGTGTCTTGACTGTTTGTATCTGGGGTAAGAGAAAAAATGTGTAAATCTTATTTGGTTTTAAATTTTTGGCCAAACAGTTTCTTTAACTTTAGTGCATTTGGTGTTCACTTCAGATCACATTATGTGGAGAACAAGACTCCTTCCAAGTGCTGTAACAGCATAACTACTGCAGACAAGGAGTTGGCCTGTAACAATTAGCCCCACCAACCCATGAATCAGTAGCCATGATAAATTAATAATAAACTTTAACCATTAGAGCACCAACTCCACTACGACACAGCAACAGTGAGTAAACAAAGAAATACATTTTTTCAATTACTGATTCACATTTTTGCACTGGGGTCTATATTATTCTAGTTATGTCATTGCCTCTTGCCCTAAGGGCATGGAAGAGCACTTTGTATGCAGCAGGAGCAAACTGTTACAGAGAAAGAAATTAGGCAGGACAGATTAGGTAAGACCACCCACAGCTCCACCCACATCATCAAATGCATAACCATAGTACATGCAAAAAAAAAAAAAAAAAAAAAAAACATGTTCCATACTACAAAGAGGTGGAGGTGGGTTTTTTCATTCAGTGCAGTCCATACCAAGACTTAGGGGTTTGTTTGTCTGCTTTAAGACTCTTATCTTCAAAAACAGTCAGCACACATGAACTGTGAACCTGGGACAGAAGGAAACAGACTTTGACCCTGCAGGTGAAGCATGCAGGCTGATAGGGAGAAAAGCGATGGAGTGTGAACACAGCGCCTTGATCTCTCAGACGGGCAGTTTGATTCATTCCACAAAGCAAACAAATCCAGACTAATGATGCTGGAAAATGACCCCAACACAGTGGTTAGTGTCTGTGGTCTTTTCCTTTAAAGATAACTTCTTATTACTGCATGCATGGTGTTGGATAGTAGGTCTACAGCTGGGAGAAATGGAGGCAGTAGTGAATCACTCTCTTCATTCTTGTGAGTGAGCAGCAGTTTGGTCAAGCTGAGGATGGCCTGAAGAGGAAGCTCTGGAAGCTTCCTTTTTGAGCACCCGCCAAAGCAAAGGTCAAGGCTGCCAACATCCATCAGTTATGGCTGCAAACTTGAAGGGGGCCATGACTGTAAATCGTGAATAAAGCCAAGTTCACAAGGAAGATAAAGCTTGTCTTTGGGGAGGAGTGATGGTGAAGGATTCCAGTCAGCCATTTTCCCCTGGTACCAAAGAGCCACTTCTGCTCCGGCTCTTGGTTTTGTCTGGCTGTGTCGAGAAGGTCACTTTCACTAAGACACTTTCCTATTGTTTCCTATCATATCCTTAAAAGAAACAGAATTTATATGTATTTTGATGTAGGTGTGTTTGTGGCTGGAGGTTCATCATGAATAAAGAAAACTCATTCGAACATTTATGCTCATAAACAAAAACTGCTGCTTGCTGTTGTGTAAATCTAAAGACGAGGTCCACTGCGTTGGGCAGTTATAGATCTTTAGTGAATGGTAGAGCTCTAGCTGGGAGATGACTGCACCGATTAGTTTTTCCTCTATCTTGCTTGACATCATCTCCCATTGGCTGATGTACGGTTATGTCAGAGCACAGTCCATCAAACAGTTTTGATTGATACCAAAATACCTTTGTGAAAGCAGGCTAAAGGTAAAATCACTGTAATGTACAGGCTCTGGTGATTTATTGGTTCTGTGAAATGGCGGCAAAAAACAATACAATTAGGTGTAAACAAAGTCATTCAGAGTGTTTTGGTGTGAAACTGTGCATCACAGAGAAATTTTCTTTACAGTGGTAGTGATAGGATTTTCTTACAGTTCAGAATATCCAGTGAACTTATGTCTTCTGAGTTTTCATTTGTATGCTGACAATAGTAAAATAGAGGTAAGTTAGAAAAACATAATGAGTGGTTTTAGAGGCATTAGGTTCTTCAGATGTCTGGTTCCTATTACCACCACTGTGAACTGTTCTGACTTGGATAATTTCTCTAGAATGGGGCATTCAAACCACTCTGAATTTTATATATATATATATACATACAACTATACACACACACACATATATATATATGTTTGTGTGTGTGTGTATATATATATATATATATATATATATATATATATATATATATATACACACAAACATATACGTTGACACATAGCACAGCGAATTCAGTAGATATCAGTACAAGAGGAATACTGGAATACTGGAACACTGGTGGAATACCACCACATAGTAGCAAGCGTATCCAGGCAAGAAGGTTAAACTGTTGTCAAAAGTGTTAAATATCTCTCTGACATCAGGATGAAAGAGAAGAATCCATTCCTCAGTGCAGCTCTGTTTCGAGCCTCATGCTCAGCTATGCCAGCCACTCAGAGGCCACTGTGACAGGGTCATAGGTCAAATGGCTCATTAGCACATAGTCTGATGGTGACATTGATGCCAGCTTCTTCATAGTAGATATGGCCTTTGAACTGCTTCTAGAACTCTTTCTTTCTCAAAAAATGGAAAAGAAACAGTTACCAAACAGCAAGAAATGAACAGCTGGCCGAGGTACCGCAAAAGTCCATATAGTACTGTAATTATAAATTATTGGAAACTTTTTAACTGTTATTTGAACTCAACATGTTTAATTTTCCATATGAATTGTCCATTTGCAAAAAATGATAAACGCCAACCTTAAAAACTAGCTGACTGTTGTGAATTATTCTTATCACACAGCGCATTCTGAACCCTAAACATGTTTTATCACAAAAGCTGTTAGCAGTATTCAGGTCAGGTGATGCAACGTTGCCACAAACTATTTCAGGCAGAATCTCAAATGGCTCCCTTCTCCCTACACAGTGTGTTTAATAAAGAACCACTTTGGATTCAGCCATGTGTGTGCAATTCCATAATGAACATGAAGTGCAAAATTTGGGTGTAGAAGTCAAAATTAGTTTGAAGTGTGTATGGAGAACAGTGATCCATTTGAGATTCAGCCTTAGAATTTTTGAAGGTAAGGCCTTGTAGATGTTTAATATTATTTTTGTTGTTTTGTAATTTTCAGCACTTTACCTACTTGTTTTTTGTTAAAGAATGCTGAATATTGCACTTAAAAGAAACCTGTATCCATTACATGGCTCTGTTTAACTCTGAAACATGAATGACCATTGGAGCTATCTGCTTTTGCCAAAAAACTAAATTCAAGTTTTGTTGAGTTATTTTTACTTAATCAAAACAACCCATCTGCAGTTTGATTGGTATTACCTGGAATGTATAATCAAAAACATGACTTATGATGTTAAAACTGAGGTTTTACGAGTATTTTTGCAAATGAACTCATCATATGCAGTTGATTTTCACATCTGAAGCTGGAAAGAGTGCGGGTTGTTAGATTAAAGCTTAAAGTATGGTCACACCTTTGGTGGTCTACCAGGTCTTACCAGTTGTAACTTTACAATTTTTTAACTCCTGTTTTTTCACTTAGTTTCCTTTAAGCTTCTCATTCCTTATGCATGTGGATTATCTTATATCTAATCTCCTAAAACTGAATAACTTCTGTTTAATGGCTGTTTTGGCTGGAAATCAAGCAAATGATGAATGGTCTCTGACTTTTGCTTGGTAATGTATACCTCCAGTGCAACTGTGCATACTATTCACTGTACATCTATTCATTTTTAGATTGAGAAAGACTTACTTTTACAAATAAATCTTCAAATTATCACTTCCATGGGAACATTAGCACGTTGTTTCATGCTATGAACAAAAACCATTTTGCAACAGTGAGAAAGTTCTTGTCTGCTTCTAAACAGCTGACAATGTTTGAATTAAGCTGCCAAGAAACCTTGTGAATTGCTGTTGTGCAACACTGTGGGCAAACAAACATAGAAAGTGGAGCTTATCAGAATCTCACTGCTGTCATGATACCTGGGCTAGCCGTGGGCAATGCAAGCAAGTCCTGTGCTGCGTGACAGCGTTGTAGCTTCTTCAGCGAGGGGGCGAGGCTCTTTTTTACCTTCCCTCTTTCTGCACAGTTAGGCGAAGCCTGTTTTCTTGTAAGAATGATGAATAAGTGTCAGAAAATGTTTTTTTCTCTGTGGTAAACCGCAACTCAGGTAGCAACTTTGGCCTGGCAAAACATAATAGCGCGAAAGTCTTGTTCAGACCTGGGCTGTTGCACTGATCTTACGACTGATGAAAGCTAGTTTGAACAAGCTGAAGAAAGTTAGCAGCTCCGGAGTTAAATGAGCATATTAGCGATTGCTTTATCGTGCATGCAGTGTAAGAAGTGATGGGCTCAGTAACGAAAGAGGCTTTGAACTGTTCTTCATTATTCATAGCTGCAGCCCATCCCTGAAAGGAGCACTCAGTGTTCAAGGCTTTCCAAGAAAAATAAGCAGGCTTTTCTCTGTGATTCAAAGACCATCTTCTCCTCCCAAGATACTAAATGCACAGCGAGTTTCATTTATGCCACAGGACGCAAACTCTTTTTATACCCCTTCTTCTTTCGTTTGAAGGAGCAACTCAAAGAGAGCTGTGAAGGGGAGCACTGCCCACAGCCTAATGCATGGTAAAATGAAACACAGGTTTTTTTATGTAGGCCTAGCTCTGCACATCCTTTCAGATTCATATCGTTGTCTTCTCACAGTGGAAAGATCGACAGAAACAGCCGTGGATTTTTCCAGATCTAAAGCAAGAGTGGATCTTGATTTCCTTCTATCTCTCAGAGATGAAAGCTTTAAGCACTCCTTATCTGATCGTGACAGGTTTAATGCTCTTGATATCTTTTAAATGTTTTTTAATTGTTTTTTCATATATATACCTTTGAGTTCCCTTATGCAAATAGATTTTTTTATATCTAATCTCCTCTGAAATATCTCCTGACAAATGAATAGCTTGTGCATTTTGACTGGACATTAGGTAAAGACAGGGTGATGTCTGACTTTTGCACACTACTGTATTTAATGAGTTAAGTCAGGTGGACTGGAGCAAGAAAAACACAAAAAGATGCAGGACAGGGATATTACAGGACAAAGTCTGGGAACAGCTGCTTTTGGCCATTTCCACAGCAGTGTTATCTGCAAGTGCTGAGACACACCTTTTTATGGCAATGATATTCACCATGAATGTCATCAATATGGTTGCATTTGTATAATAAAAAGAGATGTTTCCACCTCACCCTCTTTGTACATGCTTAATGGTACATTGGATCTCCAAAAAATACAACAATTTTATTGAACATGGGGGCCTGCACTCAGCAATAAGCAAGACATTATAGCTGCTTAAATCTTTTTTTTTTTTACATTGGACATGCCATCCTCAATGTCATTCAAAATCAGTGCACACACATACACCCTAAAATACTCAGGGCATGTCATATCACTTTCTCAGGATTATCGAACCACCATTGTCTAGCTTTTTCTATACCAATACATCTAAAATCTTGAGCATTGAGATAAGACTCTATAAAGCGTCTAGCCACTGGTGAGTTGAGGTCTTTCCTGCTGATACAGCTGTTGTATTCTGATCATCTGGTTTCAAGTGGTTTGATATATCTGTCCAACTGAGCAGTGACACAATAAAGAAAACATCATTCTTAGAATTGTATGAAATATGACTATTAAGGAAATATCTTTTACCTTTTTCTTTTTGGACGTGTAAAAAGAACTGGTTTTCACCAGATCATCGCATGCAGCACGCTGAAGGCAAGGAAAACAACATGGAGCAGCTGGAAATGTTGGGTTTTTTCTTAAGATGACAGTCAGCATATGCCAATCTGTCTTTTAGATTACATGCTACCCTAAAAGAAAAAAGAGGAGGCTTGATAAAACCTTGCAAACATTTAGAATCTGCTTTTAAAATATGCCGATGCTGCTGAATAACTGATTTAATCTGTTTACTTTCAAGGCCATATGTCAGGGGAAAAGTAACAAAAAAGACTTTTTAAGCCTTGAAATCTCAATGAATCCAATCTGCATTTAGCACAATCCAACCACGACTGTGGATAATGTCATGACTTAAAAATGATAAATCATTTCATGCACATGCTTTTTATACTCTACATCACAATCACAAATTCTGTTCACATGACACAACTGACTAAAAGGAAAGCCTTTTTTTAAGACAGTGTAGGAGAGGGTGACATTGGGAGAGCCTAAGAGGCAGGATGCATGTGGAAGTCCTTTGATTTATTGAAACCACTAAAGGAAATTAATCTACAAAAATGACTACACACATAAGGAACACTAATGACAATATTTAGGCAGAAAAAAGGACAAAGGGACATAAAGTAAACTGGTAAACAAACAAGAAATAACAAAAAAACAGGGCCTGTAAGAACAAAACACCAGTAAAACACAAAGCACACGACCAAGGTTTAAATACACATGGAACAAACCATAAACCCCTGGGACTGATAAGAGGATGAGGCTACAGACTAAAGACAGGTGGGACAAATGACTAGGAGGTGGGACCATAGAGGAAACACAGACGAAAACAACAACAAGACACACGAGGACAGATAAACAAAGGCAGACACAGACAGAAACAAGGAAAGACGAGGAAGGGCAAGACGGGATGTACTTACAGAGAGTATTTCCATATGTTAACTTCCATAAATAGTAGTAGAGTAGTAGTTTGTTTCCTTTCTTAAAGAACATAACAAACCATAAAATGAATTTATTCCTTAATGAAATTAGATGAAATTTTGATTGTCTCAATGAGAGAATTCAAATAACCCACAAACTCCTGTAATCAATGTATCATCAATGTGTCTTCCCCAGAGTATATATTCCTGGAAAGGAAGATCTTTATAAAATAAACTTTTTTTCAAAATGCCCCCTTTAAAGATTTGCAAAGTTAGTACCCATGGCTCTACCCTGTATTTGGATTCAAAAAGAAAATAGTTTTCAGTCAACACCAAATTTGCCAGGTACAGGTGCAGACCAGTAGAAGCAGAAGTACTTCTTAATTTTTAATTCCTTTATTTCCAGATTCATCAAACACATTACATATATGTCATGTAATATACAATTGTAATGCGGAGTGAGGAGGCGGACGCCTATACGGAGATAAGTAACTTTTATTAAGGGCAAATCCAGGGTCATGGTCATGACAGTCCAGGGACAGATGAGAAACACGGAGAGATCGAAAGTCAGACATGACGAACAGAAACACAGAATCCAAAAAATGCCAAAACGTAAAACTTCAAACAGTACATACATCAACAAACAAAGACCTGCAACAACACAGGGGACAACACAGGGCTAAATATAAGAAGGCTAACAAGGGATAACAGGACTAATCAGGGAATAATCAGGGGCAGAGTCATAAAAACAAGGGGCCGGACAGGGGATCAAAACAAAAAGCACGTGGACTAGACCAAAACACAACAGGAACACATGGACAGGATTGGGAGGGGCCAATCGTGACAACAATATTACATTTGTCAAGCTTAACTTACACAACTGTTACAGCTGACCCCACTGATGGGTAAATTGTGACATTTCTACTTATACCATTTTCAGTTGAATGATTCTGTAATGGTGTGTGTTTGAAACAAAGTTTACACACTCATTAGTAGCAGAGTTGTGTAGGTTAAAAATGATTTATCATGCTTAAAAATAATAAAAAATATATAAATATTTAGTGAAAAACTAAACATGTTAGGCTGTGTCTGGGTCTCCCTTACCAACTGACTGAACACAACAGTATCGGAAACCATGTCACACTTAAAGACGAAAGAAATTGTTCTAATTTCAACTCATTAAGAGTTGTTCCCTCGTGGATCCTTTTTTCCAAAGTCTCCTTCATGGATGAACCCCACTTCAGCTGCAGGGCTCTGGTCTAGACGCCCGAGAATTCTTCATAATGAGATTCACCCTGAGCCAGTTGACAGAGAAGAATAGGAGACATGACTAAATGTGTACATTCGTCTAAATATGTGTCTGTAAATCCATCAAACCATGGCCAGAGCTTACAAAACAGGCCACTCATACAAACATAAAACAGTAGGACGGTGTCATCATTAACAACAGGGGAGTTGCATCATGCTAGCTCCTTATATAACAACGCTGAGGGATTTGCACTGCATGTCTGTCTCAGAGTCCACATGAGGGAATTCAGGTATAGATAGGCAATTAAATTGAGAAATGATGCAAAAAAACATTTCTGCTACAATGTTTTGGGGTTGTGGGGGTTGGGCGGGTTTATCATGCTCTCTACTGTGCTTGAACTTTAATGTTGTTTACCTTCTAACCCCTCTTTAATCCCCGCCTCTTCTCTTTCCTCTCCACTTCATCATTTGTTTGCCTTTTCAGTTTTACTAGAGTTTTACCAAGGTAACTGTGGCTTGTTCCAGGTGGAAAGTACAGCATAAAATCCACCTGTAGTCTTTAACAACATGTACATTTCCATGTTAACCATACTAAGAGTTTTTATGTATCTCTGCATATGAAGAGTTTATTTACAAAAACAGGCAGTTGGCTTGTTTTGATTAAGTAAAATAACTCAACAAAGTACAGCTAACTTCCAAAATGAAGCCTCATATTGAATAAAGGCTTATTTTAAGTGCAAAACGTAACACTCTTTAACATAAAACAAGCAGGTAAAATGCTAATAGCCGTAACAAAAGCAGTCATTAATATGCAATCATGACGTTTGTCACAAAGTATATTTCGGGTTCCGAGTGCTGTGTGTTAAGAATAACTCCTCCAGCTTGTTTTTTGTTTATCATTTTTTACAAATTAACTTCTCAATTCAATAATCCAGTTAAAGGGGAATTCTGCAGATTTTTCTAAATTCCCACATGATTTAAAGGTTACGATGCAAACAAAGTCATTCAGAGTGGTTTGGTGTGAAACTGCTTCATTATAGAGAAACGTACTGAATCAGAACTGTTCACAGTGGTAGTGACAGGAACCAGATGTCTGAAGTGTTTAATGCCTCTAAAAGCTCCCTCACAGCAAGTTACTACATAAAATGGTTAGGAATACTCATCCTCCTGCCTGTTTTACAGTAGTTTTGTCATAAAGTTTTGGTCATATTTTTATCAACTTTTTGCAATATGTTCTTGGTGAATGGTGTTCTAAAGCAAAATAGAACCAAAAAACTTTTTTTTTTCAGGTTAACCACTATTTTACAGTCATCAACAATACATATAAAAACTCAGATACCCACATGCAGGTTCACTGGTGGTGTGGATGGTAAATAAAATTTCTGAGTCTGTATGTTTCTCCATAATGAACCAGTTCACATCACTTTAAAATACTCTGAATGACTCTGTTGTCATCTCAACCACTAAAGCATGTGGATATTTTGGAATTTGGAATTCCCCTTTAGTTGTGGTGGGCAGTATGGTGAGATATTTGTCATGATAAAAGTATATCACATTACAGGGTATAATGTGTGTATCATTAGTGCCTCTAGAATACAGAACAATTGTCTCATCATAGAAAGACTTCAAAATAGAGTTTTATACAGTAATTGCAGAAACTGCGCCAATTGTTGATTTTCTCTCCTGTTTCCTCTTGAATAGTTTTGCTACCTTCAAATAAAAAAAGTCTTTTTTAAATGTAGCACTACTGTTTTGGTGGTGCAGCTTGTTTGTTTCAACTTCCTCACAAACCTCAAAAAGGATATTGCATATCAGTGTACATTAAAGGGGTCAAACAACCACTGTAATCACGGTTAGTTACATTTTAAGTGTAGTTAATCACTTTTGTCTGATTTGCTCAAGTTGTGTTCTATCCATCCATCCATTTTCTAAGTCACTTATCCATCAGGGTCACGGGGGGGGGTGCTGGAGCCTATCCCAGCAGTCTTCTGGCGGAAGGCAGGATACACCCTGGACAGGTCGCCAGTCCATCGCAGGGCAGACAGACAGACACAGACAGTCAGTCACACACTCAGGGGTAATGTAGCATGTCCAATTGGCCTGACTGCATGTCTTTGGACTGTGGGAGGAAACCGGAGAACCTGGAGGAAACCCACGCAGACATGGGGAGAACATGCAAACTCTACACATAGAGGACCCTGATCACCCAGCCGGGGAATCGAACCAAGGCCCTCCTCGCTGTGAGGCGACAGCGCTACCCACCACACCACGTTGGTTTCTAAAGATAAAAAAAACAAACCAATTTTGTTATAGCTAAATGAGTTCGCAAAATAAGCTTCACTGGAAGGCAATAACAATAATTTAACAATAATAATAACAATAATAACCTGAAACCTGAAAATCACGTGGTTTTCACTGAGCATACACAGTTTCCGATTTTCATCAAACGACGTCCAGTGAAACCAGCAATGGTGAGAGAAAGAGAGAGAGAGAGATTTTCCTTTTGATTTCTTTAAATATTAAAGCTTTGTGGGTAAACTTGTTTTTTTTACAGAAAGAAAAGTCAATATTGCTTCACTCTGAACCGAGGACTTAAACAGCTGAATAACATTGCCTATGATGCCAAAACATTGTTTAATGTGAGAACATTCTCTGACATGCTTACATTTACATTTACAGCATTTAGCAGATGCTCTTATCCAGAGCGACTTACAAGAAGTGCTTTGTCTATCTAGAGAAAGTATCTTTGCTAGTTACCAATAGGTTAGAGAGAAAGACAGTCCTGAGCTCAGATACTGCAAGATACAAAAGTCAGTGCATGCTTGTGTGTGTATGGCATTTTTTTCTAGAAGCCAAACAACCTACTTTCATTGGAAGGCTCACAGACAAAGGAGTGGGAAGACCAATCATGGTGCATGGCCTCACCATCACCACATACATCATGTATTTACGCTATTTTGAATGGACTTTTAAAAGACTGTTCTATTTATGTTACATTCATATATATTAGAAGTGGTCTGCCAAAGCTATTGGTAAAGCACATTGCTATTTAGTCAACAACAGTGAAAATGTGTTTGCAGTGACATGTCCTTACTGCAATGCCTTTGTGGTTTACTATTAATTTCTCAGCACAAGGAAACAGGACAAAATTACTGTCACTGGTAATCAGCTATATGCTACAGACATGGCAGATGGAGTGTATTCATTAAATGGATAGTGGGACAAACTGTAAGAAATTACATCAAAGATCCTGCTCAGTTGACAAAAACAGGTTTCAGCTACAGGCCTCCGACTCCCAGCCATGAGTGATTAGAAGCTGACTGCAAGGCAATTAACCTGCAGGCTGGCAGGATGGGGGGATGTCTGTGGGAAATAAAAGCATGGCTAGATCAGATCTAATCAGACTCTGGTGGCTGTGTGCTTTTTCTTGTGTTTATAGCTGAGGAAACAGCTCATCCAAGGGGAAACACACACAGACGATGGCAAGATAAGACTGATACAGGCTCAATCTGTCTAAGAAGAGATGACACTAATAGCCAAGGGGACATAGTGCTGGTGGGGGATGGCCCTATTATTTCATTCCAATAAAAGAGCATTATTTTTTTGTCTTACATACATTTTTTATTTTACAAGTAGGATATTTATATTTATTATTTTTGTTGTTGTAATTAACAATAAAAATACAATTGTTGTGCTCAGTCCTATTACCAAAATCTACTTGCCCTGCTAAAAGAAAAGGAAGTACAATAAGTCGCATAATAGCAGGAAAGTACATCATCAAGACCCTTTGTAACAGTATGTGAGAGTGAGACTTAAGTGTATAATTATCATTTAAAACAAGCTAGTGAGACAGTGTAATGTAATAGGTCCAAACAAAAGCAAAGAAACATTAAATGCAAAGTACATTTTATTTGTGCCATGAGATTTAAACTCCTTTTCCTCTTTCTTTCAGAGGTGCCACTCACGCAAAGCAGACACACAGCAATTTAGTGAACACCAGAATATCCGAAACAGTGTCACACCATAAAATAAAAGAAACTGTTCTCATTTCAGATCATTAAGAGTTGTCCCTCATGGATTGTTTTTCCAAAGTCTGCCTTTGGAAATCTCCCTCATGGATGAACCCCACTTTATGAGTAGATCAGGTCTAATGAGACTCTGGTGATTATGTGCTCTTATAAATACTACAGCATAATTATAATCATTTAAAATAAGCTAACAATGGCAAGTCCATTTTCATCACAACTGAGAGACATTTATTTACTTTCCAGTCAAAACGAACACTGAGTACAAGTTATTCATTCTTCAAGAGATATTCCTGAGGAGATTAGATAGAAGATGATCCCCTTGCATAAGGAAAATAAAAGAAAAAACTGGAGTTTCAAAACAGGAGTTTTGAGAACAAATTAATAAAGGATAAAGGAAATGTAGCTCTTAACAACCTGCATGATCTGGTAGACCACCAAAACTGTCACCATCACATACGCAGTACTTAAAACGTTCACCTTCAGAAGCTAAAATCTAAAAAGTCTGCAGGTTTTCTGTCCATTCATCCACACGAATCTAGCAAAAAATCTGCTAGTGTTCTCAGAACAATGGACTTTGCCCCGGAGCCCAGACCTCAACACCACTGAATGTGTTTGGGACTACTTGGATCATGAAAATCAGAAAGTGCAACCAACTTCTAGGACTGAACTTTGGACCTGTGGGAAAAAACTTGTTGAAAAAAAAAAAGAAGTGAAAGTCTCCTGGAAAGAAAGAAAGCTGTAATATAAGACAAAGAGTGGACAAACTAAAAATGATATTCTGTAGTTGTTGAGGCTTGTGTGTAATTGTCTGTTAAATATGGTTTCTGCTTTTTCCTGATAATGGAAAATGAATAACTTGTATTTAATTGCTTAAAAGATTAATAATAAATAAATAAAGCGTGGTCTATTATTTTGTACAGTACTGTACACATCAATCAAATCAAATAAAAGAAACAACACTTAAGACTGCATTTGAACCAATAATCATGCATTTTTGCTTAAGATTCTGTGCATGTATAGTTGAAAATACATGGTGGGGCAAAACAGAGCTCTCCTGAGGGAATGTCTCTCATGCTGAGACTGGCGTTCTTCAGAGGAAGTATCCCTCCATTCATATCTGTGTGCTTTACCTGAAACCTCTGGTCTGTGAGCTGATATGTCTGAGCTGCTCTCTTCAAAGCACTCATCAGTCTTGGAGCTAAAATGTTTGCCCAGGGTGTAATGCTATTCTTCATTTATCTCAGGTTCAGTCAGATCTATCGGACTCCTGATCGTTCATTAGTCACTAAAACAGAGGGTCCAGAGGGTCTAAACAAACAAACCTACTTAACCACAGACACACACACACACACACACACCTAAGCCATCTCAGCACTAACACTGTGAAAGGTCCAACTGAGGTCAGCAGGGTTAAACTAGCAGAAAGCTCTGGCTGAACCTGAGCTGGCCTTTCTTAGCTCGCCTTTATTTAATCAGGCGTCTGTCCGAGTGGGAGCAAATTGAACTGGTTTAACCTTGTGAAGGATGGTCATAATAACATTCTGCTCCACTCCCTGAGCATAAAGCAGAGAAGCCATCACCCTGACCATTACCTTCCTTCCTTCTGACAGTCTAATTACTGCACATTCTGCAGCGCTTGTCCAAACAGTACCAGGACACATATAATTATGCATATACGTAATCATACCTGGGAGTGTGCTAAAGTAAGTATATCTCATGTAAAAGAATGAGGCCAAGACGGAGAGCAACTTTGGGCTTGAAATGCTAAACTTATTATGGCATCCTCAACTGAATCCTCACTTGCGCATCCAAATATGTGGTAAATAGCATTGCTAATACATTTCTTCTGAGCCACTGGGGTTGCAATGCAGGCTCATTCTAACAGCAGAGTGAAGGAAAATGAAAGAGCACCAGAGATCTGTAATTTGGCCCAAATGCACAGGGTTATGACACAGTACCGAAGTCTCCGCTGGCCACAGCTTGAAGATTAGAGGCAGCTATGGAGTTCATCACAGAGCTCACACATTGAGTGGTGTGCAGGGTTGTAACAATTTTCAATTTTGATTTCAGTGTCATCCCTCGGTTTGATTGTTTAGTCTGGATTAATACAATCACTCACACTTACTAAAGAAGAAGCTTTATGTCACAGAACATTGAAGTGCAACTCATGCATCTAGTCCCATGGGCCAGAAGTGATTTTGTGTCAACAAAGTCTGGAAACAACCATAAGAAATTTTGGGCTGCATATGGGTAAGTCTGTAGCCTTATTAGGATAAGTTCAAATTGACTGTGAAGTTTCTAAACCAATCCAATTCATTGTGAAGGCAGAGCTCAAACCGGGGATAGGGGAGTGTGATAGTGCGCTTGTCAGCATTATCCAGTGAAGAAGAAGCCAGTCATTACCACATAAATTCAACATTACTTTACACAATCAGCATTCACATGTGTGTGGACAAAAAGAAATGTGGTAAAAAGAAACATGATCTACTGCAAGGCTTACGACAGCGTTTTGCATGTGTTGTACTCCGGACAGATTAGAGGAATTTTTGGGCAGGTTTCAGAGGGAGCATTTCCTTGTGGCACAGTCCAGCAACAAAAGTTTGGTAAGTTGTCCCCAGATGTTTATGTTTTGTTTTTTTGTTTTTATTTTGTTTGCATATGACATGCATTCTTGTTAGGAGAACATGTCTGGCCCTGAGATCATGCTATATTGCAGAGTTAAACTAGATGAGCTTAAGTTTCTCTAAAATGGAGCATTTCATACCAACCACTCTCAATGATGCATCAAGTGTCAGAAGAAGGAAAACGTTAATTTTCTGCAGAGCTGTGGCCTGTAAGGAACCCTATTTGACACCCCAGCTCTATACCAGTTTGCAAAAACAGAACCTGACACATGCGACACTATGCTACTGACTCCTCAAAGGAACAAATGTAGTGCACATAGAACTGGATGTGTTCAAATTGTAGCTACACTCCTGCATTTGACAAAGGGCAGACAAAGTCCAAATCATGGCTTCTCTTTTCTTCTGCAAGTCAAACTCGAACATTTGTTTCAATCAATTTCTGATTTGGATTCACACTTTTACACTCCTAGATGCATCACATAAAATGTCAAAACTTTTGTTTTTCCCCTGCAGGAAGAAGTACAGAAGAATCACCTGACAGAGAGACAGGCAGAGAGAGGTGTGACAGTTTAAGTGTTGACAGGGAAGAAAACATGCGCGAGATTCACACGTACCTGCTCAGTAACCCTGTGATGACAGCCACAGTGCTACAAAGTTTAAAATTAGTTTGAGAACAAGTGCATTTCTAGAGCTTTAGACTAATCCCCAAAGATGCCAAAACAGTTCGCTTCACTCCGTCAGCCAGAATGACTTGTTGCAGCTGATGCTAAACTTCCAGCCTGTTCTGCAACACACGGCTTAAGCCAGCTTTGAAAAAGTCATAAAGTTAAAGCATGCCAGAACATCAACTTCACAATGATCACCCACTTTAGCTGAGTGTAGAGGATGCCTTTGTGCTCCTCCAGCTTGGCTGACTTGAGAGCTGAACCAAGAGGGGAAGAGGTCATGGAGAAGAAAAGGGAACCGAGCATGTTAGATGGGTTATTTAGAGGTCTTGAAAAACCCTCTTCTCCACGCTTCAAAAGTAGCTCATACGCATGCATATCCTAGCGGGGAGCAGTGTGTTACTGGGTCACCATTTGCACTCAAACATGTGCTTCTGAGGAGGGAAAAACTCCAAGATCAGGACATTCTTCACACGTCCTCTGCTCTCTGTCTGTCGCTAAGGCTACAGTCACACCACAGTTGCTCAATTCTGATTTTTTTGGCCCAGTTCTAATCTTTCTGACTTGATGATTCCAACTCATTTTTAAATGATCCAAATCTGCCTTTGGTGTAAACACACTCATCACTTTAGTCAATGCCAACATGCTACCAATACAGTCTAACAACAACAGACAAATGAACAGTGAATTGTGAATTTAAATAAATAAATAAACACAGGCTTAGTTGTAGAACATAGCCTACATCAACATAGCCATAGGGTTAACGCACAGCCTACATGAGCATGTAGGACACAGACTATGTGTGCACCGCCTTAGTTGTAAAACACATCTGACCACAGCCTAATTGTAGATTACAGCCTATGTGAACACTGCCTAGTTGTAGAATACAGTCTATGTCACCACAGTCTAGTTGCAGAATACAGTCTGTCACCACAGCCTAGAGGTAGAATACAACCTACGTGACCACAGACTAGTTGTAGGACACAGTCTATGTGACCACAGCTTAGTTGTAGAATACAGCATAAGTGAACAAAGCGTTAGATTAAATGTAGCCTGCATGAACACAACTTTAGTCATTTTTCTGTGCTAACACACAGTATCTGTGTCTAGAAGCTCCCTTAATGTGGGAAGTTAAGCAGGGGGATTCCTGTGTGCTCAAGAGGTCTACGCTCTCAAGTTAGCAGTAGTTTTAAGCTGTCAGAGTCAAAGGTCATAAGCGTCTCCGGGTTGTGCATCTGCAGCCTGGGCCAGGTCTCCTCACTCAAGCAGTCAAAGTGAGCAGCCAGCCGCACCCTAATGTGTATTAGCAATACAAAGAGGCTGGGGAGGGGCCTGGGCGGGGGCTAAGCTTTGATTTCGAGTAGATTTATGGCCGTGATGAAATCGGGCCTGAATATCCCCAGCTTCCCCATTTTCTCTATCATTTACTCCCATCTAAAGGCCCTGCCTTTGTTCCTTGGAAACGAACACCCGGGATGAAAAGGACAGCCCATCTAAAAGGAGAAAGGCAAGGGGAGGGTCCCCTGGCCAGCTGGAGATGTTTGTTTCTGGGGTCTTCATCAGCTGAAGCATGGTACAAGGTGGGCAGGAACAGCAGACCCACACTTGGTGCTCTGAACCTGAAACATATTCTCCTTACAAGTGCTGCCTAAATAATCACATAGATGAATGGAGCCAAAGTAGCTCATATGGTGGATGTTCCATTAAGCAGAGGTGGAGGGCTGAGTACACAAGATCAGAACAATATCCTCTCCACCCCTGCCCCATCCCATCCCCAGACGAGGGGCTCTATGTCCTGTAGTAAATACTGCCTGTCCCCTCATGACCCCAGCAGTGATAAATAACCCTTAAGGTTAACCACATTTGAAATGGAGCTGTGAGGCCATTATGGGCCCCCTGAGTTTTCTTGACATTTCCAATATGTTAGAAGTACAGGCTTGGAGTTGGAGCTGTAATTATACACATTCTGGGTTAGGACGTGTTGAAGTGTATAGAGGAAGTTGGAATTCCTTTAGTTGAGATACGTGAGTAATGCTATTTTGATCTGTTTATTGACTTGTTGCACCTTTTGTGACAAAAGCTGTTGATGGTGGCAAATGTACAATATGTTGGGTATTCAACATATTGGGTCAAACACCTGCCGAATCCTGCTTTATTTGTAAATAGGTGTAAATCTTTCTCTCTTAACTCTGTATGAGCGTGTTGTACACTAATTTAATCCTTTAATGCCTACAATGCTTTTTAATCTATTCCACTTCTTTAACAACTTGGTGTCTCATTGTAATTTTTCATTTGTTTTGATATGAAAAAATGAATAAGATATAATAAATTCAAAAATTCATTTTATTTTTAATTTGTCACAAATGGCCTTTAAACAAGCAAAATACATTTTTTTCTGTAACATACATAAAGCTCCAATTCCACATGCTGATTCATTTTACTACAGCCAGCATCTGTGCACTCCTCATAACTCCTGGGGGTAAATTTTATGGAGGTAAAAGTGACAGCACCCACTGCCAAGCATTAGGCAACTGCACTTTCATCTGTATTAGGGATGCAGCTTGTTTGGTCAGCTCCTGGAAAAGGACTGAGCCTGGTTCTGGTCTATATTTTACTTTAGACAAATAATCTCCATTCACAATACTGTGTAGACCAAAACTAGGCTTAATAGTAGGCTGGGAAACCAGCCCCTATCAGAACATTGCAAGCAGCATTATGTATTGTAATATACATAAAAATGTCCACTCTCCTTAAATAAATAAATAATAAATGCTTAACGAAATGCTTAATTTCATTCTGAATTTCCTGCTTGTTTAGGTCAGTGCATCGAGCAATACAAGCAGCACCATATCAGCCATAATAAAGTCACTAGTAGCATGCTGGTGTCTCAATCCCTATCTAATTAAATTTCTCGTTCCACCTTAAATGAAGTTACATTTTGGCACCTCAGGCATCAGAACTGCTGTACTGTTTACAGTGGAATGGGAAAATCCAAACATGAAGCTGTCGAATATCTGACTTCAGCTTCAAATTACTGAAGAATTAGGTGTGGGCGATAATAAATAATTGTCATATCCCCTCCTCTTTTGCTCTTGTCTACAATGCCCTAAATTTAACTAAAGACCAGGAGCAAACTTGATACATTTTACCCTCCACTGCACACTGCCTGTTAATGAAGCAAGGTTCTTCTTTATTTGAGAGTCCCATTTCATAGAGGAGGATTTCAACCACTACCACTTGTATCCAGCTCCAAGTTCCAAGATGACACTTGAAAACAAGGGGTAGGGGTAAAATGTGAAATATGATTGGGCCTAAACGTGTAAAGACCACATGCTTTATTTAAAAAATGATGTGTTTTCTGGTGTTATTGCTGAATCACTCTGGACTTCAGCTAAAGGCACCTGTGGAAAACCATGTAGCATTATTTTTTTTATAGCTTTCATAATTTAACTCACCCACCAGGACACTTAAGCTGCACAGCAAATGCTACAAATGTTTCTTAGATAGTAAATTACACTCAGGGAAACCCACAGCAGAGACAGAGACAGCGGTGACTTTACCCTACTGTTGTTGTTAACTTATTTTCACAACAAAACAGGTAATTTAACAGTGGATGTTCAAACAACTGTATAGCTGTACTCTATAACAGTACACTTCAAAACTTTGGGGTTTTGTTTTTTATCATTTTTTACATATTTTCCTAGAGACAGCTGTACCAAGAGAAATGTATTGTACATCTTGTACTTGGTAAATTAAAAAAGATTCTGATTCTGAATAATACAAGCAATTCCCATCAATTTACTGGTGTCTTGAGGGACAGTCCAGCACAGTGGACTGAACACTCAACAGTCAACTGCTTTATTTCAAATATGTTAAATAAACATATGACAGCCAAATAGCTATGGACTTAACTTCTGCTGCAAAAGTTATTTTTTCTTAGTATCACTGGCTAAATGTAAACCTTTGGGATTGAATCTTTTGCTTCACATATCTATATGGCAGATTTCAGAGTTGGCCTAATCCAAACTGAATAATTCATTCTCCACTAATCCACTAGATTAGTGGTCATTCTCCTCTAATCCATTCATTTTGCCACATTAACTTTGTACTTTGTACACTTTGTATGTAATAATTCTGAGAGGCTTACTGTCATCAATATTCACCATATTCAGAAAATCTCCTCTGCAATAAAAGCATGCCTATCTACTGTGTCTTGCAGTGAATAAGCAAATATGAGCCAATTGGTATTTTATTATTTTTACCATACAAATATGCAGAATATGTATTATCCAGATGAGACGGATGGTATTAGCAGGCCTACTGACAAGGTTTTAAGAGTCTGCTGCCATCTCGTGGTTGCTTATAAAGTGCACACTGAATTTGTAACCCTCTCGATCCATCCGTTATACCTTCCTATATCCTCATAATAGTGGTGTAAAATGCATCTGTGCATTCTAATGCATCAATTCAAAAGTGGCAATTCAACTCTGAAATGTAATAATCGATTATATTCAGCTGTAACAGCCTTCAGTATAGTATGCACTTAGGTTTTCAAATGTAGAAATCCTCACAAAAAAAACATACTACATTGGTTTTATCTATATGTACTTTTTATATCTATTCCACTACTGTGTAAATACTTACCCAGCCACTTTTTGTGCATTTTAATGTAATCAAATACTGCTGAAATTTGAAATCACTTCTTAAAGAATCGTGATCAAACCAAATTGTTGAGAGATTTGCTTAGTTTCACAAACACCCAGCATCAAAACACAACCTACACCTGCATGTTCATTAGAACATTTGGGTGAAAAATCGAATTAACAAGACTGATCACTTACCCCAGACGCAGTCCATCAGCCAAGACATGTTTGTCTTAGCCCACAGATTTTAAATGGCCTGTGGCTTTTGTTTAAGAGTTGTACATTGTAGTTTTTCCTTTCACCTGATGGGGGCAGCAGTACCATGTAATGCACCACACGGTGGTTAGCTAAGTTTCAGAGAAGTTAGCTAAAGTTTAAGACCTGTGGCTTCATTTACTGAATAACCTTAGTCAAGACTACAGTATGGTATAGGACTCTTAAGATGTGATTTAGAACCTAATGGAGTAAACTAAAAAGGCCAAACTAGCTAAATCTAAACAGCTTTGAAATTTTGCTGCTTTCAGGAACTAAATAAAAGCTTTTCTTTGATTTGCTAGCCTCTAGATAAGTTGGTGTTAAAAGAATTCATTGTTAACATTCAATAAATGATTTTAGTATTTTCTTTATTTGTTGTTTTGGGTAAATATCAGCATTTATTCATATACAGTTGTAAGCTAAAGTGTAAGCACCCCTGGTCAAACTTTTCTAAGTAAAAAACACATCATCTGCAGGAAACAAACTTAAATACTAAGATTTAGAGCACAATTTAAATTTTTTTTGCTGCATGAAGAACATTTATTCTTGAGATTGTTCACTTCATGGCATATTTATATATTAAGTGTTTAAAAGGAAAAGCTGTGTTTGCAACAAAGGTCAAGCAGTGTTAGACTTAATGCAGCTCCTGGAAGGAGTGAATATTGAGCAAGAGAAAAGTACAAAGCCTTAATGGAGGATAACTGAAACGAGTGTTGCACAAACTCTGCCTCACTCGCATAACTAACTGCATGGTGTGTAACTGGGATCAGTCTGAAGTCTAAATGATGATGTGTGTGATTTCGGTATTAACTCTCCACTAAGCATTCTTAAATACGACCCTTCGTGGTTAAATGGGGTGATGAAAATTAAATTTCAAATGTTCATACTTTCAGCGTCCTCGTCTGTGAAACAGGAGGAGAAGAAGAAATAGTACAGGATGTTACTTGATTGCAGAACAGCTGCATGCCTACACATATCAAATATACAAAGTCTCGTTTTATAGAAACAGCTTAGCTCGTCTCTAGTGTAGACAGTAGAAAAAGCCCCTCTTTTTGTTGACCATTGGAATATTTCTTTCTTACTGAGGCTAAGAAAAGTAAATTCATTCAGAACTTGCCATGGAAGTGTGCAGACTTGCTTACAACCATATAAACAACAGACATGCAGAGGTGCAGGAAAGTACAGCAAATCAAAAAGGAGACATGCTGTGAGGTGGTTACATCATCGCTCAAGGTTTCCTGTTACCTCGCTCAATGCAAACAGCCAGGTTGACACACAAGAAACAAAGAGAGAAAATAAAAATTGTG
Source organism: Pygocentrus nattereri (assembly GCF_015220715.1). NCBI lineage: Eukaryota > Metazoa > Chordata > Actinopteri > Characiformes > Serrasalmidae > Pygocentrus > Pygocentrus nattereri. Next base: position 8,423,941 of record NC_051224.1, read on the forward strand.
GGATCAGACGGGGTGTATGCATCCCTCATATCTACACCTGCAGTAGTTCAAAGTAGCCACACATGAAAAGTCTGATTTTTATGGATCATTTACTTACGGTAGGTTGTGGAGGAGGCCATTCAGTCCAGCATAGTCAATGCACTACTGGACTGGCATCTGCTAACAAAATAGTGCCATGCAAACAACATTACTGGAAAGAGTTTTCTAATGCAAAGATTTACAAACATGCATTGTAACTTTAACTGTCTTGAGGTAGATGGCTATAGGTGTGAGTTGCGTTAAGGAGAATTTCACTGATGTTTAAAAATATCTATATAATTCAATCACTGTGAATGTCAAGACGTCAAGTCATTCAGAGTGGTTAATGTGAAATGATCCATTGAAGAGAAACTTACTCAGGTTTCTGTAAAGGGGTGGTGGTAGGAAACAGGAATCATGATGATTACTGCTCAAATACTTTATTTGAAATCCAAAAAAAGCCCCATGAATCTACGCATATCACCTGAGTTTTTATATGTAATGTTAACAATGGTAAAATAGTGGTAAATCACAACACCCTGCATACAGCATGTTTGACATCGGGTTTATTTCACCACCGCTGTGAACAATTTTAACTTGGTGAGCTTGTCTAGAACAGTGCATTTCACATTAAATGACTCTCAACGACTTTGTTTGCATCTTCACAATAACATTTTGAAGAAATTCTTCAGAAAGGGCCTAAATGAACAGATGACACAGGTAAAAATAAGGACCAAGAAGGGCTACAGATGTAGATAACTATAAATAAAGTCAGGGGACATGGCAACTTTTTACCCCCCCCCACTTTTCAGAATATCAACCTGCCTAACTGTCTGAGGAAGCTGTGGTTCAAAATTGTGTGAAGAATGAATCTGATGGTTAAAGAAGCCCTAACAGTGTTTTTAACAAAAGATTCTTAAATTGTTGTGTTACACTTACAGCATGTCTAACACCATGCAAGGAGGCTAGAGATCCGACAGAAACCCTGAAAAGAGCAGCAGAAAGAATGGAGATACAGTGCAAACAGAGATATATTTAAATTACACACGGTCTCCACAGCCTGTAATTATTAAATATGACCCGGTTACTTGAAATTAACCTTATCTTTACTTACTTGTATCACAAATAGAGATACACAATGACAGTGGAATCATATTGGTATCGGCACCCATTTGTTTAAAACATTGTCGGCATAAGGCAGATGTTTAGATTTGACTGATATGTGAAACCAATATTTGATTATGCACTTATTGCACCATAGAAGAATGGAACGTCTAGGTGATACTCGACGACTGAGCTAAAAAGTCTGTATTGTATTTATTTTACTGCATTTGTAATTCTACAGAATGTTACATTTCTGCTAATTCAAATGGATTTAGTCAAATTTCTACATTTTATGAATGTTTATGCATTGGCAAAAATGTTAATGAAAAACATCAGACATCAGTGTCAGCCTACAATTCCCACATCAGCGAATTTCTAATCACAGTTTAAAGCAGATTAGAACATAGTGCTGCTTTAATGTTCTATCTTTAACACTAACAATGTACTGCCAATGAAATATCCATCCACCCATCCATTTTCTAAGCCGCTTCTCCGTCAGGGTCGCGGGGGGGAGCTGGAGCCTATCCCAGCAGTCTTCGGGCGGAAGGCAGGATACACCCTGGACAGGTCGCCAGTCCATCACAGCCAATGAAATATCTTAAATAATTTTACAGTACATATAATTAATTATATACACAAAGAATATGAAGGAGTTCTGGCTGGTTAAATGGCTACATACAAAGTGAATGTGTCCTGCAGGAGGAGCATCAGCCCTTTCTAAGAGGAAGAGGAAAAGACTTATCGTGATAACAAAACAAAAATCCCTTAACAACAAAACCTCAAAATACAGTAACTTGCATGACTTCTGCATGATCAGATGTTCACTTGTGATGGAAACTAACTGTTACCTTGAGAATGAGTAGATATGTTTCAGCCCTGGGTGATCTCTGCTCAGTGGTACAAGAGCAAGAGGAAATCGTGACCATCAGATGGTCAAGAAATGGAACAATGTGAGAAATGAACTGCACTATTTAGCTGCTCTGGGCTCTTACGTATCCAAGCTAATCTAGAAACTATTTGACTGTTGGTTGTTTTCATTTGTTACAACCCCAATTCCAATGAAGTTGGGACGTTGTGTAAAACACAAATAATAACAGAATACGATGATTTGCAAATCCTTTTCAACCTATATTCAATTGAATACACTACAAAGACAAGATATTTAATGTTCAAACAGATAAACTTTATTGTTTTTTGCAAATATTCACTCATTTTGAATTTGATGCCTGCAACACGTTCCAAAGAAGTTGGGACAGGGGCAACAAAAGACTGGGAAAGTTGAGGAATGCTCAAAAAACACCTGCTTGGAACATTCCACAGGTGAACAGGTTAATTGGAAACAGGTGAATGTCATGATTGGGTATAAAGGGAGCATCCCTGAAAGGCTCAGTCATTCACAAGCAAGGATGTGGCGAGATTCACCACTTTGAGAACAACATTGTCGAGAACAATGTTTCTCAACGTGCAATTGCAAGGAATTTAGGGATGTCATCATCTACAATCCATAATATCATCAAAAGATTCAGAGAATCTGGAGAAATCTCTTCAAGTAAGCGGCAAGGCAGAAAATCAACATTGAATGTCCGTGACCTTCGATCCCTCAGGCGGCACTGCATTAAAAACCGACATCATTCTGTAACGGATATTATCACATGGGCTCAGGAACACTTCAGAAAACCACTGTCAGTGAACACAGTTCGTCGCTCCATCTACAAGTGCAAGTTAAAACTCTGCCATGAAAATCGACTATGAAGTGTAGGTTGAAAATGATTTGCAAATCAACGTATTCTGTGTTTATTTATGTTTTACACAACATCCCAACTTCACTGGAAATGGGGTTGTAGAATAGCTGGTCCTAAATCAGCACTTTGCAATGCAAAAACTGAAAGATCCCTTACCTCAAGCCTCATACCTTATCTCAGGCCTCACTCCAGTCAGAACTGCTAGCAGTACCAACTCATAGACTATGAAGTGTTGAATCTAAAAGGAGGAAGACGTATTATCATGACAACACAGTCCATTTTTATAAGTGTTTCCGAAGTTTTGTCACCACTAGAGGGCACTACGAGTACACTGTAATGTCATATGGCCAATGGTAAACGCCCCTTCCATGTTCCAGTCTTTCATCAATGAAATACTTTGTGACATGCTTGACCAATGGGTCATAGCGTACACTGATGACATCCTTATTTATTCCAAAAATAGGGAGGAACACGTTGCTCATGTCAGACATGTCTTGAAATGATTACAAGATCAGCTGTTTGTAAAACTTGAGAAATGTGAGTTCCAGAGATCTGTGATTTCCTTTCTGGGTTACATCATCAGTGCTCAAGGTATTCAGATGGACAATAACAAGGTGAAAGCCGTTACGGACTGGCCACTTCCCTACTCCATCAAAGAACTACAGCGATTTCTTGGGTTTGCAAATTTTTACCGGCGATTCATCCATGGTTTCAGCACAATTGCTGCTCCAATGATTTCCTTGTTACAGGGAAAACCCTGTCCCTGATATGGACTGAAGCTACTGAGTCCAAATTTACTACTGCTTACATTCTTAAACATCCAGACCCAACCCTGCCTTTCATTGTGGAAGTAGATGCGTCTGACATGGGGATAGGGGCTATCCTGTCACAACATCATGGTACACCTGCAAAAATGTATCCTTGTGCCTTTTACTCCAGAAAACTCACTCATACTAAGCGAAACTATGATGTTGGTAACCAAGAATTATTAGCAGTTAAGGCTGCTTTGGAAGAATGGAGACACTGGCTAGAGGGGGCCCATTATCCATTCATGATTCTCACTGACCACTGAACCTTGAATATATAAAGGCAGCCAAATGTTTAAACCCACGTCAGGCACAGTGGGCTCTTTTCTTTACCAGATTCAACTTTACCCTCATTTACCGACCTGGCTCCAAAAATACCAAAGCAATGGCTCTCTCCTGTCTCCACAAACCCGATGACATCCCTGTCAGTAAAAAAAAAAAACATCATCCCCTACTCCTGTATAGTGGCACCCGTAAGGTGGGAAATCATGGACCAAATACAACAGGCATGTGAAACTGATCCACCACCCACAGACTGCCCACGTGAAAAACTTAATCTTCCCCACACACTTCATAATGCATTACGAAGCAGGACGCCATGTCAATTGCCTGCGGGGCTGCCGGAGACCCTCCCCATTCCTCATCATCCATGGTCTCATTTGTCTGTTGATTTTATGACAGATCTCCCTTAATCTCAAGGCCATACATTCATCATGGTGGTCATTGACCGATTCTCCAAGTACTCATTCCATTAAGTAAGTTACCCACTGCCGTGGAAACTGCTGAAAAATTTGCCTCGCATGTTTGGCAAGCCTTTTGTAAGTTGCTAAACATCACAGTCAGCCTGTCTCCTGGGTATCATCCCCAATCCAGTGGGCAAGAGGAAAGACTCAACCAGGAAATTGGCAGGTTTCTGCACACGTATTGCAGCAACTCAAGCCGTTATTTACCCTGGGCAGAATATGCACAAAATTCATTAACGCATACTTCCACAGGCCTAACCCCATTTCACTGTCTCACTGTCTCCTAGGGTAACAACCTCCTCTGTTTCCTTGGTTGGGAGAGCCATCTGAAGTTCCTGCCATGGATGAATGGATGAGGCGGAGTGAGCAGTCATAGGAGGAAGCTCATGTTCATCTACAGAGGGCAATAAGATCCATGCGGACTGCCATCACAGATACTGCCCTACATATGAAGGGCAAATGGCTGTCCACGAAGGATTTGAAATTTAAATTGCCATGCAAAAAATGAAGTCCTGACATCCAGTTATGGTGATGGACTTCCAGTTATGGAAAATTCGACGGTAAAGACCACTAGCCTGCTCTGTGGTGAATTAAGAAACAGGTGTTGGTTAAGTAAGATGTTTAGAATACTCTCTTTTACCTCTTTGGTTTAAAAGAAGGGGCGGCACGGTGGAGTGGTGGGTAGTGCTGTCGCCTCACAGGGAGGAGGGCCTGGGTTCGATTCCGGGTGACCGGGGGGTCCTCTCTGTGTGGAGTTTGCGTGTTCTCCCCGTGTCTGCGTGGGTTTCCTCCCACAGTCCAAAGACATGCAGTCAGGCCAATTGGACATGCTAAATTGCCCCTGGGTGTGAGTGACTGTCTGTGTCTGTCTGCCCTGTGATGGACTGGTGACCTGTCCAGGGTGTATCCTGCCTTCTGCCCAAAGACTGCTGGGATAAGCTCCAGCACCCCCCTAACCCCCCCTGTGACCCTGATGGAAAAGCAGCTTAGAAAATGGATGGGTTTAAAAGAAGAACTTACTGGTTTGCAGTTCCAACTTCTTTCAGATGGTGTTTATACAACGACGGCAATAGGTTAGTTCTGCTGCATGCACTATGTTGCTCCCCACAAAAGTTCAGCGTGTGGATTGGCTTTGCCCCATAGTCAGGTCGAAATGCAAGGGAAGGGAAACCTACTTGGTTAGGGAAAGAGTAGGAATATTCGGTTACAGAAGTGTTTTTGTTTGTGTTAATAACATAATTTTTGGGTGTACGATTAATTCAATCCACAGCAGTCAGAATGAGTATTCAAAATGCTAGTCAATTACAGTCCACTGCAATAGCTTCACAAGCTGAGATTCAGTTGAATGTAAGAGATTTAAATAGCTTTGTTAAATTGAAATAAGTCATGAGCAGGCTAAAGCAATTAAAATCTACAATTGTTTTCCTCCAAGAAATGCACTTAACGCCCGACAATATAAATAGAGTAAGAAGAAGGTGGTCTGGTCAGGCATTTTTTGCATCATTTTCCTCTCATGCAAGAGGTGTAATTACTCTGATACATAAATACGTCCCTTTTCAAGTAATGAATACAATCAGTGACCGCTCAGGGAGATATATCATTGTTCAAAGGAAAGGAAAAGGAAAACTTTTGTCTGTTCCGTTAAATCTAGTAAATGTATATGGCACAAATGATGATAACCCAATATTCTTCAGAAACCTAGTTTCTATTACTAGCCTCAATGGCAGGTTATTTTGTAATAGGAGGAGACTTCAACTGTACCCTCTCCCCAGATATTGATAGGTCAACAAGCTCAGACATATCTTATCAACAAACATGGCTAGAGCTGCATCAGTGCCTTAAAGATTTAAATTTTATTACTTTTTAACTTATTTGGTGATATAATAACCCTAATACTAGAATGTTCTCATGTTTTTCAAGTACACATCAGACATTCTCCCGCATTGCATGCTTTTTAGTGTCAACCCCTCTTCAAACCCAGATTAAAAAGAGTTGGTATGATAGTATAGTTGTTTCTGACCATGCTCCAGTTTCTTTTACATAGGCACCACCTAGCTTTCATAGAGGTTCTCCAAGGTGGTATTTTCAAACAGCATGGCTAAGGGACCCTGATTTTTTGAAGTTCATAGGGGCACAAATAGACCTGTATTTTCAACTTAACACAAACGAAACGACGGCATCAGTAAGATGGGAGGCTTTTAAAGCCTACCTAATGGGGCAAAGGATAAGTTATATCAAGCCGCAAAATTAAAGATCATAAAATAAAGTTTAAAAAACTAGACGATAAAATTAAAGAAATGGAAGAGCAAATTTATTCAAGTAGTGATCCTTCTAGACTTATTCCCCATTTGCATATACTAAAATCTCAATATAATGAGTTGTCATCGAACCAGGCAATAACGAGCTTGTGGCACCTAAAGCAGAGCTATTATGAACAGGGAGAGAGAGCAGGGAAACTTCTGGCCTGGCGTATTCAGCAATTGCTGTCAGAGAGGGCTATAAATGCAATTGAAGATGAGGATGGACACATAACAGTTGACCCAGAAGAAATAAATAATTTATTTCGAACGTATTACCAGACCCTATACAGTTCAGAATATTCATATATATTGCAACAAAGGCAGTCAGAATTTCTTAACTTTCTACAATTCTCTACGTTGGATGAAGTTAACTATTAACTATTCATGAGTAAATTGATTCCACCCCTCATGGATATGTATCTTGAGTCCTGCAAATCTGACATTCTACCCCCGACTCTAAATTGTGTGCTAATTGCGCTGTTGGTCAAACCTGGGAAATGCCCAATAGGTCAAAAGTAATATAGACCAATTTTACTTCTAAATAATGATACTGTGTAAAGTATTAGCAAGAAGATTGGAATCCCTTCTACCAAAAATGATACACGAGGAGCAAAATGGTTTTGTATAAGGGAGGCAAGCCTTTCACAACATTCGGCGAGTATTAAACATTGTACATATAAGTACTGAAATAGATGATAGAGCTGTACTGTCATTGGATGCAGAAAAAGCTTTTGACCATATCGAATGGCAGTATATGTTTGATGTTCTCCAGAGAATGAGTGTAGGAGATGGATTTATAAAATTGATTCATATTCAGTATGCAAACCCTGAATCTGCTAGAATTCTCACTAATGGGCTGATTTCTTCTCCATTTAGATTACACAGAGGCACATGACAAGGTTGCCCCTTATCAGCTCTTTTATTTACTGTTGCCACAGAGCCTTTGACCATAGCCATTCGAACACATACTAGTATCAGGGGTATAGAGATTGGTGAGGTAGAGCATCGTATATCAATATATGCAGATGACAGTTTTATTTCTCTCCAATTTGAAGCAAACTATTCCTGTACTTCTTGAATTAATTGGCTCCTTTGGTATTATTTCTGGGTACAAGATAAACAACAGCAAATCATTTATAATGTATCTGCAGGAAAAGAACAAAACTCAACTGCCTCTGTTAATGCCATTTAGTGCCACTGAGGAGGGATTCACATATCTTGGAATTAAAATAACCAGTGATATGAGTAAACTTATCACAACAAATTATAACCCATTTGTCGTCTCAATATTAAATTTGATCTCCAGATGGACCAAGCTCCCCATATCTATGATCGGAAAAATTTTTATAATTTAAATGTCTGTCTTGCCTAAATTTTTATATCTTTTTCAGGCAATTCCTCTTCATCCACCACCCTGTCTATTTAACCTTCTCAAAAAAACAATCACACACTTCATATGGAGCGGTAAATGTCCTAGGTTGAGATATTCTCTGCTTTACCTACCATATGATAGAGGAAGGCTGATGTTACCCAATTTTAAGTGATATTACTGGGCAGCTCAAATACGTGCCGCAATGTTTCAGAGCCACCACCAGCATGGACGTTAATTGAATCACATGATATAAAGAATCTCCCATTAAAGCTGTATCTCTTCTCATCTGAATGTACATCCCTTAAAAAACAAACAAAAAAACCCTTTCTCAAAAATACAATATCTGTGTGGTATGAAGTTCTCTGCTATCTTGGAGAGACGTCACATTTTTCTCACTTCAGTCCAATTTTTGGTAATAATAACTTTTGTCCTGGGAAATCTGATCTAGGTTACAGGACATGGTCAAGACAAGGCATAAGCAGTGTGTCAGATCTTTACAGAGATGCAAAAATGATGACCTTTGAGGAGTTCAGGAACACGTATAATATCCCTCAAAAGCATTTTTATAAATACCTTCAAGTAAGAAGCTTTACCCTTTCGAGGCGCAAAATTTCTTTATATACCACCACTTTCTTCATAAGAAGAAATAACTCTAGACCATTTAGAGGGTAGAGGCCAGATTTCCGTTCTCTATAGTTTTATGGTGGGAAAAATCAAAAGAATCTTCTAACTGTAAACTTCAAGCCTGGAAGACCGACCCTAAATGAGGAAATATCTGAGGAAGAATGGAGTCTGGACTGTGAGAAGGCCCAGACTCAAGCATTAAATACTAATTCGGAGCTTCTTCAATACAAATGGCTAGGCAGGTGGTACATCACACCATTCAGACTACACCAAATTAACCCAAATATTCCAGATACTTGTATTAAGTGCAAACAGAGTAGAGGTACACTGTTCCACTGTATGTGGGAATGCTCTGTAATACAGGATCTCTGGAAAAGGGTAATCCACGCAGTGTCATTGATTATTGACAAGGATGTTCCTCTTAGTCCTAAACTCTGAATTTTTCAAATCTGGGAATCAAATATTCCCAGATGAACTAAAAATCCATAAAAAAGAATCCTCCTTGATTAACCTGTGTCTCCTTGAAGCTAAACATGTAATAGCTTGATCCTGGAAAAATGAAGAAGCCTGTGGATCTATCACAGTGGATAAAAGGAATGACCTCAAGTCTTGCATCGGAAAAAATAACTTATTTTATCAAGGGTAAAATAAATGAATTCAGAGATATATGGGAGGTGTTCCTGAATTTTCTTGAAAAGGGGAGCTTGCTGACTGATGATGGACAATTCAATGACGTGTACTTTGATATAATGTAAAGCCTACATTGGAGCACTACAAAAGAACTGGACATGACTGCAGTGCAGCAGACTCATATAAAGTGAACTGTGAATATTACGTACACTTTTATTTTGTACTTGTTTGTTTTTGTTTTGTTTTGACTGGATATTTGCTGTTGTTAAGTTGTAAACTGTCTCAATAATCATTGCTCTAATTCCTTCCATCATCTTGAAAATCAAATAAAGATATTGATAAAAAAAAGTGTGCAGAATTTTCACAGTTCACTTTATACCAATCTGTATATAGGGCCTTTTAAGATTGTCCGGAGGATTAGCCCTGTTTCGTAGTGGCTTCAGTTGCCTAATCACTATAGGATTTCACCTGCATTTCATGTCTCATTACTCAAACATGTTTCTACTGCTGGTCATCAGGTTTCTACCAAAGTGGAGGCCCCCTGTTAGGACTCTCCAATACTTGGTAGATGGGGAGGGCTATGGTCCAGAGGAACAATGCTGGGTTAGATCAGAGGACATTCTGGACTCTTCTCTCATCAGAGATTTTCACTGGGACCATCCTGACCATCCTGCTCCATGGTCACGGGGTCGGCCAAGGGTTTGGCCTAGGCAGCGGGGCTCCTTGGCATCAGGAGATGCCGTTCGGGGGGGAGAGTCAGCAATTCACTATTTGGCCACCAGATGTCTTACTCTCCCGAGTACTAGCCCTGTTCCCAATCAAACCACCTGTACCTAATCTTAATCAGTCACACCTTAAATACTCCTCTCATTCAGCCTGTCAGTGTGGAGTATTGCCAGTTCCTTTGTGTCTGATTACTGAGCATTTGTTTCGTTTTGTCTGTCTTGCTGGTGTCTTTGACCCTCTGCTTGATCTATTGGAATCTGCTTTTACCTTTTGCCCCTTTTGCTCTGTTTGCCTGGCTTTTGGACTGATTTTTCTGGATTGCCCTTTTTACCAATAAATCTGCACATGGATCCTTCTCAAGTTCCAAAGTCCGCTTTGTCACACTTAGCACTAACTTTTGGCTCATGATTATGAAAATGCTTTGAAGATCAGGTGGAACGTTGTGGAACAAATACAAAACAGCATCATTTTCTTTAATCAGGAAGCCTTTCAGACACACATTCTGCCTCTACAGCTTTTAATAACCGTTGATTAAATGTTTGAAGTATGCAGATGTTACTTCACTTTGTCCAGCTTGTCTGTGCATAACCCATGTTGGTGATGCTGCTCCCACCTAAATCAGAGAGTTTACTTAGCTGCCATAACCTGCCTTGGAAGCATGCAATTCCACATTATTACATAAACCAACAGTTTTGAAAAAATGTAATTTACACAATTGTCACCTCAGTACTAATGTAGACCAGCCAAGATCTGTTTGCTCTCTGAAGTTTCCTTCTTAGTTTTGCACTGTAGCTTTAAGCCTTATAGCTAACAAGTAATGGACGCTTAACCACTACTTGGCCTCCTGCAAGCTGTTTGGCTACATTATCACACACTCTTCTCTAACTGCATCAAGTTAAGTAATCTCATATATGTTTATTAATTTGGGGTTTATCCATTTATACAACTGGAGCTATGAGGCTAATGTAGCAAACAAATCATTCTAGCTTACCAATTAGCATCATACAAACTGCCTAAATGATTACACATTTTTCTCAAAGCTTCAGCTTCCAGATGGCTGTTAGAACTGTTTTTAGCTAGGCAGTGTAGTTTATCACACAAAAGGTTCAGACAGATTTCAATTATTTCTTTATTTTAGATGAAGCAGTGTGGATGAAGGGCTTCCGCTAAACGCTTAGCCTGTTCCTGACTGAACACAAATACTGTGCATAAATGAGAAAGACTGGCTGAGGTCACATTATGCCTTCTGTTCATTTACTGTACAGACATCTGTTCATTGTATGGAATAATTGATTACGTTTTTGCTTGCAGGTGCAGCTCAACTGGTATGAATATGTGCTACTTTAGCAGTGCTTATAGGGAGGATGGAAACATCTGCTTTTCCTCCCATGAAGAAAATACTTTAAAAGTGCTTCGTTCTCTATAGTATCCCATGGGAGGGCTTTGCTCCATTTTCCAGTAAATTCTTAACCAAAGCAACTAGCTAGCCAAGATGAGCTATAACACAGGTAAGCGTTGTTTTATCTGGAATTAGCTCTTGCCTTTGCAGTAGCTTTTCTTCCGGAGGTCCACACAAGTTTATTATGGGTTTCTTAGTATTATTAACCAGTTATGTAAAATTGCAAATTAATTTTATTAGGTTTAAGTATTGCTAACACATGAAATTCATTTTAGCTCTCACCAAACAACTTTTTTTTGTCTGCCTTATAATGTATCTTAACATGTGCCAATAGTTATAACAAATTTTATATACCATATCGGTATATGATCTATACATGCAGCAAAGCATTATTTTGAACTAGCTTTAGTTAAGTATTCTTAACAGTACTTCATAATATCACTAGACAGTGATCCAAATGAGGTAAGACTGCATTGCTGAATAGGGTATAAACACATTTTTATAACCCACAGGCCTCTTTTCATTTCTACTATATTTTCTATGTGCTTTGACTTTGCCTGCCCTGTGTCATTCTTCAGTTCCCTCTGGTGACGAAATGAAGTACTGCAAGTGGAGATGGAGGAAAATTAGATATTATTTATTTTTGCCTTATTAAAAAAGGAATACAGAAAGAAAATACTGGCTTTTAAAAGGATATTTGGGCACAGGTATAATACACAATATAAAATAATTCTGCTCAATTTCACAGACACTGAGTCTATAGTTAAGTCTAGCGATTAAATCTAGTGGAGGCAAAAACATAGCACCATTTCATCATTTAAAGAATGAAAAAAATATATATAACAAAAGTTCTTTTTTGGTTTATCACACAGAAATAAGTACAATTTCAAGTCATCAACAAACAAATTCCCTTTGAGAGCATACTTCTAGATATGAGATACTGGGTAAAACACAACACAAGCATAAAAGATGATGTATACTCGTCCTCCATTTCTCTCCCTTGTGGTCAGCATCGAAATGTGGGGCCTTCATTGACAACATTTCAACATTCATATTTACAAAAGCTATGTAAAAGTGACATAAATAGAATCACAAGCCACAGACAGTTTGGCATATCATCCTCTAGGAGCTTCACGACTTGTTACTTTCCTTGATCACATTTGACATTAATACGCAGGCCGGGAGGAGAAGGCCATTTGAGTCTGTGGACTGAGCATGATTCTCAGTGATTACATGGGAGGAGCCTCTGCCCAGCCCTCATTCCTTCTTCCTCAGAATGATGTAGATGAAACCACTAATCAGAGTGAGAGGGAACGCCAGCCAGGCCAGCACAAAGGCGTAGCCGTACGAGTGTTCAGCATTGTGCTCATCTGGACTCATCACTGTGTAGATTATTGCTCCACTCATTACGAAGAGACCTGAGAGAGGGAGAATAAGACAGACAGAGAAAATGAGAATGAGTCAATGAGAGGGGACACACCTACTCAAGGTTTTTTGCGCAATGATAACAGATACTTATAAACTGGCTGAAATGAGGGGTTATACTCACTGGAGAGGACCTGGAAGACGGCAGTGAAGAGGAATCGACCACCCTTGGCAAGGGTGAAGAGCTGGCACAGGAAGAAGATGAAGGAGAGCATGCAGAAGAGGGTGGCCAGTACCATCAGAGCCTGCACTGCCTGCAGCCAGTCTGAATTACAAACAGGGAGATAAAACACTAGACCTGAAATTCTGCACATTAAATACACTGGTGAAAAAGATGTTTGTGTTGATAAGATGGTCTTGTAAATAACCTTGAAGACTCTTTCATATATTTTGCAGTACTATACTATGCAAAACCATTGACCTTCCAAAACATACAAACTTTGTAAAGACAGGGCTTACCTGCATCATGGGCACCTAGGCAGTTATATCCTCCATTGATTGTCTGGCAATCATACCACAGGTCATAACTTCTGGCCCCAGCCATTCTCCAGGCCTGGATTACATGAGAAATTTCAAAGGATTTATCAATTAGTTTAGCAAACATGCAAGCCTGACTCATACAAATCACACCTAACACTCAACAAGGCCAGGCTGGGACGGAGCAACACTGAACACCAGGAAAAAGTTCAAACTCACGTTCACGGACGTAGAAATTATAAGAATAATAATTTCTGTGAGATGCAAGATGACAATTCCAACCAGAACGACCAGCATGGTTGTGTCGACCTGAGGAAGGCAAAAAGTGCATAAGCAGAGATGAATCGTGAGCCACCTCCCACTGTCTGCTCTACTCAAGTTAGTGTCCCATAGCACATTCAGTTCACCATCTGAACACCAGGGTGCGCTAACTTCAAATGACTGTCACGGACGACATTAGTAAACAATCATTTTCTGTGAGAAAAAAAAGACTGCATTATTTCCATTTTAAACTTAGTATTGTATGACTTCGGTGAGTCTACTTTACACTAAAGACGGTAAAACTCTACCACCCCAGACCCAAACAATTTAGCACACGTCCGTCTGGAGGAAAATCAGGCGAATCGTTTTCCCCCCAAAATACAAGAGTAAGCTCTGAGCTCGAATTCCGTCTCAGCGTCGAGAAAAACCAGCAGACGAACGGAATTCACGTGTCTAAAAACTACTCAAAGACAGATCTCTGACGTTAAAAGTGGGATAAAGTTTGCGTAAAGTTGCTCTGCGTGTGAAAACGAAGCCCCTCGGGCAGCTGCGCTCATCCTCAGCCGCCACAGCAGAGCCGTTGCTGAGCCGCAGCACGCGCTGTTTTGGGGGGGAAAGTTTGGGGCGTAGGCTGCGCAGCCCATCAGCCTCTAACTCAGGCAGGCAGCCGCTGAAACGAGTTCAAATCAAGCGAATACGTTCTTTTGTCGTAAACCAGCATGAACGAGCGACGAACGCGCACAGAAAACTTAAAACTCTTCCAGCTGGAGGGGAAAAAAAACAGCAATCCGATCGTAACTCCACAGATGCTGCTCTACGGTTAATCCTTAAAATAGCACCGAATGTGTTTTGGTAGGTGCGGAAAACGAAAGATCCATGCAGGTCCAACTTACAGAGCAACAAGTGGTAGAAAGGGAATCCTCGAAAAGAAGAGAAAGCGGGAGGAAAACGGCCAAGCAGCCTTTACTATGGGATCCTACTATGGATTCCTCTAACCGCGACTTCTGTATTCCAGATGTAGCGCCACAGCAGTATTTTCCTTCCCTTTTTTTTGCAGGAACGTGAGAACACCGCCCTGTAAAGGGGCGCGACGTCACCACGCGCTACTCTCAGCCTCTTTTCTCACACAGACGTGAGTACTACAATGTTTTGGTGCTCTGTATGGGCCCTTTAGAGGGGATTATTGAGCCTCATGGTTTCCAGTGTTTTCACTATATGCACACTTCAACAATGGTTCTTCAAGGGTTCTTCAGTAAAGGCGATGGCTCTATATAGAACTATGTATGTACTTTTGTGGTTAAATGGACATTGGCCTGCCGTGAAGTGCTTCTCCAGATTAATGGAGCATGTGTTGTATATGGTTCTGTGTAGAACATAGAACGCCAAGAAGGGTTCTGCTGTTGGTAAGATGTCAAGCTTGTACAAATACAAGAACCCTCTTTGGTGCTAAACACAACCATTTTCAAAAAGGTTGTTTTTAGAACACGACGCATTCTCCATTAATCTGAAGGACCATTTCACCATGCAGAGAACCATTTGGCATGCACATGAAAGAACCCTTCAAGAGCCATAGTTTTTGAGTGTGTATGACTCCATCCAGTCCAAAAGGCCATGACTAAGAACCACTTTGCATCGATTTGAAAAAGTAAGACAGAGTTGTGCTCGACCCATATTCGTTATTGAGGAATAGTCATTTCTTTCTGCTGAAGTGTCTTTCCTAAGAAAACATTTGCTGGATGGGAACTCTATTGAACATCTGTAAGAACATCTGAAAAGGTGAAATAGCTGCTGGTTCACCTCAGTACACTCGGTGAGGTATAATGTGGATTCACTAATTCCGCAGTAACGTCCAGAATCAATGGCAGACATAGTTCAATTTGTAATTGAAGCAACACTGGACTGGCAAGATTTACTTCAGTAAAGGCTGAGATAATATAATGAGAAACATTTTACGCATATTACGCCTTCAGCTGAGTGGAAGCACAGCGCTTTTTTATCCTCAGCACTCACAGCCTTGGTGGTGTTTCCCTCCATTTCTTGCCCACAATTATTTAGTGGAATAGAAATCCTGTGCGAGACTGTGGGTGGGTGTGGGTGTGGGTGTGTGTAGTCCTAGCCCCTCCCAGTGGCCCAGTGGAATGCCCAGAATGCCGGCGTGTGTAACAACACCCCTATTTACTCCAGCAGCTGGAGAGGATGGCTGACTTTAAACTCTGCCAGACCCCCTTACACACACAGGCCTGATGAACAAGTGACTCAAACTGAACGTGCTTACACTTTGCTTACCATTCCATGTGGTTTCCCCCACCCCCAAAAGTGAACAGAGTGAAGGTTAATTAAAGGACGGTTCCACCTATTTTTCAAAATTTCTGCATAGCTCAGTTGTGAAGGTGTAAACAGTCATTCAGTGTAGTTTGCTGTGAAATGTTCCAATCTAGAGACACTGAGTGGTGGTGACAGGGTCCAGACGTCTGAAGCATTTAATGCCTGTAAAAGCCACGAAAAGTTATGACACTAAATGGTTATGAATAAGTTGCCTGATGCCTGAGACACTGTATTATAATTTTTGGCTTTTTGGCCTTTAAAATTAGGGCATTGTAAGGCATAACAGTACCCAGGGAAAACACATTTTTCAGGTTTACCACTATTTTACCATGATCAAAATTACATTTGTAAACTTAGAAGACACATGTAGGTTCACTGGTCATTTGGAATACTACATAAATACGATGGCTATATTTGTATTATACACATCCTCTGATTTCTATCACCACCATTATAAAGAAATTTGATTAGCCTCTCTGAATGACTGCTTTGCATTCCAGGAATTAGATTATGCAGAAGCTTTTAAAAAACTGATGGATTTTCTCTTTAAGACACAGGCATGTATGTCCCCTAGCACTCATTTCACAGTCAAAATGCTAATATGCCTATCTCATATTCAGATTCATCAAGCTAAGTGCTGAAGTGCTGCTGTAGATTAGCATTTGTAGTCTGAAAGGTTCCATACATATCCTCTAAAATAGCCCTCATGGAAAAGAGCTTTAGTAGTGCTACAGAAATGTCTGTAGGTTTCCTATTGGACTCTATTTAGAGGATTACTGTAGTGTACAGTAAGGTACTACAAAGAACTATAAAGCTTATTATTTCTTATTACTGCAGTTCTTTGTCATAAGGGTGAATACGCTGCTGTATTGTACAGCGCAATGCCAAGTTGCTCCAATAGTACTATTGTAGGCGTTGTTCACGGCCACGCCTTCATTTCCAGAGCAGTGTTTGTAAATACTGGGGTGGAGGCGTGTTCTGAACTTGGGCACTGGAAGGCAGCAGCACTACTCTGTGGGTTGGCTCACTGGCCTGACTCTGCCTTAAAGTCTGGCTCTACAGCATAGAAGATTGATGGAGGTCTGTGGGTGAGCGGAGCTGGCCAGCGGCAGCAGCAGCAGGGTGATAAGTTTACTCTGCGCTGGCTCTGTGCTGCAGGTGATAGGAAGGGCTATAAATACACCTCCATGGGTGGTATTTGCTCAGTTTGTGGTATATCATAAGTGCTGCCCATGGAATATTAAAGCAGTAGTTTGGCAAAACAAATGTATTTTTTTTTCTATACCCCAAATATAAATGATCAACCAAGACATGTTTATGTCTGAAGTTTGCTTATTTTTATTTTATAGTGGGGCACTGAGGCTAAAGTACCTAACAAGTAATAGGCTTCTGACGTCATGTCATAATGTAGTTGGCATGTTGTCCATATTAGAAACTCTGGATCTAAGAATGTTTTCTCTATGAGAAAAATGAATGGTGTTTTCAAAAATGACCACGCCCTGTGGCAAACAAAATTGTTCCAAAACCAATATGTTTTGTCCTGTATAGATTTTCCCCTGGGGGTTACTGGATCCTCTGAATGATGAGGTTGTTTAGCAGTCAAAATACAAAAAAGCTAAATACATGATGACAGCAAGCTGCTCACTGAAATGGTGCTGCTAGAAAGTAAGTCTACTCAAACTATAGAGTACTACTGGTAAAACAACCACATTTGCCAAAGCTTGCTGGTTTGTGTGGGGCATCTGGTGAGGTCTTATGATGTCAATTCAATGCGCACCAGAGTTAGCACGCATATAGCAATAGTCATATTTTAACTTCTTAACAACCTTGCGATTCAAAGGATCCAGCAACGATCAGATAGCAAAAATGTGTCGGTATTGGAATATGTTTGTTTACCATTTGTTTGTTTACAATTTGTTTACCATATGTTTGTGCGATATAGATGATTTTCAAAAATTACATTAATTTTTCTCCTAGAGCTCCTAATATGGGCATTACCAACTACAGAATGACAACACTACTTTAGAAATCTATTGAAGTTAATATATACCACTGAGCATCTTGCAAACCACACTGAGTTGATAAGTAAACTCAGTCTAAATTGCTTATGTGGTATCTTTCCATTTCCATAGATAACAATGTCTTACTTTGCCTGAAACATAAGCAAGTTAAGTTGAGATTACATCAGGTGGTTTGACAAACTGCTATCTAATAAGCTAAAACAGTGATATTAGCTCCTCAGCCCTTTTCAGTGGATGAGAGGCTGTGATCACAATACGCTCACGATCACAAGTTAAATAGAGGTTAGTTCAGCTACAGAACCTAATCTTCTCAGCTATTGCATTGCAGCCTCCTGCCTAACCAAGGCACTGACTGAACTTTTCTGAGACAAATGTTGAGGGCAGTCTGAACCATATCAATTCAGACACATTTTTGTATATAAATGGTTAATTGGATAAAATGAAGCAGTACCCATTTCATAAGAACTGGTAACATGTGACAGTGTTTGGATCCCAGAATATTTTGTGTCCAACCGAAATCCAAGGCGATCCAGCAAAATCCTGAATAGGTGGTAAGCTTAGGTACAGTACTAGCCACCTTGAAACTTGAATTTTGTTCACATTTCTGTCTCGCTCCAGTAAAAAAAACTAAAGAAGCAGACTTTGGACACCTGGTTGACTGATTACATTTGGTATAATGGGAGGAAATTGTTAGATTTTTCACCATTGCATTAGGAGTTTATTGCTGCAGCATAGCTACACTGCTACAAAAGTTGGGTCCCACTGAATCAATCTTGTTAACAGCTTATTGACTAGTGTCTGGGGGACTTGGATGCTAGAGTGGGGTTGAAAAGTTCATTAGTTAGGTTGTTTAGTGCTGTTTGTTGGTCTCTTTGGAGACGGACTGCAGCAACTCTTAATGAACTTCCATGAGTCCTTCATGTGATTTCAGTTCAGCGCCAGCACACACTAAACAGTTGTTCAGACTTCTTAAAGCTACTGTTTACATGTTTTTGAGTCTGCATGTTTTGCTTGGGGAAACTGGAAACCTAGTCCTGACTTTCTGATCATTTCTAGGCCCCAGTAATGCTCTTAAGGGGATCCACAGACATCCACAGCTCAGACATAGCAACTTCCTTGCACATATATAAGGCTGATGCTCTTGCAAAGACTCCAAATTCAACTTAAACACATTTCTGTGTGAGCATACTGTACCACAGTGCACTTGTAAGCATCTGAAAGGAGGAGCCTTTTTGCTTACAGTGAGGCCTTACTTTTATTATAACTGCATCCATGTGTTCAAACACCACGTGTGAGGCTAACACCGAACAATATGCAACAGCAATTTAATTAGCCTGTTTATTACAGCCAGACCATGTGGCTCCATCTTAATAAATACTACATCTATTTATTGTCATAAAAATTCAATACTCTGACTTAAACATTTCCTCGTGTTGAAACGTACTGTATTGCCAAAGCATCTCATGATGAGAGTGAGATGGGGATGGTTTAAATCAGCATGAGTAAGCCTGTTTTGGCCTGGCTTTGATTAGGGCCCTGACCACTAAAGCAGTGAAAAGCATGCAGGGATCCTCCCTGTGTCATGACCTGCCCAATAACAATTAATAGACTGGAAACATTTCTTAGCAAACTATCTCTGGTTCCTTCCTCCAGATGCTGGAACCAAGCACAAAGTGTATTTACAGAGTGAGGAGGAAGTTGTGATTATCTACAACAGCAAATCATGTGTAAAATAGCTCAAACTGATGTGTTAAAGTTGTGCTAACCAGAAACCACCCGATCCTAATTGTAGAAAGGTCTGTTTTTAGTTGTTGAGCCATTAGGTTGAGATATAATTGGTTCTCATTTCATGTCTCTACATGATGTGTTTGCATTTGCTTATGCTATAATACAGTTTTTGACACATTGTTGGTGAACTTTATGTGCTGAACAGTTTCTCTCTATGACAGATGTTAAAGGGCACATATTTTACTTTTTTTCTTTCCAGTTCAAACAGGGCTTCCTGGGTTGAGGCAGGACCAGGGTTAGGTTCAACTACTCTTCCCTGCTACACTCTTAAAGGGCCTCAGTCCTATATTTTGTTTACTTTTATTTTTTCTTCTGAGGTTTACGGTCTTAAAAAATCTGCAATGGTTCTTTAATAAAGGTAATAGCTCTTTATGGAACTATGAACGCTCAAAAAAAAATTTGAATGCATGACAATTTTTTGCATGGCAAAATAGTTCTTTTTGCTAAGTCTTTTTGCAAACACAAAGTAATTTATTTTCCAAATTCTCTTAATTCCTTGGAATTAAACAGGCTGTTGTTACTTTGTCTTTTAAAACTATGTAAATGATCCTGGTTCTGAGTTGCTGACCTCTTTGTAAGTGAAGCACACTATGTTCAAAAGGCAATCCAAGTTAAATTGTATGAAATTTAATGCGGATTGAAATCCCCACAACAACGTGTTATTAGGTCACATGCACAGGCGCTAAAGGAAGGTTCGAATGGTTAGGTCTCAAATGCAATATCAGCATTATAGTGATGAAGATATGATTAGATATTTTCCATACATTCTTGGAAAACATTTCATTCTCCAAGTTGTGACTGAATTCTATTCGAATACTCGTTCAGCGTGCTCATAATCATTAGGTTCATCCACCCAAGGAAGGGGTCTGAAGCAAAACCAACATTACAAGATGTTCTTCATAATACGTCAAACTCTTTTATTAAAAAATCTGTTTTCCGGTGATAAGGTTCCCATTAACGGCATGCTGTGCCAGTAAGTCACCCAGCAGAGAGCGACTGGTCCGGCATGTGGAGGCAGAGAGAGGGATAGTGCTAGCCCTTGCGTGCCAGTCCAGCAGCACACAAGGAAAGCGTGATGGGTTGGCGGCAGGGTGGGGGTTGGAAAGCGTTTTGTGATTAGTTCTGGATGCAGGCACATCTGGCTGGGACAGTTGCAGCGGGAACCTCACTTGTGCCAGGGGAGTAAGGGAGGAGTGGCAACGCCCACTGCAGTGTGATCACTGGGAAATGTGGGCCATTAGGAGAAACAAAAAAGGAGGGCCCCTTTAGGTATAGGCAGAAAAGAGCATTATGTCATGTCGCTGTATGTCCATGAGCCCCCTGCTTTCTGAGAAAGGAACATTCTGACGCTGAAAGCAAATGAGGATAAAGTCATTTATCCTCATCCACCGCAGGGTGGAGAAGATGAAGACTAACTCAAAAGTGTCACCCCTCCAAAATGGGTTAGATCAACAAATCCTGGCACATTTTTGCTGAGAATCCTGGAAGATGGTGAGAATATGAGTCACGGAAACCTTGCCTAGGCATTGTTCTCCAATAGGATGTAAACATTAGTAATGACGACAGTCTACCACCACGTTTGTGCAGCACGTCCCTCTGGGATACTTGTAGCTGGGATAGACGTATAACAGCTGTTTGGCATGACAAATGATAAGGGCTTTGTCTGCAGTATGAAGGATGTAATTTTGGTGACTGTTTTGGCTCTCTTCATTTGAACCCTTACTGTTATCCAGGCTTTTCCTGTAGTAAAAGGGAGGTACACAGCTCTCTGAGATGTTCAAGATCTTTGAGCTTTCTCTCTCTCTCTCTCTCTCTCTCTCTCTCTCTTCATTTTTTCTCTCTGTTTGTGTTCCACCACTTAGCTACTATCAGATAACAGGCCACAGATCTTGAAGGCGGGGCTAGAGAGGTCCCAAGCTAGCCTCAATGAAAGCAGTGGACAGTCACAGCACACTTAACATGGAGATGTACCAACTCTCTCCTTGTCAGACACACAGTGCTGTCTGTTTGAGTCTGCAAATAGACAGTGCTGTGAATTCCTCACTGTTCTGTTGTTTCTCCACTAGCTGCATGTTATCTTCAGACTTCACAAGCCTGAGGCAAGTCTGCCACTCAAATGATCACCAGAGTGAAGCTGACTGCATTTTCATCACTTGTTCTGGCATTTTAAAGCTAA
The DNA here is from genome assembly GCF_015220715.1 of Pygocentrus nattereri. Taxonomy (NCBI): domain Eukaryota; kingdom Metazoa; phylum Chordata; class Actinopteri; order Characiformes; family Serrasalmidae; genus Pygocentrus; species Pygocentrus nattereri. Next base: position 8,445,878 of record NC_051224.1, read on the forward strand.
ACGTGAGACCTTTATTCCACCATAAACAAAAGGTAGGACCTGTCCAGCTTTAACCTGATTAATCAGATTTTGGATTTTCAGAGGGAAAAAAGTCTTCTTGCCTCACCATCAGACTCTTGACTCACCCATTCTCCCTCGCCCTCCCTAAACAGCAACAACACCTAAAGAAATCACAAGCGCACACACAATGAAAGCCAGATACAGGCACCCCAACTACCTTCACCATCTGCTAGTCATTAGCCTTGGCTTCCTGTTTGAAACTGTGTCATCAGCACACACACCCCTATCGCAGGTTTAGGCAGACACTCAGCTCAGAGGCATCGACCCAATGCTTTTCTTGGGGGATAGCCACTGTGAATTTGTGAAAGGCTTTAGCAGAATCTGCTCGCCCAATTCTGACCTCTAACTGGCCGCTGAAACCGTGACCTCTGGGAGTGTCATCTCTCTGCTAAAGTTCACTAAGATTACTGCAGTTTCTCTCCTAACAAACACCAACGATGCATTCTTGTCTACATTGCAAACATTGATAATATCACCTGAACTTTGCCTTAGTGAGTTTTGTTGTTTTGCGGTAACAGTAGATCCAAGAACAGGTTACATTTTCCGTACAACAGTGGTCACCATGCAAATTATGGCCCCGCAGAGTTTAGCTCTAACCTGACCCAGCTCATGAATGTCTTCAAAAGACCCTGTTTAGGCCTCAATGTAACACAATTAAAGTTTGAGAGTTAAGCTTAAGCTTTTATCCTCTACACCTGATCCAACTCAAGATTGTCTTCAGAAGTGCTTGATTAGACCTGGATTTACCTCAATTGCTAGTCCATCCGATTTTATGCGCTTCTTTCTAAACCTTGTTTCTTCATTCATAATTCTTATAACTTCTCATATTACTGCTGTGTAATTATTTTGCTATCTAGTGTCGGTTCCCCTTGTATATCTTGGTTCCTCTCAAAGTTTCTTCCGCTTGCTCTCAGGCAATTTTCCTATCCTTGGCCTGCTTGCTACGGGCTTGGATCTGGATTCCTGTTCTGTATTTATCCAAATGTGAAATTTTAATTCATTGGATCTGTTGTGTGAGACTTGGCCTGGAGGTGAAACACTCAAGAAATGTTACCTTTCACTGTGATTAGCTAAGAGGCATTCTGTACTGAAGTGATACTTAGACATCACGTGTGTTTGAAATCGCTCCTGAATGAGTTACTTCAGTTCACTGTATAATAAACACTATGTGGTGAATAAATGAATTTGAGCCATATATGTCAAAACTCAGCATGAGGAATGCAAATAACTCTGTTACAATACTAATTTCTGTTACCACTCCTGTAGGATACTGGTTGTTTGTTGGCACTAAGGTAATGGCAATCCGTAAGAACATCTGGCCATTCTTAATTAAACCCAGACATTGGAAGCTTCTAAAAACATTCCATGTTTCACTTGAAGCTTGTGACAAACAGCACATATTTTACCTTGTAGCAGTTTCACCATGAAGCTTTCAGTAGAGCTGTTTTCCATTAATAACAATGTACTGCCTGCATTTACAACTATAATTACAGACATCTTGGACTCCCAGAAGGCCTAGAGTTATGTTTATTGTCACAAAATTGGTCCTACCTTTTTCAAATCAAAACTTGAATGGTTGATTGCTCTGTCAATTTGTAATAGTGCTGGTAATTAATCTAATGCATTGGGCCTTCTCTTTAGCTCTAATTAATAGTAGAGTTTTGTATATCTAGATACTATGATGAAAAGAATTTCTGAATGGCCAAATTTTCTCTCAGCATTTGTACAACTTTTTTGTTTCCATCCAGAACTTAACTATGAAACACGAGTAGTACTGTAATACTTGCAGATTTTAAATACAAACATGATTCCAATGAATAAAAAAGAACTAAAATAACATGTATTTTTTAGTTCTTAGCAGTCATTAGGCCTTCTCTGAAGGCATAGAACACCCTGAGGGTTCCCCTCTGTTAAAATGAATATATATTATAACACAAGACTAGCTAGGCTAAGGTCAGTAAGTGTGGGAAAATGAGTCTGTTGGTTGAATGTTGCTGCTTAGTACATGTAGACCCGGGGTTTCAAATCTTATCCATAAAGGGCCTGGGTCGCTGCAGGAGCTCACCTGATCAACTTTTTGAAAACTAAGACTATATTACTAAACAAGTAGAGTAAGGTGTGCTCTTACTTGTTAGAATGAAAACATGCAGCCATGCACGGATAAGATTGGTCACCTTGATGTAGGTAATTATTTTTGGAACTATTTTTCTTTGCTGAATTTAAATAAACCTTTTTGTTAATCCATTTTTTGGGTTACTTTTGTGTTAAAAGCTGAAAACAACTACCACTATTAAAACTGTAGTATTGCCACTTAAGCAGAAATCCAGTGCTTTACTGCTCATTCCCATTTCTTTTGCAGCAGATCCTTCAGAATCACTCGAGTGCTGCTCTGCGTGGGGGAGAAAAGCCTGCTTACTACCGGTCATTACTGTCAGGCATGGCACCCATTACGGCTAACAGCCCTTTGGCGCAGCTCTGTGATGGTGTAGCACAGGTCATATATGAGAGACCTGAGGGAGTGGTGGGAGGCTTTTCCTCTGCTCCACTGAGATCTGTTTCTGAACGTTGAGTAGTTACCTCATCCCGGGTGTTGGCTTGCTATGTTAAAAACTCTGACCTCTGCTGGATCTTATAGTTGGCCATGGCTTTCTTTCTCTCTTTTTATCTTTCCTTCCATCTATGACGCACACAAAGCCCTCGATAATCCATACATACAAGCAGATGTGAATCGCCACAGCTGACAGTTTCCAAATAACAGCAGACACACTTAGATGGTGTCGGTGTCTGTGTACACATTGGTCCAACAGCTACAGCACTCTGTCTGAGTCCCTTCAGCTGTTGAACTAAAGGAAAGAGTTTTTTTTTTTGAAGAAGAAGAACTGCAGATTTTTCTCATTGCACAAACACATCTCCCCACCCATTTCAGTCTCTTCAATAATTCCTCCGAATGGAATGTGTGAGCAGGGACTGATATTCCTCACCTTAGTGGATATCCTTTTTTAAAATCATGCAGATATTTTCCGTTTTGTTACCGTAAGTGCTCTGCTCAGTTCTTGTGTTGAAAATTGGTTTCAAATGTTCAAAGCACAATAGAATTGAGAAGAAAAGGCCTGGCAGAGCGTCCCGGCCATGTTGCGTGTGTGCATGCGTGCCTGGCTCATCTGTTGGCTTGCAGCCTTGGCAGAAAGTCTGAAACACATTGTTGCTGTTTTCCTGATGTGCGACCCTCAAAAGGCCAGGAATCAGGACTGATGAGAGAAATCAGACTGTGGAGAGCTTTTGTTGCTTTCATTTAAAAGAGCTCTCTTTTGGCGCTCATTTGGCCCACACTCTTCTACAGATGCGAATATACGAAAGACACACACACCGCAGTTAAGCCCCTATTCTTGGTAAGCAGCCAAGTATCATGTTGAAATGGAGAGTGTTATGCATTCCAGATGGGACCCTAGCCTTGCTGCCTGCTCCAGATACTCCAATCTTGTGAATGTCTTCAAGCAGGCGTTCCTCAAGATAATGGATATTGACTTCTAGTGAGAAGTTGGGCTGACCTACCACAATCAATTGAGAATGAACATACAGCAGCACGTGGCTAACTTGTAACTCGCCATTTTTGACAATATGCTCTGAATGGATTAAAAAAAAACTTCAGAAGTTTAGACTTAAGAGCAAAAAGACTTTAACTCCTTCATGGCTAATGTCGACTAAGCTTCACAAACCATACAGAGCTTACTTTTCCCCCTCACTCTTCCTCCTCCATAGGATGGGGTCTGGAAGCAGCAGATCTTTAATTGAAACCAGGGCCTGTTTTTGTTTGAATTTTTCCATTATAAAGTTACCCTCTCACAACAATTACATGGGCTCTCATTACAGTAAGCCAGGCTGATATACTAGCCTTATTACAAGGCCACTGAAAGCAGGGCCAGCCGCCTTTTTGCATGAATCTGCTGAGCTTAATAACCATGTGAGCCTGATTACGATCCAGGTTATGGCCCCTGTGTCCACTGTAAAAACACACATTTTCTTTTTAGCCAAACACTGGAGATGAATAAGGTGAGCATTAGCCAAACCCTGCTTTGTTCAGCGTCATTCCTGCCATCCCTGAAAGATTTTGAAAAGATGATAGAACAGATACTGGCGCACATCATTTTAAAAAGATGAGAGAGCAGATTCTATAAGTGAGAAACAGACCCACCATTTCTTTCTCTGCAGGCGGTTCATCGGCTGCATGCAAAGCTAAGTTAGAGTTTCATGCATTGCCCACTCAGTTACAATCTTTACCTAGTTTGTTATAGCAGGCTGGCCTGAACTGATAGATGGTAGTGTGATCTTAAAGCAACAAGCCATTAAGCCAAACATAATGGAGAAGTTTTATTTTGCACTGTTCCTTTTTGTCTCGGATAGATGATGTAAAAATTGTCCAAGATGTACGTTTATACCCATAAAATGATATGTTCAGAACAGCAACCACTCAACCACTACAAACAATTAGAATGTGCTGTTAGATAAATGGACTATAGGCTTTAAAGGTTATCATTTAATGATAAAAAGCCCTTTGCCCACCAGAAGAATAAGACTGAAGTCGTGCCTATTGTTAAAAAGCATGGGGACCACTGATGATGTGCTGAAAGCATCTAAAGCATGCAAGGCCAGGTATTTTTAGGAATTTGTAAATCTGGCCGATATCATTGTGTACACACTGTGTATGCAGAGTGTGTGTTGACATTTGTGTAAAGATGTGCCAATTAGAGCAAATCATGCAATATCATGGTATACCATCCTGCTCTTGGCCTCGCGTCTGTCCCAGAGGCTACCAAGAGAGTGTGCTCAGTGTGTTTTCACACTGTCCTCTCCACACACACTGTTGATCCATGTAGCAGAGCTGCTCCCACCCAGCCACTGCTGCACAGATGGAGGGTTCAAAGACTCTCATAATGAAGGTTTGTGGTCATTCTAGGAAAATTTTTTAATTGGTACAGACTGTTTACACTGTGTAGAGGCAGAGATGTTTAGAAGTCGAGTCTTGAGTCTCTGGGGTGCAAAAACAAGTCAGGTCGCAAGTCTTTTTAAGATTGTTGCAGTTATTGAATTGTGAACCACTACTGAAAATCAGGTTTAACAGGGCTTCAAATAATGATCCTTAGAAAACTCTTCAGGACAGAACTGATGCTCTACACACATTAAATGAGGTGCTTAAAGAAAGGAGGCAAAACAACATGAAACAGTTTTCTGGTCTGTAGTTTATATTGCTCATAAGCTAGCTAGCACCAAAACTAATCCAGCTGAAATTTTATTTTATTTTTTTATTTATTTTTATTTTTTAAACTTTATTTTAAGTATTAAAGGAATGTCTTTTGAAACTTGCCAAAACTTTTCTAACAACTTCAGCTATAATAGTTAGTGCACTATCTAGCATACTTGCTATTCAGACTACATGCTAACCAAGTTTTAAGTTGTTTTAGCCTTTTCCTTTAAACACCACATTTATTTGGTTGTAATTTGAAGCCATATCAAACCTGACATTGCTGTGATCTTCAGGAGATCAGCACTGTAATGATTGCAGCAAAACTCACAGGCAAAGTCACACAAGTAAAGTTGGAAATGGAAAGTTTTATTAATTTACTGCATTAATATTGGCTGTCCTAATTTCATCAGTTTTTGGGATTTTCCCAGGCTGAAATTTCATAAGTCTTCATAAGTCCAAGGCGAACCACAAGCCATTTAAGGACAAGTCCGAGTCAAGACGTGAGTCAGTCAACATGCAGCTTGAGTGTGAAGTCTGACTCACTGACTTGAGTACCCATCTCTGTTTAGAGGACCTTTCATTTTTAGAAAAAGTTCTTCACCCTCACATCTTATTTACAAAAATGTTTATTAAAACATTCTGTAATGTTTTGTTAAGGAAGGGAAAAGTAGTTCTTCTGTGGCATTACTCCAAAGAACTCTTTCTAAAATCTTTATGTTTGTATATGAATGTAGAAAAAGACAACATACTCATTGTGGTTGTCATGATGGTATGCAGATCTTCAATTTAGATACAGAAACAGCTTCAAAGAGAAAGAGTTGGATCAGTACAGATTCCGTTTTTCACCAGGACTGTGGCGCGTACAGTGGTGATTGATGTTTTAAGCAGCTTTTCCAGAATATGTTCTGATTACTTTAAACCATATCCGCGTTAGGCCAAGAAAACAAACACAGGTGAGGGGAATGGAGAAAGTTTTATCACCAATGATCTCCAGCCAAAAAGGAGTGAGCTCAGATTCAGTTGTATAAAGCCTAATCCTACAAATCATCCGCCCTCCGATTCCAGCAGCCGTTTGAAATCATCCTGGCCTTCCCATTCGATTATTATGTTGAATTTGAAGACATTGTGCGTGCATCCCTTCAGGACACATTTGGCCAAACTGGGCCTCAAGGGGCTGAAGTGCCAGTTGTTTTGAATCACCTGAGAGTTAATGAGAAGTCAGGAGATTACAGCATGTTATTGTATTTGCAAATTTACTCAGTCATCTCAGTAACAGTACTGATGAGGATGAAAACCCATATACACACACACATATGCACTTGGTCTTCTTTTTCCTCTCTGTCCAGCTGGGTGCAGCTTGCCAGCTCATATTTGCTCTGTGCACTTTACAGGTCCCTTGGTTCTAGAGTGAGGGCTGAACTGGGCCTGGCATGGCCAGAGGATTTTTCCCCTCTCTCATCCAGTCCTCAGATGGGAGTCGGCTAGCTTCTCCAAGAAGACGAGGCAAATCAAGAGATCAGAGAACCGTTAGCAACAGCTGAAGCCATCTGTAAAAGGCCTCAGCCAGGAGGCTGCCCTCTGCCCTGGTATAGTCTAATGCACCTGGTTGAACACCTTCTGTCAAATGACATGTTTATTTGAGTTTCTAAGTCAAAATAACTTCCCTCAATGATTTTTTGTTGTGTTTAACACATTGGAATAAAAATTTTACACATTTTTCAATATGTTAAATTTAGCAAATAAATGGTAGTTGTGCATTGAAGTGTGCCGAAATATCTAGAGGATGTACATAATATATCATTTGACATTTGATAGTCTTCGTTTAATCCTCTATTGAAAGGGGATGGGAATGGACTGCCTTAAGTTTTTTTGATTTTCCTCTATCCCTAAATGTAGGTGATCCACCAAGTCATGTTTGGTGTCCAAAGTTTTATTCTTTAGTTTTGCTGTGGAGCTGCAAAGCTAATGTGAACTCTAAAACGATAAGTAAAGACAGCAGTTCTATATAAAACCATGAACACTCAAAGAACCATTAGCATGCTTAATAGTTCTTTGCATCATGAAAAAGCAACTGTACCATCCAAATACTATGTCTGTCTCTTTTGTCCTAATGACAACATTCACACAAATAGTGCATTTCTGAGCACTCATTGAGAGTAATGCAGTTCTGAGATCTCTGTTCTCAAAGTCAACTCTTTGTTACATACAAAGCCAAAAATCTCAGTGTCTAGAATATGCTATTCTAGAATATCCTATGAATCTGCATTCACTAAATTTGACTTAGTCTTTACTTGCCATATTCTGAAGGACAAAAAAGAAGAATTTCTTGTTGTTTTGCTCAGAACTGGATATATGCTAGATTAGATACTAGAAAATTAGCTCTCGTATAACAGTTCATATTGTTTCTTGATAAAATAGTACAACCCCAATTCCAATGAAGTTGTGACGTTGTGTAAAACATAAATAAAAACAGAATACATGGATAAACTTTATTGTTTTTTGCAAATGTTCACTCATTTTGAATTTGATGCCTGCAACACATTCCAAAGAAGTTGGGACAGGGGCAACAAAAGACTGGGAAAGTTGGGGAATGCTCAAAAAACACCTGTTTGGAACATTCCACAGGTGAACAGGTTCATTGGAAACAGGTGAGTGTCATGATTGGATATAAAGGGAGCATCCCTGAAAGGCTCAGTCATTCACAAGCAAGGATGGAACAATGTTTCTCAATGTGCAATTCCAAGGAATTTAGGGATTTCATCATCTACAGTCCATAATATCATCAAAAGATTCAGAGAATCTGGAGAAATCTCTGCAAGAAAGCGGCAAGGCAGAAAACCAACACTGAATGCCCTTGACCTTCGACCCCTCAGGCGGCACTGCATTAAAAACCAACATCATTCTGTAACGGATATTCCCACATGGGCTCAGGAACACTTCAGGAAACCACTGTCAGTGAACACAGTTTGTCGCTCCGTCTACAAGTGCAAGTTAAAACTCTGCCATGCAAAGCGAAAGCCATATATCAACACCACCCAGAAACGCTGCCGGCTTCTCTGGGCCCGAGCTCATCCGAGCTCTGGGCCCGAGATGGACTGACGCAAAGTGGAAAAGTGTCCTGTGGTCTGACGAGTCCACATTTCAAATTGTTTTTGGAAATCATGTCCTCTGGGTCCAAAGAGGAAAAGGACTGTCTGGATTGTTATCAGCGCAAAGTTCAAAAGCCAGCATCTCTGATGGTGTGGGGGTGTGTTAGTGCCCATGGCATGGGTAACTTGCACATCTGTGAAGGCTCCATTAATGCTGAAAGGTACATACAGGTTTTGGAGCAACATATGCTGCCATCCAAGCAACGTCTTTTTCAGGGACGTCCTGCTTATTTCAGCAAGACAATGCCAAGCCACATTCTGCACGTGTTACAACAGCATGGCTTCGTAGTAAAAGAGTACGGGTACTAGACTGACCTGCCTGCAGTCCAGACCTGTCTGCCATTAAAAATGTGTGGTGCATTATGATTGGGGTTGTAAAAGCATGTCGTTCGAGCAATCTGTTCTGTAAAATCGGTTCTGCAGAGTGTATCTTTACCAAGAAATAAACATTTTAGTTTGGGCGTGATGCAAAGGCTAGATTTTTAGTGTGCAAGTCAATGCATATATAAGTAGGCAATGTCTCATTTGTATGTCTAAATGATGTTTTTTTCTAATCTTCCAACACAACAAAGTACTTGTAAGAAACTTGTCATTGTCACAATTGGCCCCCCCCAGTCCTGTCCATGTGCTCGTGTTGTGGTTATTTCACTGTCCTGCCCCCTTGTTTTGTCATTCCGCCCCTGATTGTTTTCACCTGTTTTCCGCCTGTCCCTCGTTATCCCTGTTTGTATTTAAGTCCTGTGTTTTCCTGAGTTTCTTGTTGGTCTTTGTTTGTATGTTTGATATGTTGGATGTATGTATGTATTGTTTGATGTTTGATCTTACAGCCCTGTTGTTTGTTTAACCTGTTAATTTTCGTCGTGTCTGTCCGTCCTTATCTCCATGTTGGCTCATTGAACCTGGACTGTTTTGACCATGACCCTGGATTTGCCCACGAATAAGTCTTGCTTTGCTTTGCACATGCGTCCACCTCATCATTGCTCCGCATTACAGTCATTGCAATACCTTTTGTTGTTGTTGCTTGTTTTAAAATGCCCTATTCACCTGCAAATGTAGTATCTATCTCAAATAGTCTATTTAAAATAACAACTCAATGTGGTGGGTGTCAAGTGTGTGAATATGTTTTGCACAGTGCCGATTGGAGAGCTTTCATTTCTTTGCTTAATTAGCCTTGCAGTACCCGTCCAAAACTAAAGAAGCAAATGTTCAACAACAAACTTGTCCTGGCTGCTTGACTACATATGGGTTTAGGGAGAAATTGTGCAAGTCAGATTTTTAACCTATCCATTTGAAGACAAGCCTCCATGCTGTAAGATCGGAGGGAACGTGAGAAAGAGGGAAAGGAAAAACAGGAAGTCAAGAGTAGTAATGGAAAAGTTTGTGTTTTTCTGCGCTGCTCTGCCAGGCCTGGTAATAATGGTACACTGTAAGATCAGCTCAGCTCACTCTGAGTAAGAACACTGGCTGCTGTGGAGCTTTAAAAACCAGGAATGTGCTTGCAGGCCTCGCTTCACTCTCCATTAGAAGGCGTTGCCCATATTAAAACAACTACTTCTGATTTACCCTATGGGAGGGAACCTGGCAAATAAGTAAATAAGACTGTTCAGCACACACACAGCCTTCCACAGCTTGGGGAGATGGGCGGAGGGGCCGAAGATCCACATGCTTTTTTAATGTCTGGAAAAGTTTTGCTGACTAAGTGTAACCCCTTAAACTTAGAAGTCCTAAATATGGGTTCACATTTCAGTTTCTTACTCTCAGAACTACATTATTTACATATAATTTTTTATAGTAGTAGTTTATAGTAGAAATGTTTGCTGCTTCTTTGTCAATTTCCTTTTCTTAGTGACAGCTTCTTGACAGCTACACATCCTTCCAGATTCATAGTGTTGAGTCGTCTTCTCACAGTGGACAAATGAACAGAAATATCAGTGGATTTTTTCAGATCTGAAGCGAGAGAGGAGCTTGATTTTCTTCTCTCTCTTAAAGATGAGAGCTTTAAGTACTGTTTATCTGATGGTGACAGATGGGATGGTCTACTAGGCGTTGCAGGGTTGGCAGGGGTTTTCTCATTTTCTCTAAATATTTTAATCATTTTTTGAATTCCAGTTTTGGAAACTCCTGTTTTTGTTTTACTTATATTAATTCTCCTTCCTTATACAAGTAAGTTATACGTAATCTTCTGAGATATATCACCTTGAAAAATCAGTCAATTTTACTTAGTGGTCATTTTGACTGGACATTAGAAGTATGATGTGTGATCTCTGACTTTGGTACACTACTGTAAGTCTTAAGATTTAATAACTTTTGAGCTTTTCTTCCTCAGGCATATTGTCATAGCAAACAAATATGCAGATTATGTGGCTCCAATGCTGCATTCATTTATTATATTCAACATCCAACCACACAAGGTCATGTTACTTTCTGAATTTGAGAGACTGAATGTCCTTTCCAAGTTCTGAGTGTTCTCAAACTGCATGCTGTGAATATTCAGTCAGCTGAAGAATATCTCAGAGCAAGAGCGGGTGATGGAGTGAATCATTTTAGAAGAAAGTCGAGGAAGAGCTGGCAGGGTTCCAGGGGTTAAAGTTTAATACATGCCAAAAGCAAGTGACCCCTAGTGATCCCCCAACTTCCTGGCCAGATTTGACCTTGTCACCCCACTGCCTGCTCCCTCTGAGGCAGGCCACATACCACAGCATGCCTACTACATAAGAACAGCATTATGAGTTTCACAGATAGTGCTTCACTCCTCGCATGTTTCTTCAGAGGAAGCTGTAGGACCAAAATAGAGCTCTGATGCACATCCAGGGTAGGAAATGGCACCGTTATATAAGGCCCATATCCTACTGTTTCATTGAAGTGCCTTTATGACTGGGTTAGTATAGTATTGTGCTTCATTGGGCTGAAACACTCCTTGTAGCTTTACCATGAAGGGGTAGGGCTAAACTGCTCTAGGCTGATTGGGCAGATATACACAGACACATCATCTAACGCTTATCCTTCTGTGTTGCTGTGGGGTGCTGGAGCCTATCCCAGCAGTCATCGGGCAGAAGGCAGGATACATCCTGGACAGGTCACCAGTCCATCGCAGGGCAGACAGACAGACATAGGGCAGATACAGTGGGATCCAAAATTCTGAGACCTCTAGGACTGTTTTCATTTAATCCTGCACATAAACATAACATTTTAGAATTTTGAAAAATTAAAACAAAAAACGTGACAAGTAAAAAGGAGCAAGATTCTGCAGTATTTTAGCTCTCTGTTTAAATTTAAGCACATTTATAATATTCACCATAAGGTCTTTGTACAAAAAAGATCAGATTTCTTTTTAGTCTTTTTCCTTCCACTGAAGTTTGTGTTCAGATACAAAACTTTGGTTTTGTAGATTTAATGCACTCATCAAAAGTTTTTGTCACTCTTGGTGATCTCAGTGTGTGCCACCTCAAGTGCATGCTGTCATTAAATCAAAAGGGGGTCAAATACTAAGAAATTATGAAATAATGTTAAAATTTCAAAGACTGTGTTGTTCACTCAGATGAGTTATAACATTTTTGAGAAACTTTGAAAATTGTAGAAAAAAATGCAAAATAGAAGCATTTTTGCTAGTGGCCTCAGACTTTTGGTTCCTATTGTACATGTAAATGGACTAGTTTTCGTGACATCGTGTGAATTCAAATTTGATATTTGGATTCAAATTCAAAAGCTTTCCACACATTTTGAAATTGAACATGGTTTACATACAAAATCAAACTCTTAATTCAAGCAAAGTGAGGAAAATTAAACTGTTCATGATGTAAGCCACTAGTAAGACTTTTCTTGTCCTCATAGAGCTCCATGGGTATTTTATCTACAGATGACTGCTCTCAGGTCATCAGCAGAAAAAATGATGTATTTGCTTCTTTATTATTGTGGTGCTAACATTCATTCACATTGGTATATTAAGAGTGTACATTCATGTATATTGATTACATTTATGTTGTTTTGGGGGCAAGATTAAAGATAAGAATCTTGGCTTGGATAATAAGTGCTAGGAAGATCCTTTAGTTGGTATAAAACTTTTAGAAATTATCTGGAGGTTTCATTCACAAAAATTAATTTTTAGGTGAAAAGCACCTCATGTGGCTTATCATGTGGCTTGTAATTTATTCACATTTAGCAGGCTGAAGCTGCTATGTCATAGGAGGCTGCTCCAAAGTGAAGGATCCTTCGTATACAGCCTAGAAATGCAGCCCAAGTAGTTTCAAGAAGGGGGACCTTTTTAGTGGCGTCACCTCACTAATTCGGACTGGTCCATTTGTGTGTCCAATAGGCTACTAAGGAGGAGTCTTCATAGGACAGTCCTACCGATGACCCACCCTACTTTGGCTGTAGCCTAGGCTTTGGAATGCAGCTACTATTTGTACTTGTTAAAGTACCATCCACTGAAAGTTTTTTAAGAAACCAAAAGTGGCTTTTTTGCTGCATCGCTTCTGGCAGCTTTTCATTTTAGGAGTGAAATTGTGTTTTAAAAGGCAAAAATAAGTTAAATATGGGGGATGTTATTTTGCTTTTGATTATTTCTGACACTGATGCCTTCACACACCAGATTTGGCATAAGCATGCACAACGTTACGGCCGTTTTCAAGATATGCACATATGCAATATGCAAATCCCCTACACAGAATCATGACTAGAATGATGCTAGAAAAGGAAAACAAACAGAGCATGGGGTCTGGCAACAGTTCAGGTGAAATCACTCAGGAGGCTCCATGGTGGGGCCAGCATGTGCTTTGTCTCCCAACTCTGTGCAACCCATGGCTGGCCTCTGAGTGGATGAAGAGACTATGTGGGGGTGGGGAGATTGCAGGGGGGTGGGTTAAAAGTCCTATCAGTAAAATCTATAGGGGGGAACATCACTCTCCAGAATTTGAAACACACATGCCTAGTATGGTGATTATTTCAAGGCACGTTTTGAATGAGGAGCGATTTGAAAATAGCATTTATGGGCTAAATGAATTCAGGGATTGAAAGGAATGAGCCCTTAATAAGCCATAATGTTGGTCAGCGGCTAAATAATGATGTTTACTGCCTGCAAGAAAAGACTGAAGGCTGTTAAAATATATTGGATGTTGTTTCGTTCCGTGCTCACTCTTTTGAGTCCCGCAGAAGTAGCAAATGCAGTGCAGTGGAGAGTGAGCAGAGGAGGGAAATTTAAGGCTGTGTGTTTGAGCCTCGTCCAGCGGGGCAATGATTTATGCAGGAAACTGCTTATTGCAACAGACACTCTGGAGGAGAGAGAGAGAGAGAGAGAGAAGGGAGTGGAAAAAGGCAAAGAAGGAAAAGAGGTTGATGAAAGAGAATTTGTGAAAACTTTTCTGAAGGCAGGCTTTTCTACACAAATTTGACCACAATCATCTGTTCAAATTTAAAGCAAAGTTACACTGTCAGTAAAGCGATCCAACCCTTACATCCTGTGTTTCCTTCCTTAGTCCCTCTGATCCAGTTCTCCAGTGGAATGCAGTCTTAAAAATAAAGGTTCCTCAATGGTTCTTGGCTTGGATTTACAGTTCTAGGAAAAACTTTTAACTGGTATACATTATGTGGAGGCTCTGTGTACTCACATATGTTGAAAAAAACATCAATTGAAAGATTCTTCAGGGAACATAGTAGTTCTTCTGTCATCACTCTGAAAGACCCCCCTTTTTTGGCACCTTTATGAACACTGTGTATGTTCATAAATGTTAACAGCAAGCAATAGCAGGCATCTTGCTCTACCAACCCCATTCCATGCGTGTGGTCCCCTGAGCATGAGGGCAGAGGTGAAAGCCTAACTGCAGAGTGTTTATGTTTATCGGTCCACTCACATGACTAGTTAGAGGCCAGCCTTCTCTCGCTCTGCTGAAAGAATGGCTAGTGACTTTGTTGAAATGCTCTGTGGAAAAGGCTCAATGGAAAAAGCAACGCTACTGTTAAGAAGGTTCCAGGCACAACTAGAGTAGGAGCTGTATGTTTTTTTTTTCCATTTGGATTTTATTGTAATTATTTGTTGCATTTTCCAAAAAACTGTAAATTTCTACCTCCATTCATTCAAGCAGAGCTTTGCAAATAGAAGTAGAACCAAAACAAATGAAGGTACAGGGATTATGTCCATAGATTGAACAGCAGTGCCTGTCAGCACTGTGCAAACATCCACCCGTAAGTGCTTTACACTCTTAAAAATAAAGTGTTCTTTGGAGGGATTCCTTAGAACAAGCACTTCTGGATCCTGGAAATACTTTTCCAAGGACATTTTTATAAAGAACCATCTGTAAATGAGATGTACGGATGTGAAGAACCTTTATAAAATTGAAAGAATGCCATGTAATTTAAATGATCCATACTAGTCAAAGTTTCTTCCAAAAACGGCCAAGAACCATTTAGGAACCATTATTTTTAAGAGTGTAGTCTTCTTCACCAGGACTGACCACACATCCCCTCCAAGTTGAAAGAACTTCCGTGTGACGGAAAGGTTATATACAAGTTGAGTATTTTTGTTCTTAGAACCATACTTCCAAGACAAGAACCCTTTGGGAACCTTTATTTTTAAGAGTGCACTCTTCTTCACCAGGACTGACCACACATCTCATTCAAGTTGAAAGAACTTCCATGTAATGTAGAGATTATATACTACCAGCTGGCCCTGCGATGGACTGGCGACCTGTCCAGGGTGCATCCTGCCTTCCGCCCAAAGACTGCTGGGATAGGCTCCATCACCACCCTACGACCCTGACGGAGATGCGGCTTAGAAAATGGATGGATGGATGGATGGATATACCAGCTGGCTGGCTTTATTCCTAGAACTGTACTACCAAGACAAGAACCAGTTAGGAACCTTTATTTTTATTGTAGGCCTATTCAACAGGACTGACCACCCAACCTATCCCCTCCACTCTTTTAAAAATAAAGGTGCAAGAAAGAATTCTTTGCATGATGACACAGAAAAACCATTTTGGTTCTTTAAAGAACATTTCAATGGATGCTTCTTTAAATAACCATTTTTTTTGTAAATAAGATCTGTGAATGTGAAGACACTTTAAAGTTTCAAGAACCTCCACATAATCTAAGGGTTCTTGGAAAAATTGTTAGGTTGGTTAAAAAAAAGAATATACATTAGGTTTTAAACCTTTAGAAGATTCCTGATATTCTCATTTACAAATAGAACTTTTAAGGAAACTAATCTTTTGCTGCATCACTCAAAGAAACCTTGCTGCAGCTTTTTTAAAAGTGCACATAATGTGAAAGTTTCCAGTTGAAAGTTTTTCTTGAACCGTACATCTGAGATAAGAACCATTTAGGAGCGATTCAGGAGGGCACACAAATAAATGTATTGGATTCTTTGGTAGCAGCAGTGTAGGAATTCCATCTTATCTCTGCAGTATGTTCTATCTGCACATCATGGTATTTTATCTGCTGTCATAACATGCTTTGGTGTGGAAGGAGAATAGGAAAAAAAGAATGCTGAGCTCTTACATTTCATTCCTTCTAATTTACGCTGAAGTGTGGTGGTGATAGACTAAACATGGCTTTGAACAAAAATCAGCAAACAGACATTGCTCCACTGCTGATCGGATTCCATTGTTTTCGTAAATCGGTTTGGATGGGGGATGGAAAATAAGTTGCGGCTGTCAACTGCTTCCTCTTCTGACCCTTCTCTCGTTCCAGAGGGGCTCCTTTGCTCAGATGTGTCTAGGTCTGTGACTGTGTGCGATTCTATGGTTGTGACCCTGCAGAGATACTGGGAAGGGGATGGACTATCTGGCTAATGTCCATCTCTGCTGTGTGTGCTCTTCAAACTGAGCGTGACCATTTATCGGCAGTCTTCACTTAGACCACAGATCAAGCTCAGGACAAACAAACTTTGGGAAAGACAAAGGGAAAGTTCTGAATGTGCTCTGCTGAAAGAAGGGGGTGGGGGACAGTATGGGAGGAGGGGTCATACTGAATCCAGAGAGGTTTGGGTCGTGCGTATGAGAGAGAGAGAGAGAGAGAGATCGAAGGGAGTGGAAAAAAGCAAAGAGGGAAAAGAGGTTGATGAACAATCATGCATTCTGTCCCAGTTTTAACCCTCCCCCTCTTTTTCTCCAGTTCTCTCTCCCTCTCCAAAAGCTCTAGCCTAGCAGGTTGTTAATCTGTTCCAGATTTCTTCATGCTCGCTGCCTGCTGGAGGCTCTGCAGCAACTCCCGCCATGGAATTCAGGAGGAAGGGCGGCAGACCTGCAAGAAGATCGGTTCCATATGTTGACAACTGAGATCCCCTTCTGGACAAACCGAGTAATAACAGGGGACATTTAGAGGGTTAATGGATTTTTAGAGAGGAACTCCACTTTTTTCTAAAATTCTGCATAAGTAATGCGTAATTGTAGAGAAACACACTGGCTCACAACATATTGTTATTGAGTTCACAACATATGTTCGGTAATGTTCTTTAGATAAAAATCAGAAGCCACACGTGGCCAAACAAATTTGATGTGATAATTTAGTGGTAAAGCCTCGCTTTAAGCCAAATGGCCTGATCACTTTGAAAAGAAATCTGCAGACTGGTTCTCAGGCAATGTAAAATAACATATGGACCAAAGAAAATGGAAAATGTTAGGTTTTTTGACCTTAATAATTGAAGTATGTGCAAAATAACAACCTCAGGCTATTTTTAGACCTAAATAAAAGTTGTGTGAAAAGTTCCTCCAGTTACATTTCCAAATTCAGTGTATGGTTAAAAATAATTTGCAACTAAAACATCTTGGTCAAATTGTGGTGATTCACTGAATCATTTACCAAAGAATAATAATTAAACTGAGTCATTTGATCTTTGAACTAGACAGCGCTAAACTAATGCTAAGGACAGGCATTTAGGACAAAGTCTGCCACAATGACTGTTCATTTCTCAAACCAATTAGAGAGGGAAAACAAAGAATGATTAAATCAGAGAATCATCTAATAAGTGTAAGCATTTGGATGGTTGAAGGACATGTAGATAATATCAATGCAGATATTTCCTTTTTGCTGAATTACTAATTTAGAATTGTAGTTAATGTAGTTCATGTGCCAGTCACTAGGTGGCAGCGGACAACAGCAATTTGAGAGATCATCATACTTGCACTAAAAAAATAATGTAAGAATGGAACACTTAGCCCCACAACTCTGCTTATGTCAAAGCCCTGAATCAATATGCATTCACTTTTCGAATAGAATGGGGAATAAGGGAACTCACTCTTTTATGTGAGGTAGAGATGGATCAGATATTCACAGCCAAGCAGAATGAGGGGAACTGAGACAGACAGAGACAATGATGGGCTACAGGAAAGAACAGGTCAGTGGGGTTGCTGCCACATGCATTTTTAATAAGAAGCCCCGGGAGACTCAGCATGCAGCAGACGGGCAAGATTAACATGGGAGGAGGGGGGTGGGGGGGGGGGGGGGGGTTGAGTGGTAAACGCTCCTAAAAACAAAGTTCTTAAGAGTTCTCGGCTTTGTTTAGTTTTAGTAAATAAACTGCAATTGGTATAGAACCTTTAAATCATGAGTGAACGTCAGAAAAGTTCTTCACACTTGCTCATCTCATTTACAGTAGTTCTAAGGTGTGCATCACTCCCAAGAACCCTTATTGGCACATTATTTTTAAAACGTAGAGCTGTACAGGAAAGGCTTTTTAATCCGCATATTTAGCTGAATCAGATGTGTTAGTGCAGAGAAAACACCAAAATATGCAGAGCAGGGGTATTCCAGAACCACTACTGTCCTACATGACTCCGCGCTTCATCAACGGCAGGGGTACTTCTGCCCGCTGACAAATGTCCAGCTCCCTTGAGTTCATCACCAGCTGCTCTGCTCCAGTCTTGGCCTAATGACGAAGCATCACACTGGATTTGCACTCTGCAGTTCCCCCAAGACAAAGAGCTCCCCATCAGGCCCTGCTTCAGGCCTCATAACCTCCCCGGCCCTCCCCCCAGCCATGCCTCTGCTCCACAGAGGAAATAGGCGCAGCTGTGAAAAGAAGGTGAGCCTGCGGTCAGGGCCACCGCCACACACATACTGATACACCACCAGCAGAGAGATGCTGCTCACATTATTCTAGTGTCACAAAACACTGGGGGGAAACATTTGGAAATATTAGTTTGTCAACTAAAAGCTGCTTTTAAACGAATAGTTCAGGTAAAAATCTAATTTATACAATGTGTAGTCAGTCACAAGATGAGCTTCAGTTTGCTGCTTTAGTTTTGGCACTCAAGCTACTCATGCTGAAGTACCACCAGTTGGTAATGGTCGTTCATGTAGACCGATTAGGAGCGTCAAAAGCCTCAATCACCTTATACCTGCCCATCACTGTATTCAAGGTAAAGGGGAATTCACTCTTTCATAATTCACTCATTCAGATGTAAACAAAGCCATGCAGAATGGTTTTATGCGAAACCTACTGACTCCATGTACTTTACAGTGGTGGTGATAGAAACCAAGAGTCAAGAGGTCTGTACTATCCAAACAGACAATGAACTTACACATGTTCTGAGTTTAGATAATGTTGGAAACAGTAAAATAGTGGTAAATCTATGGGTACTATTTTGCTTCAGAACACTAGCCATGTATTTCTAAACCGTGAACAGATTTATAAAAATACATTGTGGGCTAAAATATATAGCAAAACTATACAGAACCATTCTGGGCAAAAACTTTCTGTGGAATAATTTTCTGTGGAGTCTAGAGGCATTTAATTCGGAGATCTCATTCAAATGAAGTATCTGGTTCCTATCAATTCTCACTTAAATTTCTTTAGAGTAGAGCATTTCACATCAAACATCTACCTTTGATATTAGCTTCTCTTAGTTAAGCAGAAATGTGTGAAATCCTCCATTTACGTAATCTTAGATTTTTTTCTGTGGCACAATAGAAATTTGTATACATAAGCTTGCATCACTTATAAGCTACGTTAGCCTTGAGCTCCAGCGCAAAACCAAAGAAACAAACCTCAGATACAAAACAATGCTGTGGCTTACTGACTACCTTTGGGTCGGGGTGGGTATTTTGAACTGACTTTGACCTGCAGGCAGCTTTTATGTGGACAGTTCTGTGTATGAATTTGGAACTAAACTACTATCTTTTATGAACATTGAGTTTTCTCCCGTCACAGTGCACTTCCACTTTTGGTCTATGAGTTTGCTGTTACAGATAGCGGCCTCATCTAAAGACAAACTGCTAATCTAACCACCTTAATAGCATGGACTAACAGTAAGTCACATAGGCCTGCTGGGTGATGACAAATTCCTTTTATTGAAAAATATAGCTGTTATATTGCATTTTCAAAATTAGGGTCACCAAGCAAGAAAAATATACATAAAATGGGACATACAAAAGTAAGAAGGACTAGCAAGTTGTTGTTATTATTATATACATATAAAATAGCAGGACAGAATCTAATAGACCTCTGATCTTATAAGTCAGCTGCTGACAACAGTAAATCTAGTACTTCTTTGTTACAGAAATTCAAAACAGACTTCCAGAAAAAGCCTATGCAAACATCTTGGAACTGCTGTGTTTCTTCCCCCTCTAAAGTGGTTTAAGCAAATATACTCTAGCTAAGCATTTCAGTTAATTATGCCTGAGGTTTAGCCCCTTATTTGAATAATCAAGTCAGCAAGGAGACCCCCCCCCTAAAAATCCCATGTTAAATGATGTCCAAATTGCCAGTTTTACTTTGGAGTATGTGGTAGATTAAATTTGGCACT
Source organism: Pygocentrus nattereri (assembly GCF_015220715.1). Taxonomy (NCBI): domain Eukaryota; kingdom Metazoa; phylum Chordata; class Actinopteri; order Characiformes; family Serrasalmidae; genus Pygocentrus; species Pygocentrus nattereri. Next base: position 8,466,067 of record NC_051224.1, read on the forward strand.
TTTGTCACATCTACTTAAGGCTGAAGGGATCCCTGCTGCTAAATGCTCCATCAGGATTTCTTACAACTCCAGTTCTTCAGAACTATTAGTCTACTGTAGCCAACAGTGTACAAAAGACCCAAGGTCTGAGAAGGTTGTAGCATTAGGCACGCACAACAGCACTGCTGTGAGTGATAATAATGGCCTCACTCACATTCATGTTGTCCAATTTGTGGCTGTCCATGAGAATAACTCCATAAAACGTATGATTTCCCTATCACTCAGTTCAAACAGAAGCAGGCTGAGAAGTTAGTGTCACTGTTGCTTAAAAGATGTTCTACACTTTCTTTTATGTCCAATCAGTGGTGCTGACCAACTGCATGGTTTACAACCCCAAAAATAATTTAATTAAGGCAAATATTTTTACCATGACTATGCTAGACAAAACAAATGTTCTAAAACTGAACAGCACAGATGCTGTTTCTGGCAGTTTCAGTGACATGGACAATGTGATAGTGAGATAATGTGTTAACTAGCCAGCTGCAGAGCTTACTTCTCATCACATGATAAGGAAGGAAGTGGTAAGATAAAGACGCAGCATAGGCCAGTACACAAAACTCTGTACACAGTGAAGAAAGAGCTCTGCCACCTGTCATCACTCCTAATACTGAAGTATTGCTAGCCAGCAGGGGAAAAAACAAAACATGAAACATCTGCTACTGCACCTCCTTAGGTTTCCACCACATTCTGGTTCTTGATCTTTATTTCAGGAGTATGCTACCGAGTGCAACAGCCTTAATAACAGCATTCAACAGGATGTGGAACCAAAATGCTTTATCTTAAGACCAAGGTCATAAGTCAAAACTTCTGTCCTAATCACAGAGAGGAGTGAAAAACAGGCTCAGCCTGGATCCTACAGCATTAGCAGCATGTCCCTTCAAGGATGTAACAAAACAAGGCGCCGACAGTGTAGTGAAAATAACCCAGTTCTCATAAACAATCAGAACTCACCATCCACATGACTTCACAAATGTTACACACTGATGCTCATTTAAGACATAAGGTGAGGAGGGAAATGGTGCAAGCAAAGCAATGAGACATCTTTGTTCTTTTTATTTGTGACTCCCTTCATCACCAATCACGTGTCTTTTTAGTTTCCTCCTAATGCAAACAGCAGTGGCTGATATGCCCGGGTTGGTTAAGGGCCCAGTGTGGCAAGCTGTGGCAATAACCACGTAAGGCAGTCACCCTGATTCCCTCTTTGCTCAGACAGAGGAATGGAGCCATGAGCCTGCTTTTGACCTGTTCACAGATTCCTCACAGGACCCAGCAACAGTTCTGGACTCTCCGTTTATATACAGCATCAATAGGACTGTCAGATTTGTTTTGCCCGTCTCTCCAGCCTCACAGAGCTCTTGCAAGACTTCTGGTTCCTCATACACGGATCTCGTCATCCTCGTCCTCTAAGAAGGAAGAAAAGGCTCCTTCCTCTCCTGGGTTGTAGCTGTAGTTGGTGCTGTCCATGTCAGCCCCGTATGGCTGGTTGGCTGGTTTGTCGTCCAGGGCATGAGACCCAGAGCTGGAGACAGAGCAGCTGTCAGGCTGCTGCAGATGTTTGGGCTGAACCTCGGGGGTGCTGGTGGCCTCGCTCTGGATCTCCAGGTCTACTGAGCTGGGTGCCCGGTAAGGAGCTTCATGTTCCACTTCCAGATCCATTTCCTGCTCCTCTTTTACCACCACTTCTTCCCTTGATTCCTGTGTTGCTTCGTGCTCCTCCTCTTGCCCTCCTTGGATGATGAGAAGTGGAGATGCCCGTCCTTCACTGCTTTTGCCCTCTTCAAAGCCCTGGTCATCTTCTTCCTTCTGCATGACTCCTAGGATATCTCCCAGCATGGAAGGCCCCAGGTCAACATGGAAGGACATCACTGACTCAGCATGTTTCATCCCACCTCGTCCATTATAAGTCGGAGAGGGGCGCAGTTCGGTGAGTTCCCCAAAGCACCGCTCATGGAGCTCCAGGTCCAGGCCATGGGCAGCTGCTCCATTAGATGGCAGCTGCTTTATAGGGCTGGAGGCTAGGCTCATGAGCACCCTGTTGCCTCCAGTATCCACATCCTGATCATTCAAGAAAGGCAAAGACATGGCGTTCTTCACAAATGTAGGTGAGCCACTAGGGGGTAGCAGCGTGTTCTCTCGCTGGTCCACACGGGTGACTGACTGGGAGCGCTTGCTGCTTCTGAAGGTTCTTGACAGCAGCCCTGGTCTGGGTGAGCGGGGATATGTGCCATCCCGCGGCGGTTCTCCAGAGTGGCTGCTGAGGAAGGATGTGTCCCCGAAAGCATCACCACTCCGGCCCACATGCATGGTGTGACGGAAGTCACCAAGAGGAGCGCTGATCATCTCTGTAGTGAGGTCCATGCGAGACCGCCGCTTGGTCTGTGAAGAACTTGAAACTAGCTGCTTCAAAATAGGCATCTTTGTAAATCTGTACCACTCCACGAAAATAAATCTATAGTCCACAAAGGCCTAGTCCAGAGGAGTCAATATGTAGCTCTACTTTTCTAAAAAGGTTAATGTTGCATACACATCCAATTTCTAATAAAGCATACTCTTCATTTGATGATGCCACCCGTGATCCTTAGCTTCAGACCAGCTCTAACCAACCTGTGGAAAGAAACAAAACACACCACCGTAAGTCTCGAAACAAAATTGAAGATGACATCTTAGATCTCAGCAGAGCTGTAGATAGCAAACTAACTCAATTACTGAATTCCAGTACTGCTGTGTCATTCAGCTCCTTCAGTGCAAGATCAATACACTGTGAGTGGAATGTAGAGTCAGTCAATGGTGGAGCAGTTCCAGGATGTTTTATCTGTGAGACAGCCCTAAATACCAACAGAAGCTTTCAAATGCCCTGCCCCAGTCAGAAAGGGGAGTGGAGATGCAACCTTCACCCGAGTTCACAGGCCGTTTCAGAATTGAGCAGACTGAAATTTTAGTCAATACTGAGATAAGAGTACTGAACAAGGAGTCCTGGTGGGAATGCAGTGGGCCTGGTCAGTGTCAGCATGACATTTGCTACATACTACTAAATGTCTGTAGAATGTGCAAAAACATGTGTCAGATGAAAATGTATGAGGCTGATAATCATTTCACACTACATTGTACACTGCATGAACAATAAATGGCAGGCAGGACTCTTGCATTGAATGTAAATGTGACTGTAACCAGTGAAAGGCATCCACTGAGAGCCTCTTCAATGTGGATGAGCAACCAGTTCAGTGTTGGTCTATTCACCTACTTAAGGGTTGATGGTTACAGAGAGCTGTCACCACATTTTTATGCTGATATAAGGACAACCTTCTTCCCACTAACCTCTCCAAGAGAGGCAACCGAGTTCTAACTTTGATGGAAAACGTTAAACTAGATAGGCCAGTCAAGTCCAAGGAGAAAGGTCATGTAAATTTCCTTAAACCAGAAAGCCTTCATGATGCATAAAACAGGCCAGCACAAATGTAAAACCTCAGCATACACACACGCACAAAACCTCCCCTATGCTGATGAAACCGCTCACCATCACGAAGAACTCTTTTATTCCATGGCATTCATCCCAGCTCATTAAGTTCAGCCTTTCAGAATGAGAGACAGGCAGAGAGCTCAGCAGTCACAACAGGTTTCTCCTGTCCCAACCCTGATGAAATATTCAGCAGTTCCCATTTGCTGGAGGAACAATAGCTGAGTGAAATCATCTGTAGTGGTGCTCTAGCAGGCACTGACCTCTTTCTGTTTGTGCCTTTCTCCGCCAGCAATGCATTCACTTCCTGACGACGGGCTTACCTGCACAAGTTGCCGTGGTAACACCCCGCAACATAAAGGCAAAAACGTTTCCTGTCAGCAAACTGCTTTGCTTCTCTTTTTCTTGGCTTACTTGCTCAGTGAAATGCTTACTCTCTGTGCTTATGCCTAGTGCCATCAATCAATATACCATGTTATATAGATTGCCAAGCAACTAAATCATGCTTAATTCAGTCATGTACTGTTAATATTTACCATGGCATTACAGATGAATAGCTTTCATTGACCTTCCACCAATCTCAAACCACACCTTCTGAAATGGTTAAGAAACAGACCTTGAACAGAATCTTGTAACATTAGTCGGTGACTGAAGGAATCCAAGTCATTAGCATCCTCTATTAAGGCTAGAGACGGTTGAGCGGGTGCAGCCAATGAGTGCTAAACACCTGGGATCTAATGAATACTTATAGGCCCAATTGTTTCCATGACAGCACTCAGCGAATGCTCTAAACAGAAATGGCATCCTACAATAACACACAAACAATATACAAAAGAAACAAGTCCTCTGACAGCTCCAAAACGACTGAACTGGTTTGAATATGGTCAGTTAAATAAAGTGCAGCAAAGCACTTTCCATAAAAAGGAGGAAAACATCTGTGTGATAACAGGAAGAACAAAAACAGAAAGAGGAAAATAAATATACAAAACATTTTAATTATAATTTAAAAAAAAGGCAAAATTATGTAATGAAAGACCCAAGCTCTAATTTGAAGCATCACCACAGACAAAGAATGCAGTGTTTGTGTAGGGGTGTCGCTCCTGGGTGGCAAAAGCTGAAAGAAAAACAGGCATCTTAAGAAAGATGCAAAGTCTTAAGCCCCCACCCCCTATCTCCCACTCCCCAGTGCTTCCCTGACACCTCTGTAGGAGTTAACAAGCCTGACTCACTCTCACACACAGTGACTTGGATACATCAGCATGCTCTCAAATAATCACTCCAGCATTCTTTGGCATGTATTTAAGGCAAAATTATTATATTGCTCCACATTACAGTTAAAAGCTATGTAAGGGGGGCAGCTGTGGGCTGGAGGTTAGGGAACCAGCCTTGTGACCGGAACGTTGCCGGTTCAATCCCCATAGGCAACAGTACGTGACTAACCCCCTAACCACCCAACCCCCAACTGCTACCCGGGCACTGCGGATAGGGCTGTGCAGAGTGCGCTCACTGCCCACTAGTGTGTATGTGGTGGGGTTAAATGCGGAGGTGAAATTTCCCTGTTGTGGGACTAAATAAGGGTCACTTCTGTTAAAAGAATCAGGAGGGGGGAAAATGGCGCATGTCTGTGTAATGTATTAACATTACATACACACACACACACACACACACACACACACACACACACACACACACACACACGTCAAAGGGAAGGTCTGGCTAGATATTTAGGTCTTAAAAGCAAAATTGAGACTATATTGATGAAAATATGATGACAATATTGGATAAGTCACTTGCATCCTCGGAAGACAACTCCTCAACTCCAGTCAGCTTAAAGCTTAAAAGAATAAAACGTAATGAAAAATTATATCGAAACAGTCATATTCTACACCTCTAACATGTATTACTGTATGGGCTAATAGCCAGAGCTAGTTACAGAGGCCATTCCAGAACACTCTCCTAAAGCTGCTCTATCAGATGTGCAGTGCAGCTTATTTATAGCCATATGTGAATATGAAGGGAGTATGAGAGCATGAGAAGGTGGCGTGGGAAACAAAAGGCCCTAGAGGGGGCCAGTGACTTTCCAAACAGCCTCTCGCAATATCTATGTCAGCAGCAGTCCAGCGCAGCTGGTCTTCCTCTGCTTCGGCTCTTTTTTAGACTAAACATACCTCCCTCACTATCTTTCTCTCCATCCATCCATCCATCCATCTCACTATCCCCACAGCCTGAATGGTTCTATACATAATCAACTTTGACCCCTTTGTGCATTTTAAGAGGTTAGTGAGTCACATTCAAACATGCTCATTACAAACATACACAACACAGAAAATACACAACTGGGAATGGTTCTAAACTCGACAAACATTTATAGAATAATTGCCTGTCTTCCTCTTACCACATCTGGATATAAAACAAAAAAAAAAAAAAAGAAAATACAGCTGTGGCACAATACAACCCCAGAGAGGTCATAAGAGGCATAAGAGGTCAGTAAGGGCCCCTAAACGGACATTTTGTTTATTTTAATGTTATTACTTTTCTCCACTGGAAATCAACCTGGACACCTTTCTCTGCAAGTACTAAAAAAAGGTGCCGTTCTTTGTAAAAGCAAACTCTTTCATCTACTCCTCGGTCCAACTATCATTCAATTTTTAAAAAAATCCAATGTATGTTTTCACATTTCAGACATCGACAAGAAATTATTCCACTAGCTGAATGGAAAAAAAAAAATGTACAAAATTTTGCCAACAATTTCTGTTTTCAGAGCCCGTATCACTAAACTTTGTACAGCATTAAATACATTTTTGTGGAAAATCACTTTTACAGAAATCTATTGTTGTATTAACAATTCCTGTGAAATGAATCAAATCATTTTCATTGCATCAAACAATAAAAAAACTGATGTCTCTCATGGCCCCAAAATGTTCAGAATCAGGTCTCACTGTCCTGGGCAAGTTAATCTCAGTTAATGACTGCTGTGACTATTACAGTAGCCTTGGATCACAACCATAATGTATAAGGCACAAACGTGTGTAGTGTGCTATATTATAAGTCATTTCAATATGCAGGAATTGACTCCTTTGTCTGTTTGTCTCCTTCGTTTTATCTCTGACTGTGAGTGAAAGACAGAACAAGCATCTGTTTGTGAACCAGACAAAGGAGTTGAGTGCATGCTAGCACTCAGTCAGACAGTGATCGACTGCTGTTCTGTACAAATTTGTTATCTTTTCAGGAAAAATGTTAGAACCATCTGGAACAGTGCTTTTACTGTAATCTTTAGCTATAACTAATCAACAGTGTGCATTTTGTTTAATAGTGGAGCTCCAAAAACACAAGCAGAAAAAAAGGAATGCTACCTTTAATTTAATTAGCATATTATTTTATTTAAGAGGTGTGTAACACGTGCAAAATTTCACACTTCTATTCAAATTTACTTGCAGCCACTTAGTCAAACTTACAGTCATGAGAACAATGACATCTACAGCAGGCTGCAGACACCCACACAAACACACTATTCATAAACATGACTGACTGAATCCATTTCCACAGCTGATCACTGACCATTTCCTCTTTAAAATCAAATTGAGGTCATTTTGAGCCACTGATCTGGATGGAAGGCTAGCAGACCTGAGGGCAGCTGAACAAAAGCCACATATGGCATAACTCTAAAACATTACTACAGATTACTGTAGTGTCCTTTCTGGGACAGTAAAAGCCTTAATGGATTGGTATCTGAAATCAAAACTAAACATGGATGAGCAGTGCACAATGATGCACTACATGGAAAAAAGTATTGGGACATCTACACCTAAAATCTCCTGTAGATGTAATGACACCCTATTCTAAAGCCATAAGTACTACTAAGGAGTTGGTTCGCCTTTGCAGCTATAACAGCTTCCACTCTTCTGGGAAGCTTTCTACAAGATTTTAGAGTGTGTCTGTTGGAATTTTTGCCCATTCATCCAGAAGAGCATTTGTGAGGTCAGACAGTGATGTCGGACAAGAGGGCCTGGCTCGCAATCTCTTCTAGTTCATCCCAAAGGTATTTGATGGGTTTGAGGTCAGGACTCTGTGTGGTTCAGTCAAGCTCTTCCAAACTAAACTCACCATGCTTTTATGGACCTTGATTTGCACACTGGGGCTCAGTCACGCTGGAACAGAAAAGGACCTTCCCCAAACTGTTCCCACAAAGTTGGAAGCATACAATTGGCCAAAATGTCTTGGTCTGCTGAAGCATTAAGATTTCCCTAACTAAGGGGTCTAGGCCAACCTCTGAAAAACAACCTCATAGCATGATCTCTCCTCCACCAAACTTTACAGTTGGCACAATGCAGTCGGCAGTGATTGAGTCAGCAGAGCACTGGCGACTTTTACGAACTATGTGTCTTTGCGCTCAATGACCCCACCCTAGTCTGCCACTTTGTGGCACAGTTGCTGTGGCTCCTAAACGCTTTCATCTCAATAATACCACTCACAGCTGATTGTGGAATATCTAGGAAGGAAGAAATTTTGCAAACCAACTTGTTGCAACAGTGGCATCCTAGTACCATGCTTGAATTCAGCTTGGTACTAGGTACTTGGTATGGCCCATTCTTTCACAAATATTTGTAAAGGCAGACTGCATGGCTGCATACTTGATTTTATACACCCATGTCAATGGAACTGAATGAAACACTAATTCAATTTTACTGCCTTTATGGTTGTAATTAAATAAATGCCATATTGTTTCTCTTTAAGGCTACCCCAGGTAGATTTAAAGTCAGTTACTGCATTTATAAAATCTTTATGTATCAGCATCAGCAGTGCGTAAAAAAAAATAACAGATATCGGCATCAGCCCGGAATTGTCACCTCAGTGCATCCATACTAAACAAGAATCCAAATGTTTAGGTGTCAATGGTTCCTTATATTGTTATTTTGAAATATGACCATCAACAACAAACACAGCAATACATGGTGAATTTTAATTATAAAGTCATAGCTATTGTGGCCGGACCCATGACCACACCCATGGACGACACACTTGTGTACCACAAATAGAAAGGCACTTCTAGAGAATTGAAAAAGCAGGGTCTTCACAGAGCATTAGCACACTCAAACCAAATCTTTAAATTGAACTAATTCTATGGGATTAAGAACTCTGACCGATGTCATCTGACTGATGATAAAAAGGACACTGATTGCTGAGACCTTGAGCTGTTTATGGAACTTTCAAGGGGCTTGAAAAGATTAAGATCTGCTCACAGGGCTTTGAGGCTATTTATTACAGATAAGGTAGTAGATAGGAACCCCCATGGTGCATTATGGGTTTGTTAACGTGGCTTCTTTACCTCACTCTTAGATTGAAGACAGACATCCCCCATTGTGAGGCAGGCGTAATCACCTAAATAACCCAGGAAGAGCCATGCCGTTGGCTTGCCTCACACCCTCTATAAAGACAGCACCATTCTATTCATGTTCTCAAATTGGTGACATTACCAAGGAGACAAATCACTAGTAAAATTAGGCTTTTCTAATGAGAAACCCTGAGGTGTAGGAAAGGTTAGATAGTGTTGTTTACCAGATAAAGTTAACATCATGTTCTGGTGAAGGACTCTACTAAACTCTGTTCACAACCACTACAAATGAAGTGGCCTATTCAGTCTCAAATCTGCATAAAATGATAACATTTACATAAAAGAATTTAATTTGGCTATGTAGAAATAGAATTGAAAGCATAATGAGGTTTGGGGCATTCAGAATAATGGTTATTCACCAACATCTGGGATAAACACTGGTTATTAACTATAAATCCATTTTAGGCTTATACACATGACTGAATGACCTTCGCTCAAGCACACAATCCATTGTTACTAGAATAGTTCAATCATGCGAGTACATCAGACTGTATTCTGCTCCAAACAAAAACATTTTCCAGATATTTCCTGAGCAGTGTGTCTACAGAGAGGTCTATTGAAAGCTCTTCAAAAACACAAGTGATGCTGAAAAACAGAAAAGCATACAAACTGTCCATACAAGAGCCCAGATGCCAAACAAGGCAAAACTATAATGAGGAGGAGTGAGGTGAAGCAGAACAACATACAGCCACCAATCAAGTAAAAGGGTATGGGGAGGGCAACCTTTTGGGCAGGATGATGAACATTTTCACTGCTGGTAGGCGGATTATATCATACACTAACTGTTTTTCGGTACAACACAAAAGCTATAAACAATCCTGGGCAGGTGGTCAAAAATAATTCCAAATAAGTTGAGAAACAGACAAACAGTGTATATTGATTGCAGTACGAAGCAACTGGACAAACCTGTCAGCTTCACCTCATCGCAGAGATCGGATAAGGCCGGGTATGTGGGGAGGAAGCTGCCTAGACCCCATGCACTAAGCAGCTTATGTGAGCTTTAAACGTGTCTGTAGATGGCATTTTCAGTCTGTAATATGCTACACTTTGACCATGCCTAGATATTTGAGGCAGTGAGATGAACCCTCCTGTAACCAAAAAAAAAGGAGGCCCGTGGGCTGTGAGCAGGTCAAGGTTGTAAAACCCTGCTGAGGGTGCCACCCATTAGAATTTCCCCTAGGAACAGAAGGAGGAGGAAAATGGTCAACAAAACCCAGACACCTGCCCCAGGCCACTGAAGACATCTATAGAGATAAGACACAGGAAACATAATCCAATCTAAAGTACGCTCCTTTCTCACTGAGCTCAGATGGGTCAGTGTTATTGACGCTGCGTAAAACCATGCTTAGAATTTCAAAAGAATTGGGCCAGCCTACACAAAGCAAAGCCTAGAGGAAAAGAGAGCAACTGAGATAAACCAGGGGCAATATAGCACATGAGGGATGTTATGGTTTGGAAAGGGAGCTACAGACAGGAAGGGCAGGGAATATATGAGACCCCAGCCCTCCCATCCCAGCGGAAATCCATTCTCCCAGCCCTTCCTGAATAAAACACTCCCATAAACATATCACTTACTGTATTACTGGTCACGCGCTAGACAAACAAACAACTCTACGGCCTAAGCAAACATGGATCACGTCCACTGGCAGTCCATGTTCAAAGAAGTCACTCATGAACTTAACTTCCACTAACGCTTTTTACACAGTGATGACGCAGCCTCATAATTATTATTTTATGGTGAGGATGCACAACATTTTCTTCATTAATCACCATCACAATATTTGTGCATTTATTTAATCTAAAGCCTTCATAAAATAGTCTATCTAAATCCAACTTTTGGACTTTTTCGCATCTTTAAACACTCTGTTCAATGAAACACCAAAAGTTCAACCTGTTGGCCAACAATTTGAGAATGTGATGATATCACCAAGCCTACAGCAATTCACCAAGAATTCAGTGTACCTGGAGAGAGCTCCGATACCATCCTGCAGGTTCACTCCAGACTGGAACATCTTACATTTACATTTACAGCATTTAGCAGACGCTCTTATCCAGAGTGACTTACAAGAAGTGCTTTGTCAATCTAGAGAAAGTATCTTCAAACTGACAATTATTTCCTGCCTGGTGTGAGATCTTTTACTGTAGAACCATAGCCACAAGGTCTGACTGCTCTTGTTTGGTTTTTTTTTAAATAAGAAAAAAAGCCTTAAACTTTAACACCTGGAATTGTTGAAAATATTCAATAAAGGTGGTATTCAGAAACGTTGAAGTGCTGCGTTCACAATTTTTTGGGACAGTCCGACAGTTTTAAGCTCCTCCCTGCCACAGGTCGAATGTGATGGAACAGCTAAGATGTACTTGCAGTAAAGCAGCCAGACAGGAGAGGGAAAGAAGGCTTTAAAACTAGCTCAAGAGATAGATTTACAAATCACAGACCTGCATGTAGTGTTCAACGGGGCTTCAGTCAGTGTCTTACCGCACAACAGCAATAAGACAACTATTTTAACTTAAATGTGCTTTGAAATGTACTTTTGAAAAACTGCTTTGTCATGCTCTCCCTCCCCTCATTCAATAGACTCCGGTTTTTCAAGTTTAAAACAATAACTGCAAAAAAAAAAGGTCAGAAAGCATCACTGTACCCATCACCAGCTCACATATTATTCACTGATGGAATTCAACTAACCTGGCAATTGACCCTCCCAGGGTAGCAGGGTTATATAATGTTTGACATTTTTTAGCCAACAGGCTGGATCAAAAGGGACTAGCGGAGATTGGATAAGCTTGAATACATAGAATGTTGCTTTACCCAATCGTAGTGGCGATTATGCACATCTGAAGGCGTAGTGCCTGACTCATACAGTTCCTGTTTATGCTGAAATCTGAAGTCAAATAGCTGTATGCTGCATACAGTATACAGGCCTACTTACTGTCAGCACTTAGAGAGAATTCACTGCACAGAAATCTCTCCTGAAGTTCACGGATGCATTCTCTGCAGTGCAAAAGCTGCTTAAGCAGAATTTCCTGTGATGCAAAAAACGGTTGCCGCCACGCACGCATTTTGCCACAAGCAACCACACATAACAGCTGAGGTCAAGGCCGCTAGAATGTTCAAACATAGGGGGACTTGTGTAAGAGTGATCTCATACTACACTGAGCAAGTGAGAAACCACCCTAAGCTGCAGCATTACAAAAGATGGGGGGGGGGAGGAGAGCCTATCTTCATCTCTGAGACTTCGTAAACAGAGCTCAACTTAAAAAAGCACTGACTAAAATTTACCATCTCGAATCAGCAATGATTAATTGCTTGGTAAGGCATATTAATATGCCTTTTTGCCATATATCGGTGAAACTGTAAATATTAGTACTAGGCCTTTAGCTTTAAACCAAAATCTGTGTCAAAAAATAGGAAAACCACATCTGTGATATTCCTAGCTTCTGCTACCGCACCTATGGGATGCTAGTATGTTAGCAGTAAGATAAGTTATTCACATGAACATTTTGTGGCCATTTGTGATGAAACATGGACATTTGGACCATGTAAAAGTCCTTCCATGTTTTATTTGAAGCTTGATACATATAACGTTTCTCTTGTAGCGGTTTTAAGGAGTTCTTTAATAAAGAGTTCAGTAGTCACCATTTTTGTCCATTTCTAACATCTAACTGAAATGCGTAAGGCTACCACTCATACTCAGTGATGTATCTAGAACTTCCTAAAGGCCCAGAGTGATGCTTTTTCCTGCTAAAATTGGTCTCACTCACTGTAAATCAAAATGTGACTGGTTGCTTCCACAGTCAGTTCCTAATTATGTTAGTGGTTAATCTGGAGCATTAGGCCTTGAACTCCTGAAGTCCTAACCAATCTAATAGTTTGCTTGGCTATATCTACCTAAATACCACAAAGATAAAACCCTGATTGAATTCAATTGTCTGATGAGCATTTCAAGAATTTAACTTGTTTCCAAACAAAAAATCTGGGACGATGCATATTACTTAAACCCTATATTTTATTGAAAATGGTGCAAAAGTCATTTTATTGTTTCTCATAAAATATATGCCAATTTTGAATTTGATGCCAGCAACACATTTCATAGAAACTGTGACAGGGGCATGTTAACCACTGTGTTCCATCCCTTCTTTTTTTTAACAGTACTCTGTAAGAATTTAGGAACTGAGGAGACTGACTGCTGTAGTTTTCCCATCCTTGCTTCACATAGGATTTCAGGTACTCAACCGTTCAGGGTCTTCCTTGTTGTATTTTTCATTACATGATGCAAATGTTTTTGATGGGTGAAAGGTCAGGAATTTATACTCTAAAATTTGTATACATCGTTCAGCATTAATGATGCCTTCACAGATTTGCAAGTCACCCATGCCACATGCTCTAACGCACCCCCATACCATCATGAATACTGGCCTTTGAACTTTGAACTGTGCGCTGAACAAGCCAGACAGTCCCTCTCGTCTTTAGCCCAGAAAATGCAGCATCCATTACTTCCAGAAAGGACTTCAAAATTTTGGTCAGAACACTTCCACTTTGCCTCAGTCCATTTTAAACAAACTCAGGGCCAGAAAGGCAGCAGGATTTCTGGATCCTGTTTATCTATGCTCTCTTTTTCACATGGTAGACTTTTAACTTGCATTTGTGGATGCAGCGACAAACTGTTGCCAATTAACCCTGTTAGTTGTGAGATACTTGTTTAGTTTCAACATTAGATATGTTGTCTTTGTACTATTATCACTTAAATATAGGGTTTAAATGATTTGCACCTCATTGTCTGTCTGCTGTTACTTACATTTTGCACATCACAATTTCTTGCATCCGGAGAAGCGGAAGATGATGGATGGATGGATGGATGAATTTCTTGCATTAGAAATTGGTCTGAGGGTCTATATATACTGAGTGTGTTTGTGTGCGCGTTTGTTAGTTATAGGTATTCCAAAACAAGGGAAAGTACACCATCTTCTAGTAAATTTGCACTCACTGCAGACTAGGCAAATGCAAGCCATTTTGGTGGAAGGCCAGAAGAGTGTGCGTTAGAGGAACTGAAGACAGTAATGAGGCTGTTGGCACAGCCTCCAGCAGAGCACAGCAAGGAATAATAGCATGCATTAACCTCTAAGGCTGGAATGAAAGGTTTCCAAACTAATATAGGCAAAGACGGCCCGCTCAGCTTGCCAGGGGCTTGAAACACATTAAAAATGGTGGAGGTGAGACTGTTGATGGGGAGGAAAATATCCTCAATCAAATTTATCACTTCAAGACAGCTTTGTAGGATACGGACCTTATGTCAAGGTTTCACTGAGCCACTTCACAATGTGAAGTCTATGCTAAAGGAAAAAAATCAATGCAAGTGTAATCAACCAAACGCAGACATGCGGCTTGTTTGAAAGCATGTTAAAGCAAAGGACATACACAGTAAAATCACCAAGGTTCATTGGGACACAAATTAATTGTACAAGTGTTAGAAGTGGCACGGATCCAACACCTAGTATTGACGTTGGCCCAAACCAAGCAGTAAATGTTGAATCACCTGCACAAGCAGCAACTTCTCGGATATGAGAGGGTTACAAATCTAGCCTGAAAGATCATACAACTGCTTGTAGCATGACACAATGCCACCCTGCGATACCCACAGTTGTCACATACACCCCAACATTAACATTTACAGTTCCTTTGTTTTATATTGGTTACTTTTCCCACATTTTTGTGGTTTTATTGTGTGTGTGAGTTTAGCTGAATAAAAACAACTTGTGGGTTTGTATAAGACCTTTTTGTTTATGAATTTCTTTAGGGATGCATGAAGTATTGGCAGATACTTTAGATTTTTTTTATCTGCATCAAACAAATGCTTTGATTGTATCAATATCTCAAACTCATATCTAATGACATGTTTTTGTATTCTGGAAAAGCAGAATGTTTAAGTGATGCTGTTCTACTAGCTAAAATATCTCTTATTCATCTTAGTGAACAAGAATCCTCTAAATGTAAATTTCTCAATAACGTAAGTGTGGATTTAATACCAGTCTCTCCATTTTCTAAATGCATACATATTAGCACTAATGTATTTAGTGAGGTCCAAAAGTCTATGTGCATTTTCAGTAGTGGTCAATCTTTCACTAAAAAACACATTATCAGCATAACAATTTGAATGAAATCTTTGAAATACTTACATGAATTCCAGAATTAGTATGTTATGTCATCCGTTTGCTTTAAATACAGTGTGCTGTCAAGCTAGGCTTCACAAGTTTGTGCAGAAACCCCTGAAGAGTAGATCAAATCCACCTAAGAGTTGTCTAAACACATGCTTCACTGTAAGCGATATGACTAAAAAAAATGACCTCAACAAGGTCAATGTCACAAATTTGATTACATTTGAATAGTGATCTAGAAATAGTGCAGAATCTTCAGTATGGCTTCTACATTTTACTTATCCCAGATGTTCAATATGACCTCACTGTACAGTGGCATTGGCCTAGAATTCTCACATTGGGGCATATTTTGAGCAATCTGATAATGGTAATGACATCTGATAATGGTAGTTTTAGATGGGCAATATTCACATCACATCAGTATCAGTATCAGTCAACACTAAATTCTTCAGGGTTAACATCGTATCAACAGAAAAAGTGGTGCCACCTCTAATAAGAGTTCTCCAATACTGAGGATTCTGCTGCATACTGAAAGTTGGCTTAAAGCACACAAAACAGTCTGTTAAAAGCTGGCTAATGAAACCAGCCATGGACTGCATACTGGAAGGCAGGCCACTGTCCTGAAGGAGTGTTCCAGAACAGGTGAGCTGATGTTAAAGTGCAATCTCTCAAAGGCTGAGACATATGCATGACATTCACAGTCCCTCTTTCCATTTAGACAGCCTACACAAACGGAAGCAAACTGCCTGCCTGTAAATCTGTAAAGCTGAAAGGCAGCATAGTCACAGTGGACTTCAGAAGCTTTGAGGGCTACCAGCACTGATTAGATCAGCAAATGAATACTTATTATCCTGAGTTTTTGTGCAAGCCAAATGCTAAAAAAAAATACTTAATGCCAGAATATGCATAGCTTTTCAAAACAGTAAACTATGAAGCCTTTAAAAGATTTCACTAACATGTAAATAAACACTACGTGGCAAAAAAATGTATCTAAAAAAGTGTATCCATCAGGCTCTGTTTCACACTATACGAGAGGCACTTAGGAGAACTTACAAGATGCATTATCATCATGCAAACTGCCTAACCATATTATGGAAAATAACTAATCATTGCTGACTCACTGAGAACATAGACTGCATACCCATAACTTTTTTAGATCAAGGCTTAACTGAAGAGTTAAAACAATTAATTTAGACAGCCCTCAAAAATACACAAGTATCATGTGCCTATTCATTAAACACTGGTAATTAAGTGCTGGTAGAAAGTACAAGCTGCTTCAGGGCTGCTCTCCCCCACAGTGGAAGTTTACCCATGGCATTGCACCACCCTATTAATAATTAAACTCCCCTGTTGAGCAAGCTTTGCGGTCTAGAACACAATTTGAAATTGGCAGAATAAAGATATACAGTCTCCAAACTCTGCAATTTTATGCACAGTCAGTTTCATTTGACTTCTTTACTTCTAACACCATTAGGCTACTGCTAAGTCACATAGACTAATAAGCTAGGCTGTGCCTGCCCTGCCTCCAGCACTCATGCTTTTTAGTGGTTGCAAACAAAGAAACGACAAGGCTGTGAGACATTTACTAGCCTGACACGTTCAAGTTCTACCTCAACAGCGACAGAAACAATAGCAATCATTAGACTGAAGGACAGGAGCCACTCTATAAATCAACGATTAGGGAATCATAGTGAAATAGAGAGATGCATATAAAACAAGCATGCTGCAAAAGGCAGGCAGTATGTGCGATTGGTAGTAGTGGGTGGGAGTGGTGGGGACATCGACAGGAATTAATCCAAAATCAGGACGAGACAAGAAGGAAAAGCACGTTTTTGATTGTAAAGGGTAAATAGAGAGCTATGACCATGGCCTAGCTAAGGGGACAAAGCGAGCAAAGGGAGGGATGGAGAACAATAATGAACACTAGAGGCCATCTACCATCTGCAGTGGTGGACAAATAACAAATGAATAGGCCTAGTGAATGAATGCATAAAGTGGAACAGATCCATTGAGCTCTACAGAAGAGCGGCCTCGTACAACATTCAAAAGAGATGGCTAACGGTACGAGTGCTCACTTTAAAGGATTCAAGCTGAAGGACACTAACGCTTAGGGGAAGCAACACTACTTGATATATTCAGGTAAGCCGACGACATAGGACAGTATCTTTGCCATTTTATGAACAAAACGAGGTTGTAACGGTCGCGCCTTTATCAAAAACTGAGCTGAAGTGGAACTTACTGTTGTAAACAGTGTCGAGTTCAGCCAACGGTTTGTTTCTCTCCTCAGGTGACGAGCTTAACCAGCGGCTCGGTCCTCCATTCAATTACCATTACAAAACTTCGAACACTTTCTCGCGTCTTTTCGTGAATTTAATGTCAATACTAATAACTATGCATAAGTAGAAGAGAGTTGTATCTCCCTCAAAGTCGACAGTCTACTCAAAAATCGACTCCACAAGCAGAGAACCGCATCCTTCCTGTCGTCTAGCGTGTAACGAGCACAGCGCTCCTGCTGCAGCTCATTCAGCTCAGCTCGGCCCTTTCTTCCCCGGACACGCCCCCAATACGGGTGGGTTTAAAGGGCCAGCGCATAAAATGGGTGGACTGAGCCTCCAACCGAACGCCACTGAGGGGGTTGTTCACTTCAGGGACTACTTAATGTGGTTTGAAGTTTATTTGAAATGGATACGCTTGTTTTATCTTATCGTACAGCTTATCTCAGTTGAAAACTGAATGAGTCAAACTGGGCCAATGTTGCGTATTATGAAAGACCTATGTCATGGAAAATCAATTTGTCATGCCTTTTTCTAAAAGCAGTATGTAAATTGTTTACGTTTTAAAACATGCATTCATTCTTCAGTCCATAAGTACAAACTAAGCTGCAAAAATAAATAAATAAATAAATAAATCAAAAATTGATTTCTGTTTTTGTGATGTCACCAGACCCGACTAGTTTAGCTATATAGGCCTTCAGCAGTTTAGCCCCGCCCATCTACACTGAAGTATTAGGAAGTGTTTCAGCCCAGACTGGCAGCCAATCAGAGCAAACATCATTTACATATGCCAGTCTTAATGGCACAGCTAAAAAAAGAACCTGAGAGGATGGGAAATGGTCCTGTAAAATGAATTACGACTGTTTGCGGTAAACACACAAGGGCCCTTTCGACATTATTTAACACTTACTTAATCAAGATTTTGTCTGTAATTGAAGGTCAAAGAACAAATCAGTTGTAAAAACCAGCTGTAAACTATTATATTCCACTGTAAACTATTATATTCCAAAGTAAGGCTTAACCATTTCATTTTAACCTGATTCTTACTCACAGTTGCAACCTGGGAAATATGTGCGAGACAAAAGGGGTGTGATATAAAGCATTCTTAGTTGATGACCTGTCTGACCAGCCTTTGAAAGCATTCTCTTACTTGAAATGCAATACACTGACAGGACGCTTACAGTTGAACGATTGCTGGCCATCCTCCTGTGTGAGGACTTGGTCAGCACCCTCAGGTTCGAGATCATTTGTGTATTCACATGGTGAATAGTCATTTTTCAAAAGCCCATGGCGGGTGTAATTTGCACCTCTGCCGTGGGCCTCTTGGGAGACGTATCCTCTTGCAAGACAAAGCCTTAGGCAGCAGCGCTTAAGAGGAATGGAATGTTTAAACAGTTAGATCATTACCCGTGGTTAGGAGTAATGCTGTTATCAAGATCAGATATCAGTTTTCCAAAGAGAAAGTTTTGTGTACAGATGGTTTAATGGATGACTTAATAGTCCACTAAAAATAATAAGGTATAGTTACCCCATTTATCACTTGATGGCTGAAGATCTGTAGATGTGTAGCTAAAAGAACAAGATGGGCACAGTTCCTAAATTAGACATATGTCATAATTTCATTAACTCTATACCGAGGATGTGAAAGTCTTTTTGTTCATAATATTTGGATGTGTTCCCAGCTTTCAGAACCAAATCCAGCACAGTGGTGGAAGCTAATGAGTATCTATCAGTCCAGAGAGAGTTACTTTGAAGGATAAAGAACCCTTAGTGTTGACGTCTTGCATCTTGCAGGCCTGGATACGGATGAGCAATTTTAATGTTCATAAAAAGACTCCCATCAAGCTCAGGCCAGAATAACCTACACATTTGCACCATGTTTCACATACCATCATTGTCCAAAAATGCAAGTATTTCCCTTTTCCCCAATTTTTATTTTTCTATATCAACAGCTGCACTGCACTTCCACACTTCTATGCCTTCTTCTGTAAAGTTTTTTTTTGGACAGCGACAGTGTGAAATAAGACCAGTGTCCACTCTGTTATGGGAAATTTTTATAACTTTCCGAAAGCATTTATGATACATATTAATCATGTTTACAGTTTTTAAGAGGCCTAGCATACTACAATGCTCAGGGTTGTGTTAAAGAATGTTATAAACAGTGGCTTTGCAAAAATAACAATAC
The DNA here is from genome assembly GCF_015220715.1 of Pygocentrus nattereri. Taxonomy (NCBI): domain Eukaryota; kingdom Metazoa; phylum Chordata; class Actinopteri; order Characiformes; family Serrasalmidae; genus Pygocentrus; species Pygocentrus nattereri. Next base: position 8,485,560 of record NC_051224.1, read on the forward strand.
AGGCAAAAAAAAACCAACTTTCTTGTGTTTTGCAGAAGACAGATGAGCTTTACCCATAATCCCTTTACCTCACAATTGAGTTCCCTCCTGACACCTCTTCAGTAGACCAAATGTCCAGATCAATGTTTTTCGTTCCGGAATAAAGAGATTATCTCCAGACGAGCTCTCCCACCCTCCCACTGCGTCCCGGCACAGTTTCTCTGGATCTTTATGAATTTTACACTCACTTAACATTCTCATTCAGCCCCACTCTCCAGGCAATGGCCAGAGGAAGAAAAGGAGGCCAATGCTGCTCATATGGATCAAGTGTCATTTCCCTTTATGGATCTGACATTGATGGTGATAGAGGGAGAGGCTTTCTCATGATAGAAAAATGGAATATAAAAAGTTTGAGGAAGAAAGAGTGTGACCCAATGTGTTGAAACTGCTGCACAGAAACAATTTACAGTTATATTTAAAATACACCCAATATATATGTACAGATTTAAGAATAGCTCACGAATGAAGAATTAATTTTTTTTTTGTTGATTGCAAAGTGTAAAATACAAGGGGTCCTGGGTTGCCCCCCTTAATTAACCTCTTGGAACCCCTGAACGTCAAAAAATAAAAACTTATTACAACATTAGGGAAAAACATAAGCTCAAATACACATTCAGGAAACGGTCATTATTTAGCTTCTTCACCCACAATCAACAAGCTTCTGTCTTTGGTATTCTAAACTAACCAGAGCTGTAGCACTGGTCTCCCTCAGGGCGGCGATGTAACAAATTGGTTCATCCAGTTGGTCATTCAAGGCCTAGCAACTGTAACTAAGGCCAAAAGAACTTTATAATGCACCCAGGCATGTGTATAAATATGAAAAATCTGTCTCCCAACAGATTCTGGAAAGAAGGAATCATTACTTTTGTTTCTCAATCCAAGCACTAGAAGAAATGTGCAAGATCTCAATTAATGTGAGAAAAAAAATGTATTGCCAAACGAAGAACATTTTGTTGCCATTGAAGCTAGCATCAGCACCACTATGGAAAGTGAGTTAGCAGCCAGGCAAAGCTGGAGTAGCCAGGACCCCCTGAATACAGGTAGTACACAAACTGGTTGATTGTAATGTTCCAGAATCAATGCAGTTAAATGGCCACCTTCAGATCAATGCATCATAATCCAAGTTTTACAGCCTGATTCCTTTTATGACTAAACTTTTATAGCCACCAACTGACTTATCAAGTTATTTACAAGAAAAAAGAGATCAGCAGAGGCACTGAAAAATAAAATAATTTATTTTGGAAAAGAACCATGAGCTGGCCCATTATAATTCCTTAAAGGATTTGTACAGTGATGGTCACCTCACAGAGAACAAGACAGGAGATGTGTGGGTCGTGATTTATCATTAATTCCAGTTCTTCAGTTTTTCCAAAGGAATTCCAAGTAGAATCGCCGCCTCGCTTTGTAAGTTCGAATATAAAAGCGAATGATCAAATGATCATAAATAAATTAAGCATATCTGTCATATATGTAGGCATATGTGCACACGGTGTCACACTGTGAACTGTAAAAACACATTCTACAATATATTCAGAGAAATACATACAACGCAAAAAGAAATAACAGACATTGTTTCTTCAGTATTTCAGTCATTTTCTTGGTGAGATGATATCTTCTGTTCTCTGAATCTGGGCGATGTAATCCGAACACATGCGGACAGATGACTGATTTTTTTTGTCATTGTTAGTGATGTTATCTGTACAAATCAGCTGAAAGAAGGGCAGTAGTTTCCCTCCTGGTCTTCTCCTTTACATGCAGCTCCGGTGTTCAGCTGTTCTTGAGGAGCAATTGCCATATGCGCTTAATTGCCCACACAATATCAAAAATCAAGTGCTGCTTTGTGGAGTTACTACTTGTTCATGTTGTAACCTGGTTTGGTGTCATGTTCTCTTTTCATTTCACAGAAATAATAAAACTCTACTGCTTTCCAATTTTTGCTTTGGAGAACTCAACCAGTTCCCACAGCACTATGTAGTTGCCTGACCATCGTCCGGGGGCAATGTGATGTCACAGTCTGACAACGGTCCAAGTCTCCCTGAACAGCCTTTTCTGGGAAATCATCTTTTTAGATCCATGACTATGAACACAACCATACCTTTCGCATGACAAAACACAGCGACACAACAAAAAACCGACTAGCAACAACTTTTGTAGTATCCACAACTTCTAGCGTAGCAAAAGCTCAGGTAATAGCTCAAGGTTGATTTATTACTGAAAATAGCATCGTGGCTAAGAATAAAGGGTTTTAAACCATCACTGAAAACTGAAACATATTCCACCCAAGAAGATCATATCCTCTTGTCCAACCAGTACTTTTAGCTGCGGTACTATGCTTTGAGCAAAGTTCTGTCATAAATGGAAATGAACGAATGCATTAAAATGAATGTTGCACAAACACCCCGGATTTATGTATTTATGTACACCTGTGATGATTATCACTTTGGAAAATTTGTAGCAATACATGCAAAGCCTATGTTGCAGTTTTCCTACTCCTGTTTAAATAGTTGTTGTTTCTAGTCTCTTTCATTCACATGAATCATACCTTTCATTTTAAAAATAGCTTTTTATCACTCTTTCTGCAGTTTAGAAATATCTCTGCTTAATCTTTGTTTAGAAATGACTGGATAAATGACTATGTTGATCTCAAACAACAACACATTCACACCGAATGATTGTCTGTTTCCCAATGCTCTTGCACACATGCGCACACGCACATACACTCATGGAGGGGGTGAAATAAAACAAAAAAGCAGCCAAGGATGTATGTCCAACACTTAGTAACACCTCTATAAATAAAACTGTCAAAAAAAAAAAAAAAAGTACAACCACAACAACAGCAACGTAGGAGGAGGAATCCCAGCCAGGCGTATTATGATTGCGTCATTGGAACGAGAGTCTTGTATCAAACGAAAGAGGAGAAGCCTGTGGCAGGCGTCTGGGTGGAGGCCCCCAGGCTGCTGGGGGGCCGGTAGAGGGCGTGCTGGCTGTGGGCCTCGGAGGACAGCAGAGAAGGGGTGGGAGTCCGGCTGCCTTTGGGCCTGAAGAGAGTGCCCTGGTGGCCTTGGGGCTGTGGGGAAGGCGTGCTGTGGGGCAGCAGAGGGGGCAGCGGTGGCAGAGGAGGGGGATGGGGGCGGGACTCCTGCTCCGCCACACCGTCGGGCTGCCCATATCCGTACGCCGGGGGGCGGGACACGCCCTTCTGCTGTCGGCGCCATGAGTTGTAATAGGTGGGATCGCTGATGTAGTGGTTGACGAAGGAGTGGGTCTTCTGCCGGTTTGGATCCATCTCATATTCGCTGTCGCTGCCCTGCGATTGGATGGAGGGAAGACAAAAGGGATAAAAGTTACTTTTTATTAGTATGCAAAAGATTCATATACTTGGTAAAGAGGGAAGACAAGCAGAGGAAATGTTACTTTTCATCAGAGGAGGAAAGTAACAAATGACTACAAACTACTCTTGTTACAGTATTTAATATATATTTAAGTAATAGTCATTTTAATATGTTTATTTTAAGAAAGTATTCCTTCAATTTTTAGTAACTGCTACAAAATTCTATATAAAATATGTGCTTTTCACAATTCAGCTTTCAAACTGAAGAAGCAATTAGCTGCTTGGCTAAAATCCCAGCATGACCTTGTTGGGTTACCTGCTAAACCAGCACCAGCTCAGTATAAACCAGCTCAGACCAATATGGAATTCGTGTGGGTTTAAGCTGCAGGGTAATCTTTAGCTAAATAGCTAAATTTGTGCGTATTTTTCTTCAAATTTTTTACTTTCAACTACTGTTGCCTGCTAACTAGCTAATTTAGCTAGTATTCATAACAAGCTGGCAGATTAGCTTAGGTTGCTAATAAATCTAATGAAAGCTTTAGCTTTGGTCCTTCCTTCTTCAAGGTGAATATGAACCTAAAGTAACTGGAAATAAAAAGTTGAGTAGTGTTTTAATACATTTACATGTACCTACTTAAGTAGGGATTTTCAGTACTTTTATCACTGCCACTTTCAGCGCACATAATAACAAGGCCTTTTCTTGTTGTTGAAGTGAGCGTGCAGGATAAACACAACACTGGGCAGGGCATGGATATACCAGGAACCACTCCAGCTGGGAACCACTGGGCACCATTAGGAGGAAAAACTATGTAGAGATGTTTCATAAAATTACTATATGTGCTATATTTCATAACAGATATACATTTTTAGGGACTACAAAGAATTAGAACACCTACTTAAAATTTACTGTAGCTAACACACTACCCAAGATCTATTCTCTCTAACACACTAACTTAATCAAGGGATGTTAGAGGGAACTGACAGCAGCTACACATTCCTATTACTACGTTCTCTAGAAATGCTAAGGAGAAGTCACCAATAGACTAGCACAAAGATGGGAGCATGGCCTCACCCAAAACTCTGTGGAGCTGAGATCTTGTATAAAAACACAAAATCCTCCTAAATAGGAAAAAATGTTTGGTGATAGGAACAAGACTAAGTGCTAAGGACATAAGACTGCATTTGATATGCTTTTAGTCTCCTCAATGGCCAGAGCCAAGTTGTATTACACACTTCTGTAATCTAAGATGAGTTCAGCCCGTTTGCATTGAAGTCCCTGTAGTTATTAAATAATAAGACTTAGTATGTAATAAGCCTGGGAGTAAGGGGTTAATGGCCTTTGAAGAATAAAGTATCTACATTTTTTTGAGCAATGCTGTGTAAGAGTAGTCTAGTGATAGTCAGAGAGTGTGGCGGGCTTCATCACTCAACATTTGACAGGAAAGTGACACTAACTGACATGCAGAAAACACATTTGCATGAAACAAAGTATACTTATTGGTTAACATACAAAAATATCTCTATATATTGCTGAAAAAGACTGTCATTTGCAACTGGTGACAGGCTGGCATGTAGCATACAGTGACAGAATGTGTGAACATGGCAGTGCAGACAGCCAAACAGGTAATATCTGAGAAACTTCAGATAGCTGTGGCCATCTTAGCGTCCAATGTAATTTGAATGGTTTGTGTACCAAGTGTGTTTGTGGTGGTGAGATTAATGTGAGAGTCATTGCAGCCCTGGAATCAAGTACGTGAATTATGCACATCATCGCTACTTGAAGGGCATGCAGAGACTCAGCAGGGGTCCTGCTGGGAGCATTTATTTGCACAAGTGCAAAGTAAATGATGTAAATGAATGCAACGTGGAGGAAAAAAAATGTGGTGTTGCCTCAGAGAACAAGTGCTTATGTGAGCCAAGGGAAACATTGTTTTTACAGTGTTGATGCCTGGCAAACAGAAAAATAAAAACACTGTGGGAATTTGTTGAGGGGCAGAAAACAGAGAGAGGACAAACAAGAAAAGTGTCCCCCAGCTGCCATTTACAGCTCTCAAGACTCTACACTCCCCAAACACTGTATCTGTAGACTTTAGTTCTAATAGGACTTCCACGATTACTTGATTACACTTGATTACTTGATTTTACAAAAGAATAAATAATAATATATTCCTAGTGATTAACTTGCAATTTGCATGATGATACTGTCTATTTTATATAAAATATAAAAATATATCAAATATATCAAATATCTCCTACTGTTCAGACGGACACACCCATTTATACGCACTTTTTTGGCACACAATGTTTCGTAACTTCTTTTTGACAGAGTGGAAATCGACTTAGATATTTATAATTAACACAATTACATCATTTTTCACTCTTAATTCTGTTACCAAATGTGGCATGAGCCCGGCACTGATGGCTGCGAGAGCTGGCAGATACGCATGGCCCGAACACCCAGCGGCGACGAACCTCGGCCAGGACGGCACTCGGCGCCCCCTCCCCACTTGTGGCTCTCTCCAGGCCAAAGTTCGTCGCCACTGGGTCTTCGGGCGCCGCCTTCCTGCCGGTTCTTGCGGCCGCCATTGCCATATAATCCACCCATGTTATTGAAGAACAAAATTGCATAGTGCCAAAACTGAGGGACCTACAAAGCAGATGGTAATAGCATTTTATGGCTCCTGTAAAAGGTGGTTTAAAATTCCACACAAGGTTTATTATTGTTCATTAAAGTCATATTTAAGTGATAGTGCTTGTTTCGAAGCTGCTTAGTTATGCAGGCAGTGTTTGAGCCCACTAGATCTTATCTTAGACCAGCAGCACATTTCCTGCGGGATAAAATCTAACTCCCACTGAAAGAAGTGAGACAAAATCTTTGGACATCAGAATCAACTTATCCCCTTCTTTCCATTTGACTCCCCTGAGGGAGGTCGCCACGCACGGATGACTAAAACAGCATGCACCGTCTGTTCGGATCGATACAGCGCATCATTTGTCAGGCAAAGGTCAGGCTCGCTCATCTTCATCGAACAGAATGCCAACCCTTTATTTCCTTGGTTAGCAGAAAAGGTTCAGCCTGAAGCCGTTGTGCACATACAGTTTTCTACACTGGGGGAGGGGTGTCCTTTTCCATGGGGAACGCTGCAATGCATAATGGGGAAAAAGGAATGGCTCTTTATCTATAATGTCAGAGAACAGCAAAACAAACTGGCCTATTCAGGGGGACATTAACAGCTTTGTTGAAAAGCATTTTTCAAGAAAGTGAGTCGAGAAGTGGAAATGGAACTTGAAACAGACAAAGAGAAAGAATGGTACAGATAAAGAATGCTTTGGCCTGCATGGGCTGCCAAGTTCACTTAGGGCAATTGATAAAAAACAAGCAAAAAAAAACCAAAACAAAACTGTGGCTTTTTCAGAGCTAGATTAAGCATTAGTCTGGACTAAGATGGATTTTTAATGGTGAGACACCACTAACACCACAGTTTTGAACAGGACACTGAGTAATTCACATCCACAAAACCTGCCCTGTGCATGTCTGCAAGCATGTGATTCAGTTTGAGGTACCTGTGAGTCCGACACCTCAGAGGGTTTCTCAGTCAGGCTGCTGCTCTCAGCTGGGATCAGGTCATTGCATTTAGCACTGACGTCCTCATCAGAGTAGTGCAGACTGCCCGGACTGGGCCGTGGTGGAGAACTGGAGCGGGGAGAAAAGGAAAAGAGAGAGATTAGAGTCTGGAGCAATATAAATCCATTAGAGTAGAAGCACTGACCTAGAATCATCCCTTCTGCACTAATCAAAGCATAAAAGGAAAAAAAAATACTCTAAGAAGTTTTAAGGGCCAATATCATGAAAAGAATGAATTAAAAAAAATTTAAGTTTAATGTAGCACATAAACATTTTAAACAAGACAAACTTCTTCACTTCCCAGTACTTGCAGTCCACATATTGAAATTAAGTCATAAAACAGCCTGTGTTTTATTCACATTTCTATTTATGCTAATGTTTAGTGCAGTAGCAGTGCTCCAAGGTAGGGATTAGGTAGGGATTTTCAGCACTTTTACCACAACTGCTGTTTATTCATAGCCTGTTTATTTAGCCTACAGTTGTTTGAAAATGTTTGGCTGCCCCAGTCAATTGACATTTGTTGTTAACATTGATTTTCTAAGTGAAATTACATTAACATTTCCAAATTTAAATATGGCATTTCGCCCAAATTGTCTGTTTCTTTGAAAAATGCCACATAAATTGTGCCACAGCCATTTTATTTGTGTATTAAAACGTGTTTTTTATATACAGGATGTGTACTTATTTTCACATAGAAAATCAGCAACACATGTCTTGATGATGGGTGCCCAAACTTTTGCATGAAACTGTACAGCAGTTTAACTCACCCATTCACCTTGAAGTTATAAGAAGTATTTAACGCAAGCAGCATTTCTGGGGTATGGGCCTTTCAACATTCAAGCAAGGGTTTACAATTTGTTGGTTAAATAGAGGTTGAAAAACAAATAAATCCATATGAACCACTGCTGTGTTTGAAAAGCTGCAATCCCCACTGCTATGACGACCTTTTTTTAACACTGATTAAATACTGATTCTCCTCAAAGTCTAGCTAATGATTAGGCTGAACTGGATCTAAAAAAAGACAAAAGAAACACCTTGCGCTTTTTTGAAGCATTTCCTCCCATTCCATTCCAAATGTCATGATCAGTCAGAAATGTAATGCCATTTCACCCTGAAGGTCTGCAGATGAAAGCATTTACTAATCGTTGTCAGGGGGATTCACTAGAAGCAGCCAGATAGACAGACTGAGGGCAGGAAAAGTGCAGGCTAGTTCAGAGGAACATGGGGAAGAAGCAGTGCTACCACAGAAAAGCCATTCATAATTGGCCCCTAATCTCCTGTGCTGCTCTGATCTCTGAGCAGATAGTGAGGCGTCTGTTTGGCATGTGGAAAGGGCCAGGCCCACCGGTGCTCTTGAAAAGCATCACGCTACACACATTAGGCCCTCAGACAAGCAAACGCTTCTCACAGAAGAGATCTCTCAGTTGATTGATTATATCTGAATGAGGACCCTCATGCAGGTCGGGGGCTCACCCCATGCCAGAGAGCAACAGATGTTTCAGTGAGCTTTGCTCAAAGCCAAAGGACAGCAAAACATTTGTCTGTCCCAGAAACACAGTACTCAAACTGCAGCTCTGTGACTATGCTGGCCCAAATCAAAGTAGAGGGTCTTTTGAGCTCCAGTTTACTTGATTTGCTCTAATGAGCGCTGATGTGCTCAGAGCCAAGGTCACTGGAGATGTTAGCTTTTGAACTGAACAGTAGAAGGAGGACTCCAAAGCCGGCCTGCTTCAGTTAGCTTAGCATAAAAATCAAAGCACAGAACAAAGGCTCTGGAGCATAAGCACGGACAGAGGGTAATGAGGTAAGGAAGATCAGGTATGTACATAGAGGCTTCCATAATGAGGGGAGATTTTCATAAATAGGGCAACCAGACACTAGAGATGAGCGTGTTGACTTAGCTCCTTTTAATGGTTAGCTTCAGAAAGAATAAAATATAAAAGCTTAGTGATGTTTTTTTATCACTGACGAGCGCTCTGGAGCAGTCCATTCGTCACTTGCCTTGTTGTCTAGACAGTTGTTTCTAGTTGTATAAGACCAGGCTCCAATTTATCTGAATGGGTTGGTACCGGGTGGCCTAAGTCAAGCACAATTTTGTATTTTTCCTGCTTAAACGCATTTAATCCAACTCTCCCAACTGTGACAGACCGCAGCTCTCCTGGACCAGAGCTAAACAAACCTCTTCTTGAGTGAAACAATTCAGTTAGATGCTAAAAGAAAGCTCTGGCTATGGAAGGGTTAACTCAGAGAAAACAGGGCTCCTGAGATGAGCTCATAGAGGCAGGGGGAGGGGAGTGTTATGACAAAGCGTCTGCTTAAAATTCAGAAGAGGCTGAGCCTTAAAACAGTACTGAGGAGGAGCCACATCAAGCAGCCCAACACCCATCATCATCCATGCTGGAGCATCAGTTATTCAACTCTGAATCCACTGCTGTGCCTTGCTCTCCCTCACCACCACTAAGCTCTTGCCTTCTTTATCCATCCATCCATCCATCCATCCATCCATCCATCCATCCATCCATCCATCCATCCATCTATCCCAGTGATTCCCAGCTCTGCCACTGCAGTACCCCAATTCTAGATGTTTTGGTGTTTTACCAACTGCTGTTATAACACTAAAATGTATGCAAGGTATTCCAGGACCAGGATAGCTTATCATTACCGGAGACATGTAATTTTTGAAAGCCTCACAAAATGATTTCAAGCCTCACATTATTCTACATGATTTGTGCTAACAGACATCAGCTTTGACAAATTGCATTAAATTATTACTTTGCTAAAGTCTAAATTTAGACTTTCAGACTAAAAATTAATGGGTTTGAAAACCTGCTGTATTGTAGCTATATGAAAAAAGCCTTTTCAGACATCTTTTCTCTTCTTATGCTGTTATTATTAGTAAATCCCAAGGCCTTCTAGGCCTTCAGAGGGGGCCTTACACTTGTATATAAACTCAAAAAGCACTGTTGTTACGTGTTGGTTAGAAACTAAGGGTTGAAATTCCTGAAGCACCAAACGGAACATTATCCAGTCAGCTCCATTTGTCTACATAGATACATACAGCCAAGCTAGCTCTCATCACTTCAGGCCTTCTGGAAGTCCTGTGAATATGAGTGGTGTTCTAACCAATGCTTTTCAGTTAGATGTTAGAAAAGGAAAACAAAGTAAACCAGCAGCATGCACTGTAACACTATAAACTGTAACATACTGGGCAAATAATATATCTTAATACGTCCGTTATAAGCTTCAAAAGCATGGAATGTCTTTCACAAGCTTTAAATGTCCATATTTAATCTAGAATGTACTTCCAGAATGCTGTATGTGAATTGCTGTTAGCTTAATACTAACATACTGCTAGAATCCCACAGGGGTGCTAGCAGAAATGAGCCTTAGATGTGTTTTTTTGACATCTGAAATAGTACAACGTTTCTGTAATTCAACTGTAATTAAACCTTTTTAAAGTGAAAAGCCTGCATTTTTATATAAGCACCTCCTTATTAAATGCCTACTTTCCCTGATCATAACTTAGCCTGATATATATGAACTCCCAATATATTCAAGGAGACTTGGTATATCAAGATTACAACAGGCTAGTGGTCTGCTACCCAACTTGAGCCCAATGTGGCCTGACAAATAAATGGATTTCAGGCTAGGTTTGGGCAGATTGAGCACTACATTGAGCACTGGGCTCAGCTTTCTTTCCTAATTTAATGTGGCCAGTTTATTTTTATTTGAAGGAATGTGCCTATGTAAATTTTGAGCACTGGCTCTTTTGTAAGCTTGCTCTCTCTCTCTACAACAACTGTTCACCATGGATGAAACAGATGGACAGGGTTATGATTTTTCCCCCGCTTCAAACTGCCTAAGACTGCAGCCAACACACTGTCCAAAGTTATACTAGAACTCAACCATCTCCAATGGTTCTCTAGCCCTATGAAGCACAGATCTATCCAATCTCAGTTTTTGCCTGTGCCCTGAGGCCTCTGTCCTTCAAAAAAACTCTTGCTTTTTCTCTCACTGTCTCCTCCCTCCCTCCCTGGAGGGGGCAGCCCCATAGCAGCGCTGCAGCCCAGGCGCAACTCTTCAAAGAAACCAGGGAGCTGCTCTAGCTCTTTGATCCCACGTAGCCCTCCTCAGTTGGGTAGCAGACCAGCACGGCACACACACCCCCACACCCTTACCCACGCATTCCGCTCTAATGGGCCCACAGTGTCCTCTCCGGTTACTGCTCACAGGAAGTCGACTACAAACCCAACCCTCCACCCATTCGGGCTTCATTGCCCTGTCACTATCTCATAAGGGACTTGGCTGCAGATCGCTGACCTCAGCACAGATAGGAGCTGTATACAGGGCACATGCTATCTATATTTGCACAAACGCTGCGTAAACTCAAAAAGCAAAGTGCCCTTGTGCTAAGAGCGCATGCTGTCTCAGTCCACGTGTGACAGAGCAGCAGAGAAAGCGACCATGTCCAGAAGGACCACAGTGAATATGGTCCAGGCTCACCAAGAGCCACTCTTTGTCTGGAGGAAACAAACAAGATCCACAAGCATGGATAAAGAGGCGCTTTGTTTTGGAGCCCTTACATAAAAACAACTTTCTACAGTGTGCACTTTGAATGTCAATATGAACCAGGAAAAGGGGGGCTGTTCTGCGTTCTGCACAGTCTGTTCATGTTCTTTTTGGCTGACAGATTGCTGTTAGAGAGTGAAAAGGGGTAACTGCCATTAGAATCTTGGCCAATTCTCTACTCAATACATTTAATGGATGCCAGGGACCTGAATTTAAATTAGCTGTGGACCCAAGCACTGGGCAAAGAGGACACAATGCGAGGTCTGGCTTTTATTATGCAGTCTGCTTTCGTTAAGTCAGGAAATCAATTCAGTTACGATTTCCCAAATTTTGAGGTGGAAAAATACCACTTGTCCTACAAAAAAATCCAATATGAAAGAAAGCACATTTGCTGTAAACAGATGCACTCTCATAAGCCATAGAGAATCTATTATTTGTTCAGTTCTGCTCAAAGTTTTGTATTATACCTTGTATTATACAGTTGCCAGTTTAGTAGCTACACTGCAAAAAGACAAAATCTTGACATGTAAAACATCTTAAAACTACTAAATACATATAAAATGTACCAAGTTAAGCCTAAAGATGTGTTCACGTCATCCATTTTTGCAGCGCACACTTTTCTTGTACCTACATTTATTGCTCATTTTATGTGAAACACCTACCATTTTGGCACACTATTTGGTTTTACAATCACTGACCATAGTCCTGTTGCTACACACTTTTTAAGACTCCCTCTACTCTGTTCATCAATGGAAGTGATATGTCACATTTAAACATATGGTGGTCATACTGATTGGGGGGGTTGCAGACTGGCTGATAAACCGTGCAGCAACAGATGACAGTCAGCAAATGTAAAAGGTGCACCTATATTGTAGGTTTTAGGTGTTTCTAATAAAATGGCCAATTCATCATATATATATATATATATATATATATATATATATATATATATATGTATATATATCACTGCATATCATTGCTGTCCAAGAAACATGTATCTCCACAATGGTCACTTTACAGGAGATGTCACGATTGGCCCCTCCCAGTCCTGTCCATGTGCTCCTTTGTTTTGGTTTTAGTCCTGCCCCCTGTTTGGTTACTCCGCCCTGATTGTGTTCACCTGTCCCTCATTGTTCCGTGTATTTAAGCCCTGTGTTTGCCCCTTGGGTTTGCCAGTCTTTGTATGATTGTATTGGTCTTTGTTTGATGTCTCGGTCTCTTTGCTGGTTATTCCGGTTTATGTCATGTCTGTCCCCCAATCTGTCCATGTTGGTTATACGACCCTGGACTGCTTTGACCACGACCCTGGATTTGCACTTAATAAATCTCGCTTATCTCAGCGTATGCGTCCGCCTCCTCGCTCCCCCTTACAGGAGAACACAAAAATGTTCTTAATTTTTAATGCAAAGTAATGCAATTTTTTCCCCAACTAATTCTGAAGCATTATGGGTCCACTCATCATCAAACAAAACGACAACTGCTGTTAAATCAGTTTTCAAGCAATACATTTTTAAGGAGATGACCATTTAAATTCAAGGATGAGAATACACACCGAGTGTAGATGCCATTCTTTCGGCAGAAGGAGTTTTTGACAGAGAGGCGTCTGTTGTTGAGCTCCAGTGCTGGGAAGCGGCCCTCGTCCAGCCTCATCATCTCTCCATGGGAGAGTGGCAGAGACGTGCAGTTTGAATGGCCACCTGTATGCATGTACAAGAGACAGCGTGTATAGATATGAACTCATGAGGGCATTTAAAGTTACAATTTTCCTACAATTGTGCACAGGAGCCTTTTCTATTTGGTCAGTCTGTCCGGGACAACTTATACAAACAGCAAAGATATTTTGAGGAGCTGCAGCACTGTGTGACCAGTGTGGGATTCCTGTTGTAGACAGGAGCTGCGGTGTCAAATGTTGTCTAGTTGCTAGTTACTTCAAAACTTAAAAGAAGGCTTTGTCACAACTGAACATTTGTGTTTTGTATAACCATAGCAGTAAACCATGTTGAATCACACCGTCAATCAGGAGAATGCTTCTAAATTACAGGGTACAGGACTTTAGTGAAAACTGAGAGCTTTAAACTTTAAAGACTCCCCTTGCCCTGTTAACCTCTTCTCTGACACACTGACACACAGGCTCACACACAGAAAATCCAATTTTGTCAGTAATCCGTTCAACACGTTTACATGCACTTGAGTAATCAGATAATGGGAAACTTTGGGTTTACATGAGTGACGTGACATAAACGTAACATGAAACTCGAACTTCATGCCGCATTTGTTTAAAAACATCACACCACTTTACCTGAAAATATGAACATACATTATAGAGAAGATGAAGAATGTTTAAAACCTTTATTTCGTGTTTGGTTTCAGTGCCTCTCCAAAAGTGTTTTGCTGACATCTCGTGACATCTACCATATGTTCTCACGCATGCACAGACAGAGATCCAATAGAAAATGGAGTATGAGTTTACATTAGGGGTGGGAATCTCTAGGCACCTCATGATTCGATTCGATTACCATTCAGAGGGCTGATGCATTTATAAAATGACTATCCATGCATCTTGATGCATCTTTTTCAATACAGGATCTCTTTTTTCTCAATGTGTGAAGACTTGGTATTTTTAAAGCAAAGTGTTTGCAATGATCCATAATGAATGGATAATGATCATACTTCTAATATCTTTTATTGTTAATGGAAGTGATGTGGTAAGGCTCTCATTCACTGCTCTTGTTTGGAGTACGAGGCACTGGCTGCCACTGCCATTGCCATTGGCAATAAAATGCTCAGTTATGGTGAAATAAGATCCTGTGGCAATAGATGCCCATGCAGCACGTTACAGCCATCCTACCCGTTTTCTTTAGCGATACTATAACTTCGGTTTTGATCTCATTGTAGAAAGTGGGGATCGATTTGTTGGTACAATATCTTCAAGACGGGAAGTATGCAACATAGCGCGAAAGCCCTGGTTCTCACTGATTGAGAACTGGTGTGCAGACTGCAGGTCACATAACAAAGCAGTCTCGCCTCGCTAGTAGCTAATGAAAAGGCAAAGAGAGAGATTTAAGACTTATTCGCATTTAGAAGCAATGAAGTTGGTTTCCTGGTATGTGAAATGTGCAACGAGAGACTGTCAAACACTAAAAAGTTGTGAGGTCAGCTCTCTTTCACATTCTCCCATTCCACCAATTTCGACTGGAAAATTAAATAAACAGAAGGTAGTGTCTGAGTTTTGTACAATATTGTAATTATGAACTTATGATATGAATGATGAAATTATGATAAAAACGCATTGATTTAAAAATGGAAAAAAAAATTGGGTCAAACTTAAGCAAATGAAACAACTGCAAGAATAACTACACAAAACAGTAACCAAAACAGTAATTAAATACTTAATTATTTGTCAGCTCAACTAGCATGACAATGTTATAAATATAATCGTTATATGCTATTATGTTTGATGTCATAACAGCTCATGTTACATGCTAATTTACTCTAGTTAGCCATCATGACATCAAACATGACAGTGATGGTAACATAACATGTTACATTATATGAAGAGTCAAAACAGCATCTGACATCTTCCATGACATGTTTCTATGTTTGGTTATGTCAATGTTATACAGCAGGGTTCAAGTAAAGTGTTACCATGAATTTCATATGTATCATGCTGGTCTAAGACAGATACACTCACTGTCATGACTGAACCTGAAGTGTGACTTGAGAGGTATGCATGTGACCACTCCACATGCACTTCTGCTTGTCAGTGTGATCTCACCCCCAGCAGGCCTCTAGAGCAGACTAGACTAGGCCAAAACAAACAGGGCAGTTAGAAGCGGATGAACGACCTAGGGCTGGATGGCCAGTGCGAGATGAAAGGGGGGGGAGTCAAGGCCTTCAGAGTGGTCCTTTGTGTCTCGCACAAGCACTTCCCTTGTGCTCCTACACCAATCCATAGCCCTGTTTACTGACCTCGGCCCTGGCACCGTCCACTGAAACGCTGACCAAGCTTAGAAGCAGCCATGTGAGACCCACGCACACACATAGACTCCTGACCTCTCCACCATCACTCTCAGAGTTGGAGTGCATGTGTACAGTCCCAAAGTGATTTCTCTCAGGAAGACTACGTGTGCTTAAATCACTCCATGCTTGGTTAAATACTTGTGGTCAGTTTCGTCAGCTGCTGGGTCATGGGTTCACAGGCCGTTGGTATGTGTGCTGTTAACCATGAGAAAATCTCCCTAGTGTGCACATGGACAGACATGAGACTGAACTGCTGTTCACAGATGGCCACGCTTGCTGTCACGTCTGTTGATGTGATGCTACAACAACCAACATGAGTCACTCAGACATTTAATGATAGTGCTTCAGAGCCTATAGGTCTGAAAGGATGTGTAGCTGTGAAGAAACTGTTAGAGGAAAAGGGAGAAAAGACTTCAGATCTCAGTGTCTCAACTCACTGAACGTGTTTGGGATTTTTTGAATCATTTGAAGCAGAAAATGCAACCCATTTCTAACACTAAACTTTGAAGGTGTGAAAAAAATCAGATTTCTTAAAAAAAACTGAAAGCAAATCTCCCGAAAGTAATGCAAGCTGTGATAAATGTTGATATTATATTATATACTTAGCTTTTGAGGCTTCTAGTTAAATTTCTGTTACATATATGTTCTACGCTTTTTTCCTGATGCTGAAGCATTAAAACAATGGACATTTTGACTGAAAATAGATATAGTACTTCTGCACAGTACTGACCATAATTACAATTTAATAGTACAACAAATTAAAAGTAAAATTGAGCTAATCTATTATACTTTGCTCTGTTCCTTTCTCATCATCACTTCCTGCCATAATTTAAAGCTCCATCTGTGCAAACATTTTTTCTTTTATGCTGTAATAAAACAAAGCAGCAATACAAAATTCAGGACCTTGGAACAACCTGAGTAGTTGAGTGCTATTAAAACTCTGAGACTTGAAGGCTGAATACTGGATGCAGATCTGGTTTCATGGCATACCTGAATCAGTCTTCTTGGTGTACTTTTTACTCTGCCCACGAATGACGAGGATGAAGATCAGCAGGAGGATGAAGATCAAGCCCACAAGTGCTATCACCACCAGAAACCACCACTCCTCATAAAAGGGAGAGACCTTCTGGGCTGGAAACACACAAAAGATGACAATATCAGCAAACACATACACACACGTTTTCTAAACCGCTTATTCTTCTGGGTCATGGTAGGTGTTGGAACCTATCCCAGCAGTCATTGGGCAGAAGGCATAAAAACAACCTGGACAGGTTGCCAGTTTATCACAGGGCAGGCACACAGACATATGCGTTCATATTACTCACAGCTAGGGGCGATTTGACATGTCCAATTCGACTAACAGCATGCTTTTGGACTGTAGGAGAAAACCGGAGCACCTGGAGGCAACCCACGCAGACACAGGGAGAACATACAAAACTCCACACAGAAAGGACCCTGGCTGCCTGGCTGGGGAATCGGACTCAGTCGAAATTCCATAATGATGGACAAGGAGACACAAGAATGTCTTTCCTTGTCTTAGAAGTTTCAGTTTTTGTTACGTTCATTTAGCTTAATTAAAGTACTTCAGCTTTTCTTACCAGATATAGAAGGAGAGGGAGCACTGGGCGAGCCATAGCCGTAATCATTGACCGCAATGACTCGGAAATCATAGGTGACCCCCTCTCGTAACATGTCCAGGTTCAGAGTGTATGATGTCACCTCTTTGGGGATGTCTTTGATAAGGATATCCCACAGTCCTTCATCTGAGGAGTAATTGAAACAGGTATAATTATTGATCATCCTCCAACAAAGTAGAGTTCCAGAGGATTCTGAGTCATACATGAATTAGAAGCCATGTATTCGTGCATGCTGCGACTCACCAGATGGTCTGGCTTCTATGACGTAGCGTGTGATGGGGGCTCGGCCAGGATCACCACTCGTCCAATGGAGGGTGAGAGCTGTACCGTATCGTGAAATAAACGGCTCCCCTGGAGGCCCAGGAGCACCTGCACATAATGACCAATGATAACAAAACATGGGAGAGTTAAATACAAGCCTGATGGTACCACAATGTCTGTTATATTTAACACAAGGAATAATGACATGCTAATACAAGACTATACTAGAAGTACAGTCAGAAAGTTGAATGGCTGGTTTCTTGGACCTGGTCATGAGCTTCAGTGCAATTCTAATGTGTTTTAGTATTAGAAATTATTTTCAGTCTACAGTGGGTCCAGGGAACCGGCCATACGTGTAACAAAACAGAACGGAAGCTCAGATAGCCAGACCTTCTCCTGGCCCAGTGGTAATGTTGGCCTCCACCTCTGGCCCGTAGGTCAGGGTTTTGGCACGGATGCGGAAGTTGTAGGTCACCCCGTCCGCCAGGTCTTTGATTTTCATCCAAAGAGGAGCGCTGCCTTTCACATCCACTGTAACAACCTTACTGACACCTGGAGTGTGAGGAGAGGAGTCTGTAAAGGAGACACTACAACTCTAGATACATGCTGAAAGCGAGAGAGAGCTCACAAACATAGACGCAGAGTAATATTATATTTTCACTGTTAATTCATTGTTATTTTATAATGAAGTATGTACTAAGCAAGTATTAGTAAATAGCTGTTCACATCAACACTCATATGTTTTGCAACACTCAGCTACATATTCATCGAAGTATCTTTTTTGGTATGAAGTTTAGGTTTTGCCTAAATAATGATTCTTTTCCTTTTAACTACTGTTAAAAACGCATATTGAATATCTTTTGGTTTGACTGTACTACCTGCAATCCACTCTGAGAATTTGTTGATGCTCTGCTCCTCTGCTGCCAGAGGAGTTACAGTACGTGCATGTTCAAGGGAAAGCCAAGGGAAACTCATCCACGTGTATAATCAGAGCTTTCTGTGTGACAACGTTTTCTATCTGTCTATAAAAAATGCACAAGTTTTCCTTTATGGCTGGTTTTATACTGCATCAACTCTTTCAGATAACAATCTGGTATTGTAAATGTTTATTCTTGATAGGATTTATAACAATAAAATGTAACTGATGTTTGATTTACATTGTTATTTACGTGTGTCCGAAATTGCAGTTTGTGAGACAAACTAAAACTACTTTTTACTTTGTTAGATTCACATTCTACATATCAAATAAATGCAACAACAATGGAAAAATGGAGAAGATCAAGTTAAATGGCAGGAATCAGCACTTTTTTTGCATCAGCCTTGAAGCTTTAAACATTTGAAAGGTACTGATGCTCCTTTGGTTTTGCTTGTGAATTGCTTTCTATTTAATACGTTAAGTTACTGGTAAATACAAAAAGGTAATTTATTAAAAACATTCAAATTGTCCCCAACTCAATATGCTAAGCTATAAGCCTACAATCAATGAACAGAATGAGGCCACTGCATTTAAGCGTGTCCTTCAGGTTCAGATTGAGAAAGGCCCGCCATAAACACCAATCTTCACATCTGGCTCTCCTCCAGATGTGACCACTCTGGAGCCATTATTGAGCCAGGGCACCCTCTTTCTCTCTCATTCGTCCTCTGCTCCCAATTACCAAAGAATTCAGCGAATAAGCCACACTTAGACATGTTTAAACCATGCCTCACTCAATGACAGGGTGTGAAACTCAGCAGAGGTATGCCAACTATTACATGCTCTGCCTTCATAGGAGAGGCCCACAGCTTGAACCAATTTAGAGAGCAAATTTCTGAGATTTGGGAGTTTAAAGGGCGGCGGTTGCGGGTGAGAGTGGGTATAAATCAAGCAGTCTTCTAAAGGCTATCTTAGTAATTTGCTGGAAGTTTCTCACCGTCAACGGGCGTACAGGGCTCGTAGACTAGGCGGTAGCCCTCGATGATGCCGTTAGGCTGCTTGGGCTCTCCCCATGACACGTTGACAGAGGTGGTGGTGAGTTCACTGAAGTGGATGAAACTGGGAGCACTGGGAGCTGTGAAGGATTACAAACACACACATCCATGGATGGAGACTTCTTTACAGTAGTGAGGTACAGGACACAAACTGTAGCACAGATATTTTATGCAGTTACATTTTTGATTACTGAGTTGAGTGCATAAATCATAGAATTTACTTCTATATTATTTGAATCACCCTCTTGATGGCTGTAATATGGAACCAGTGCCATGCATGTAAACAGCTCACAGTGAGAGGTAGCCTGGCTAAAGCACAGTGTCCATATGGCAGGTTTAGTTGTCATGCAGCGTTACAACCAAGCCTCCTGAAGTAAACCTTGAGAAAAAGTCCAGAATTCAACAGTTTTTTTGGAAGTTTTTTATGCACAGATTGAAAGTCATGGAAATACATAATTCAAATTTATCATCCTGACATTTGCTCTTCTACTTTATTAAAACTGACAAATTTGAAAAATTCAGTGCTGTGGATTCTAAGTAATTAAGCAGAGTTACTGTTTGGAAAAACTGCACTAGTGCTGATTTTATTTATTTCAGATTTTTCTATTTTGCAGTGTTCTGTTACATTGCACTAAAGAAAATGGCTAATGGAAAAGGGCTCTAGTTACTGCAACACTAATAATGTTGTGGTAAATCTGGTATGTTTTATGAATCTGGCCCTTTGACTTTTGCTGACAGCCTAACAATCTCAAGTGATGTACACTCAGGCTAAAATTCATTAGACCAACTGGTACAGCTCACTGACACCTGCAAGCTCAAAGTTTCCCATACTTGTCAAGTTGTTAAGTAATCCCATGCAGACTCACTTATGTGGTCCATTTTTTAGATAACAGCTTGCAGTGTAATAAACCAAACAAGTCTGTTTAAGATAACTTAATGGCTTTTGATGATGTAGGTATGTAGTTTGATGCTGATGGTGCTGATTGGTATAAGCTTCTATTAGACACTGGCTACTTCAGCCACTTTGCTCCAGGCCATAAACTAAAGAAGCAAACTTGAAACGTGTCTTGACAGATATATTTGGAAGTGAAAAATCATGTAAATTTGATTTTTAGCCAAATACATTTTTTAATGCATATCTCTATTTGACTTCAGGTACTTAACCAATGGTTTGATCATGCGCTCGTTTCATTTGTGTGTGTGTTTTTTGGTTCATACTTCGCTTGGACTGCATAAGCTGGCACGTTCACTAAGCCAGGTCCAAAGTTATGCAACTACTTTCCAATTTGTCTTATAAATGCATCATGACCATCTGGAATCAGGCTGATCTTGCAGTAATGCTAGCTTCTTTTACAGCAGGAGCAGAGGAGCTTTGGCTTATGTTCCAAGATCTCAGCACTCCTGTCT
This sequence comes from Pygocentrus nattereri, assembly GCF_015220715.1. Lineage (NCBI taxonomy): Eukaryota > Metazoa > Chordata > Actinopteri > Characiformes > Serrasalmidae > Pygocentrus > Pygocentrus nattereri. The sequence goes on from NC_051224.1 coordinate 8,506,417, forward strand.
GCCCTTTCTGTTCTCACTGTCACCTCCCTGCAACACTGTCTGAGGTTTCAAGGGAGAGAAAACAACCAGAAGAATTTATTCTAGAAAAAATGTGTTTTCTCTCTGCCAAGACCACATTGGAGAGCATGGGACAGCAAGAACACAGCAGTTTTTGTTTTAATCCTGCCAAAACTCACACCACATGCCACCCATACCATTCACTTCCCCCCAGTACGCTGACATAGGCTTCCGGCCCTGGGGCCTTCACATCGAAAAACTGCCAAATGAGTTCCTGAAACTGTCAAAGTCCATTTAAACCACCCAAAGCACAAGCTTAAACACCACGCATCTCCTTCATCTCTAATAATCATAGCAGTTATGCATTCAGCAAGTTGTTTGACCTTGTACTGAAATCTCATAACCTATTCAGCGGGGATCTGTGGGAACAGAGTGGGCACAACGATCTTGAACATTATCCCAGGCTTTTTACATCGCAATCATAATTTTAAGATGTTCTGTCACTTAGAGCTGTAATGGCCATTTTGTGCAGATGAATTTAGGTCAAAAGCTCAATTTTTGGCTGGTTTTGGGTTTTACAGGTTTCTGATAAAAAAAAGGCATCATTGACTGTTACTAATCAAAACCTTGTATCTCCATTCATTTACCAAATGCTGTTAAATCACCATAATGAATGGACCAAAAGAAATGGTCCAAAGTTACTTTTCCATTAACTTCCATTCTCATTCCATGCTTTTTCCTTCTCCTGTAAAAGTAAAAATTTTGGAAATACAAAGTTTATGAAGTATTACAAAGCAGCATGTGGCTTTAAGCTGTCATGGCATTAAACATTATGCTATCTGTCATGGTAATTACCAGTAATGATAATATGACACTGTTATATTCTTTGTCATAACTTGTCTTGACAACTCGTAACATCACACGATATTTGCCATGACATGTTTATGACATGGTTTTATCAGTGTTATATAGCACGGTTAAAACTTGAAAGTGAAATTCAAACCATAAAAGCAGATTTAAGACACAGGCTGCCGCATTTTCAAGTGAACACTGCATTTATTAGCTTGCTAATGGAAGATAATGAGCTTTACTGTAGACATCAACAGCATCAAGGCATCAATAACATCAGATCTGTATGTGTGTGCACATGCCAGTATGCCCTTGTTTCCTGTATTATAGGTCTTAGTTGAAATATTTCTTGCAACATTTGTCCGTTTCTTTTAAATGTCTTGTACTTGAGGTACATAATAATATCAATATTAATAATATACGCTGGAAGTTCGTGTATAGCTATAAATGTTATGATATATGGCATCAAACTATTCCCTGTTATTTTCTGTGCTCATGTGTCTGCTCTATAAGACCAAGTCTGTTAAGCAAACACTTAATGAATAAATATTAATATCACAAAATCAATAAATCTCATAATGTCTAAAGTGACTATAAATGCTGGAGCAGGCTGACTGAGTGCTGCAGACGTACCTGCTTGCTGAGTGCGCCCTCTGGTGGGTGGAGAGCGTGGGCCGTCCCCAGCAGCATTAAAGGCGGCCACACTAATCATGTAGGTGGTGTAGCCTGTCAAGTTCTTAAGCTTGACCCCCAGCTCGGGCAGGAAGAGCGTGCGCAGCCTTTCCGTCTCATTCTGCAGCTGAAACTCCCAGTAATATATCTGCAGAGCAAAAGAATCCAGAAGGGGTCATTAGGATTCACAGCACAGATTAACTTGTTAAAATGGAGAGAAGGTTTCATCTGAAGCTGTATGGTTAATAGGGTCGGGCTGACCTTTAGATGAAGCGCGATTCACACTTAATTTAGTGATTAAAGTCACTTTGTAAGATCTTATCTCAGGATTTTTTGATAATGTAGGGAGTCCTTTGAAACAAGAACTTGTTTAAATATTAATTATGTTATTCATTCCTATTATTTATTAATATCACCTAAATATTGATGCATAAAGCAACAGAATAGCTATGTAATATAGGAACACTGGGAATAAACAATGCTGTGAATTACGTAATTTAGCGTAGACACTAAAAGGTGAATAATAATGTCAGTATAGTTTGGTTTTCTCTTGAAATCACAGACATAATGTGCCTCAAACAGCCCTAAATTAAAAAGACAGCAGCGTTGACCCATCATAGCACCTGACATGAATGTACACTACTGTTCAAAAGTTTGGAATCACTGTTCAAAGGCTTGGAATCAATGTTTTCAATAACATAAAAGCAAGTGCAGGAAATTCACAGCTTATATAAATGTTAGGGACACTAAAATGCTGTAAATAAAAAAATAATAATTTGAGATGTACAGTATCAGACAAAATTACGAATGAAAATGGTGCTGAAATCTCAGGGCAGATAACTTGACAACAGAGTATATTATTTTATTCACCTTCTTGTTGAATTCTTAAATTCATAAAATACCTTCTGTCAAACCGATTCAAAAATGTATACACACATTTTTGTTGTTTTTCACCTTTTTGCATCATTTGAATGTACCAGTGGCTTTTTACACTGTGTTAAAATATCATGATGACCTGACCAATAGAATGGTTCAAAATCACTTGGTAACAATTTGGTTACATTTATTTCCATTACAAGTTAATAATGTTTCTTCCTTCTCCTGTGAAGAGAGAAATCTAGTAACCAAATACCCACCATGCACTTTATTAGGAGCATAATATACTAATATGCTAATATAGTAATATATTAACACTGGCTAAGGCCTCGCTTTGCCCTCAAAACAACCTCAATCCTTAGTAGCAGAGATTACACAAGATACAGGAAATATTTCTTTGAGATTCTGGTCACATCCTAAAGATGTTGTATTGGGTTCAGGTTCAGTGACTTGGAAGGCCACTGAAGAACAATAAACACACTGTCAGGTTAATAAAACCAGTTTGAGATGACTTTGTGATCATGCTGGAAAAAGCCATTAGAAGATGGGTAAAATACTAATGAAGGGATGCACATGGTCAGCAATAATACTTAAATAGGTTGTGGCATGCAAGTGATGACTGATTGATATTAATTGTCCCCACAGTGTGCTAAGAAAACATCATTACTCCACCTCCACCAGCCTGGACCATTAATACAAGGCAAGTTGAGTCCATGGATTCATGCTGTTGGCATTAAGTTCTGACCCTACCATCTGATTCTTTGTTTCTATTCTTGGAACCCAACATAGTCTTCAACTCTTCTAGCCCATCTGCCTCAAGGTTTGATGTGCTGTGCATTCTGAGATGCTTTTCTGCTCACCAAAATAGTACAGAGCATTTATCTGACTTACTTGCTTTCCTATCAACTTGAACGAGTCTGGACATTCTCCATTGACCTCTCTCAGCATCAAGCCGTTTCTGCCCACAGAACTGCCGCTCACTGGATGTTTTTTCTTTATTGCACCATTCTGAGTAAACTCTAGACACTGTTGTGTGTGAAAATCCCAGGAGATCAGCAATTATATAAATACTCAAACCAGCCCATCTTCACCAAAAATCACACAACAGTCAAAATGACTGAGATCTCATGTTTTCCCATTCTGATGAAGCTGCTGTCTCATATCTGCATGATTTCATGCACTGCACTGCTGCCACATGATTGGCTAATTAGAAAATTGCACAAAAGTGAAGGCATTCCTAATAAAGTGCTCTGTGAGAATACATGGCAGTTAATTCCATAACCTTTTGCACAATAACTTTTACAAAACCTCTGCTCAGTAAAGTACTAAGAAATGTAATTTGGGAAAAGGTCATGCTTTCAACAGATGGCATTATAAATATGCATCACGTTTAAAATTGCATGACTAGAATGTAAGAAAATCACCAAAAAGAATAAAAAAAAAAAAAAAAAGAGAGATAGACTCCCCTGTGAAAATGAAATATAGTTAGTGTTGTCAGTATGTTTCAGTAGATTTTCTAATCCTTACTATTCTGTATGGGTAAGTGTGACTGCAAGTTTGAACAGCAAAATCTGAAGTTAAACGTTAAAGCTACCTTGTAGCCCTGAATGTCTCCATTCTGGGCTTCCAGCGGAGGAGGGTCCCAGGTAACATCGAGCTGTGTTGCGGTCGAAGACTGGACAGCAACATTCTGAGGTGGCGCAGTGGGCACTAACAAAAACACAGAAGATTAAAGTGAATAAAGGCTGGAGGATACTGCACAAAATCAATAACAGTGACTCCCTCCAAAATCAGGAGCAATATAGATTAAGTAGCTGTTTGCTTTGGCTGTGTGCTAATAAGGGGGTTCTGATTTTGTACTGAGATGGTCCTCACCTGCTTCTCCTACAAACACTTCTTGTGGTGAGCTGATAGGCCCCTCCCCCACAGCGTTGTACACACTAAGCCTGATCTCATAGCGCTTGTGTTTACTCAGGTCTGCACAGGACAAAACACAGTCAATATACATCATTTATTATTACATAATACAGACAAATATATTTCACAATATATAGTCTTACAAAGTATTACAATAGATACCCTTAGGTGATGATACAAAGCAATAAGTTGAGATGCAAAACCACAGTTAGATAGCAGATAAATATTAAAGCAATATTTTGGTGGAAATCTTTATACTTTTTTCCTTATCCCAAAGCAATCCATCAGCCAAAATATGTTCCTCTCACCTATACTGAGTTTGGTGGACAAAGTATATAGCATAACTAGAACCTGACCCTTTTGAATCTATTGTGTTATGACCAGGGAGTGCGGAGCAGTGAGTGCAACGAACAGCCGGACAGCACACAAACAGATGAGCTAGCTGGATAGCACCACTGTGCTAGGTTAGGTAAGTTTCTCCAACTCAAACTGAGGGAAATATGGAAGTACAGTTTGTTAAAGCGGTGCTAAAATTAGGACTGTCCAGTTTACATCTGAAGGGGGGTATTCTGGTGAAATGCACTGGCCCCTTAGTGGGCACTGTGAAGTTATTTACAGGACACATTTTGTTCTTTTCCAAGTAATTTGGACTATTTCTTTTGCACCATGCATCGTGCAATTTCGACCCAATGCCAAGGACAGTTGCTGCGTACAAAAGATGCATAAAACTGGACACTTTTTTTGGACAGCAATGATATGTATTCTGTGTGCCCACCAGACCAAGACTAACCTACTTATAAAATATATGGATTTTCCTGGGGCTTTAAAAAAAATGCTGAGTCATCATCAACCTGTAATTGTCCTTGTTACGACCACACAAACAAACCACTGATAAACAGAAACCAACAAAACTACCAAGAACCCTGGGAAACATCATAACTACATAAGTAAATCTGTTTAAGATCACTTAACTGCATTTTGCATGCGGCTAACTGATACAAGCTTGTATAGCTTAGCTAAATTAGAATCCAGTGCATAACTAAAGAGACAAACTTCAAATACAAAACACCTCTTTGCTGACCAACTATATTTAGTGATTCTTGTCCAAAATATTGCTATAATTAAAAGAGACAGCATGAAGGAGAGAGAGAGATATAGAGAGAGAGCGAATGAGAGAGACACCGTGTCACTCATTTTTAAATTCAAAGGGATAGTTGCATGAAAAAACATAAAAAAAGAAAGAGAGAGTCTGTATCACGACTTACTGTCGAGCTCGTACTGGGTGAGTGAAGATTCACTCAGGTTTCTGACACTGTAGGGAGCTGAGAAAGCAGCAGCAAAGAACAGGGAGCCAAAGCAGGAGGAGCAGGCGAAGAGAAGAGAAGAGAAGAGAAGAGAGGAGAAGAGATGAGAAGATGAAAAGAGAGGAAGGGTGGTAGGAGAAGAGATGAGAAGGTAAGAGTAGAAGAGCAAACCAGAAGAAAGCCAAAAAAAAGAAAAAGAGAGAAATTGGATTAGTGCTTTAGTGAAGAGCAGCCTGTTTGCTCAAGCCTGCTGCAGTGGCCACAGTCCAGCCTTTGAAACAAACACAAAAGCTTTCAGCCGTGCTGCAGCTTTGATTACATGCCTATTAATGAGACAAGCCAGAGCCGAGCCTGGGCCTACACACAAAAACCCCGCAGAGCTGTGCGAGCATCTGGGCAAACAGGTGTGTGTAACAGAAAGTCCATTTATTTATTCAGTGCCCCGCTCTGCGTTAGAACTGTTTACGAATTTGTGTCCTTGAGTACGAGAGGCATTTGGGTCTTTAACAATCAGGCTGCAGCAGACACATCACGGAGCTGCCCTCAGGTGCAGCGGGTGGGTTAAATTTAGACTCACCCGTGAGCTCTGCCCAGTTGGCTGAGGGGTTGTTGACGGTGCGGACAGTGAAGCTTCGCAATCGGTCATAGTGTAGTTCTCGATATCGAACTCGAAAGCCCAGCAGGATGCCATTGATCTGCTCCTCAGTGGGGGGCTGTAAGTGGTCAGATTAGTCATTCGTGTAATAGCTGTTTGATCTGTGTGTTCTGTAGTGACAGAGTTAGTGTTTAAATGATCCGTGTTTTCCTGGATCTCAACCCAAGTCATTTAATATTGAATATCTGCTGATGATGAATCCTGATCTGATCTTTGTATATTCATAGAAAATGAAGTTAGCAGAACCAAGTCCAGGTAAAATCCCTTCATTTTTCTGATCAAATATTTTATACTATGTGTTTTATACTACAATTTGATGGTGTGTAGAATAGCCTACTCAAGCACTCAAATGTCATATGACCACAGCACTGTGCAAAATCAGAGACCAACCTATTTTTGAGAAGATTAGATATAATCCACATCCATGTAGACAGGGGAAGTGGAAAAATAACTTTCTAAAACTGGAGTTTAAAAAATGGTTAAAATAAAAGGAGAAATATGACTCCCAGCAACTATTCAAGACCAAGTAGACCACCAAAACTGTCACCATCGGATAAACAGTACTAGGAAGCTTTCATCTTTAAAAGATAGGAATCTCCACTCTTGCTTCATATGTTAAAACAAGTGTTTCTGTCCATTCTTCCACAGTGAAAAGACAACTCAATGCTATGGCTCTAGAAGGATGTCTAGAAATATGGATTCACCAGCCCAGAGACTAGACCTCAACATCAGTGAATGTGTTTTGGATTACATGGATCGTGAGAAGCTGACAACGCAATCAACTTCTAAGATTAAACTTTGGACATGTGGAAACGTATCCCTGCAGACTTCTTCAAAATCTGAAAGCCAGTTTCTTGAAAAGAATGGAAGCTGTGACAAAGGCAAAGAGTCACACAGACATTTTATAAGACCAGTATTATACTTAGGCCCAATCTCATTTCTTCTTTTACCCCTACGCCTTTTCGAGTGTCAACCTAATTCATTTCCAAGGGGTAGTGGTTGAAATCTTGTTCTATGAAACGAGACAACCCTGTTTCATTATCAGGCTACTAGAGGTGCTCTGTAGGTGACCCGGCCCGTCTTCAGTGATCACAGAGAAGAGAAAAGTCCAGCAACCTCACTTCTGGTCTTTAGTAACATTTAGGGCACCGTATGCTTTCAAAGAGGGGGTGTAAGACAATTATTTATTATCTCCCACTGAAATCAGATAGCCACAACGTTCTTGTTGGAATTTTCCCGTTCCACCTTAAATGGTGCAAGAGTTATATTCTGGCGCTCCAGGCATCAATACTGCTGTACTATTTAATGTGGAACCGGAAGGCTAGCTAGAAAATGACCATAATACATTGAAACAACATTAAACTAAGATAATACAACGGTTATTGTAATTTTTAATGGAGAAAATTTGCAGGTTTCTTTGGTCGCTCGTGCAGCCATCTTGCCGGTTTTTCTTTTTTTCTCATAAACAACAAATCAACAAAAATTGGGACACCCCAACCCTAGACATGAACGGCAGGGCTACAAAACAGAGGGCTAAGGGCTAAATGGTAGGGGCAAGTGTTGAAATGGGGCTGGGCCTTAGTTGTTTAGGTTTAGTGCCATTTTCTGTTAAATATATGTTTGCTGTCGTTTGACTAATGCTGTTGTATTGAATAGTTGTTTTAGACCCTGAAATTATGTAAATAAAGGGTGGTCATACTTTTGCACAGTACTATATGTTTCCATATTTTGACAAAACCAGGCTTGATGTTCACTGTTGCAAAAAACAGCAACATTTTTGAGCAAATAAACTTGTGAAACATTTCCCTTTTATTGATATTCTGATTCTATCAATCAATAATAAGCACAACAATTCCACTTTAAATACAGAAACTATCAGTGCAACCAACAATAAAGGCACCATTGTACTCTTTTATAGTGACAGAAAACATAGTAACTCCACATGTTGATCAATTTTGCTATGACCACTGTGGACATGCATTATAATTGGGGCCACATTTGAATAAGTTAAAGGGGGCAATCAGCTAGGATGTTTGATAGCGTTTGTATAGCTGCACTTCATTAAAACATGCCTTGATTAGCTACATTTCAGGTCACACTGGAACATCCCTAAATAATATTAGCAGTGTCAGTACTTTAACAACAGCAAAAGATAGGAGCTTTACCTTCCAGCGGACCAGCACAGAGGTGGTGGTGTGTGGCGTGACAGAGAGGATTGTGGGGGCTTTGTCTGGGGCTGAATGGAAGACAAACAAATGGTCTGTTCAGTCAACAGTTTCTGAACTGTACAAATCCTCATGAAGCATGAAACACTAGCCAAAGATTAAGCTCTCACACATTGAGTACAGCAGACACAGCATTATTGCAACATTTAGCAAGTGCACTGCCATAATTAAGTTTTGTTGTAGATTTAATTGGGGATTTTCAGTGCACAATCTTTATTATCAACGCAGTTTATTTTTATATGAAGCCAGGGGTCAGCCAGCCTTACCGTCCTGTAGAGTGGTGATGGCCTCGCTCTCCTCACTATACTCACTGTCCCCTATGTCGTTAGTAGCCTTGACATGGAACTGGTAGGATGTGAAAGGTTTGAGCCTGTGTAAGAAATACAGAAATCCTGTCTAAGATTCCCAATACTGGCATGTCTCTATACCACTGACCAAACAGAAGAATAATATCATTAGTCTTCAGCAATGGATGCATAACCACTTTTCATATTTATTTTTGCTATTTCATATACAACAGTAACCTATACAGTGTAGATTTAAACAAGTTATTTAATGATAGTATGTTGTTTTAATTATTACGAATACCAAACTTGTTCTCATAACGTAAGACTATCCATATACATACAGTATCTCACAAAAGTGAGTACACCCTTCACATTTCTGCAAATATTTTATTATATCTTTTCATGGGACAGCACTATAGAAATGAAACTTGGATATAACTTAAAGCAGTCAGTGTACAGCTTGTATAGCAGTATAGATTTACTGTCCTCTGAAAAGAACTCAACACACAGCCATTAATGTCTAAATAGCTGGAAACACAAGTGAGTACACTTCACATTGAACATGTCCACATTGTGCTCAAAGTGTCAATATTTTGTGTGACAACCATTATTATCTAGCACTGCCTTAACCCTCTTGGGCATGGAATCCACCAGAGCTGCACAGGTTGCTACTGGAATCTTCTTCCACTCCTCCATGATGACATCACAGAGCTGGTGGATGTTAGACACCTTGTGCTCCTCCTCCTTCTGCTTGAGGATGCCTCACAGCTACTCAATTGGGTTTAGGTCTGGAGACATACTTGGTCAGTCCATCACCTTTATCTTCAGCAAGGCAGTTGTCATCTTGGAGGTGTGTTTGTGGTTGTTGTTATGTTGGAAAACTGCCACACGGAGTTTCCGAAGGGAGGGGATCATGCTTGGTACTCCTCAACAGGGGACCACCACACATACTGGACACCATCTGAGCCAAACAAGTTAATCTTGGTCTCATCAGACCACAGGACATGGTTCCAGTAATCCATGTTCTTGGACTTGGACAAACTGTTTCCGGGCTTTCTTTTGCCTCAGCTTCAGAAGAGGCTTCCTTTTGGGTCATACAGACCGAGTTGATGCATTGTGCAATGTATGGTCTGAACACTGACAGGCTGACCTACCACTTCTTCAACCTCTGCAGCAATGCTGGCAGCACGTATACATCTATTTTTTAAGCCAATCTCTGGATATGACGCTGAACACGTAGACTCAACTTCTTTGGTCGACCTTGGCTAGGCCAGCTCCGAGTGGAACCTGTCCTGGAAAACCGCTGTATGACCTTGTTCACTGTGCTATAGCTCAGTTTCAGGGTGTTAGCAATCTTCTTCTAGTCTAGGCCATCTTTGTGGAGAGCAACAATTCTATTTCTCACATCCTCAGTTCTTTGCCATGAGGTGCTATGTAGAATATCCAGTGTCCAGGATGAGCGAATTGTATCCAAAACACCAAATTTAACAGGGCTGCTCCCGTCCAATGAGTCACATGAGTCACATGACACCAGGGAGGGACAACAACACAACCGGGCACAATTTGGATATGTTCAATGTGAGGTGGACTCACTTGTGTTGCCAGCTATTTAGACATTAATGGCTGTGTGTTGAGTTCTTTTCAGAGGACAGCAAATCTACACTGCTACAAAAGCTGTACACTGACTGCTTTAAGTTATATCCAAGTTTCATTTCTATAGTAATGTCCCATGAAAAGATATAATAAAATATTTGCAGAAATGTGAGGGGTGTACTCACTTTTGTGAGATATGCATATGTCTTTTTCGGTCATTTTAGAATCATCTACAGATCTGTCCATCATTCTGAACACATCTAACATTTTTACAGCTTTCTAGGAATGATATAAAACATGTAAAGTAGCTCAGGAGTAGCTTATTACAACCATTTTATTCAAAATTCATTTGATGTATTTGATGATTTTATTGATTCCAAACATTCAAATTGGGATCCCAAGCTGTATACCAATGTTGACTTACTTGTCCACGATATAGGAGCTGGCCTCATGGTTGACTGATGCTGAGTGGACAGTCCAGTTGTTGCTGGGCAGTTCTTTGTATTGTACAGTATAGTAGCGGACTGGAGACAGGCCGTCGCTGCCTGGTTCCCAGGATAGGAGAACACTGCGGGCCTGCACGTCGTCCTGGGGCACCACTGGCCGACTGGGAGGCTGTGGGCGAGCTGAGGTAGGCAAGGGTTCAAATTATGTTCATTTGATTAATTAACAGAAGGTGGATAGAACTGAACATTTAATATGTATGTGTATGCACCAGACAGCTTTAAAGATTTAACCTTTAGAAGTTGCTGTTATTGATAGTGATAAAAGCGTTCCGTAATTTTATATTAATTATTGCTCACCTAAACAGTGGTGAAATTCTGTCCAATGTGCAGATTTTGAACTATTAATTGATATCATGTTTGTGGTTGTAAGCTGAAGGGTAGGTCGTTTTTTTATATTGATCTGAATTAAATGAATAATAATTGTTGTGGAAAGAAATTCCTTTCTTTACTTGTTTTTGCAATGTTTTTTCCATGTCACTGCAAAACAAAGCATGTTGAATGTACTTATAATTTGTGACATGACTATGTAATTGCATGTAAAGAACCCAAATAACAATAATAAGGGTTAAATGTTTAAAATAACTGCATCTGTACCTCTCTTCTCTGTAGTGACCACCAGGGCCTCAGCAGCCTCTCCCCAGCCTTTTCTTGTCTGTGCTGTAAGGCGAAACACATAAACACTCTCTGGTTTCAGGCCAGTGGCTGTATACTGACGCGCACTGGGGCTGAGTACATCCACTGTGGCTGAGTTGCTGTTGGAGGAGTTTCGCCGATAGGTGATCTGATAAGCTAGAAGAAATAGAACACATGATAAGAAAGACAATCATATAATAAATAGTACCGTATCATGAAATAGGCCCTGCTGCGTTTTAATTTATGTCACAGATTCAAACTCACCGAGAATAATGCCGTTGGGCTGGGCTGGGGGCTGCCAGATTAGCCGGACTGAATTGGTTCTGACCTCAGGAAAAAGGATTCCTACTGGGGGTCCAGGCACTGAAAGCAGAAATGAATGACTCACTGAGAAGAAAGATAGTGCACAAAGAACAAAGCAATCAACCCATGTAAGCAGATATATGGAGGTATATGGTTTGATCCCTTACCATCGTCCAGTGTGCGTTCCAGGATTGGAGGTGAACTGGGCACACCATCTCCAATGCGGGTGAAGGCCATCACCTGGATCTCGTAGAGGACATACTTGTCCAGGCCTGTCAGCTGGACACTGTGGCTGGTGTTCCCCTCCACAGTCCAGAAATGCAAAGCTGAGTCTGAGTCTTTCTCCCTGTATACTACCTGAGAGACAGAGAATATAGATACTGAAGGCTATTCCAGGTTTTACATCATCATTGACACTGTCCCTGCTATATTACAGAGAGGGAGAGAAAGGCTTTAGAAAAAGAAAAGAAAAAAAAAACTTTGATTGCCTTGTAGCCCAGGATAAGGCCATTACGGTCTGGTTCTGGCACCTCCCCCCACCGCACCAAGACACTGCTGGAGGTTGTGGCAAAGGCAGAGACATTGGCCGGTCCACTGGAAGGCACTGCATGAAAAACCCACATTAATAGTTAGAGCAGGACAAGTTCAGCTCCAGTCGTGAGGGGTTTTATGCTAGCCCAATTTGGGGATTCACAAAATGGAAATAATTAAACTATGTTGGTCTCCAGGATACCTGATTTAGGGCATATACAGTATTTAAGGCAGTTTTACAGTTACCATGTTTAAATGAGCAAAAATGGGCCATAATCTCACAATGCTGAACAATGACTACAAGTTGATAATACTATACTGTAACTATCTAGTGACAATCATTTTTTGCATAGTTAATCTTCCTCGACACTCCTTTTGAAATACTTGCCATTCTGGATATTCATTTAATTGTACTAATACGCCAAATAAAACCAAGTTCAGAGCACTCTCACCCGACTCTCTGGTTCTGGCATGCACTGGCTGGCTCCATGGTCCTGATCCAATACCATTTACGGCCTGCACGCGGACCTCATATTCCGTCCACTCCTCCAAGTCCTCTACGGTGAACTCTCTCTCCAGCCTGTCTGAGATGATGTGGGACAGAACTCCCGCTTTTGAGTTGGCCCGAGAGTACTGTACCCTGTAACCAACCAGCTCTGGATTCCCATTGTACTCCCACTCTGGCAAGGGCTGCAAAAGGCAGTGAAATTAAACATCACTTTATAGTATACCATAACTGTGCTAATAACAATGTAATGAAAAAACTGTGGCTTGTAAACTCAATCATTACCACATTTTTGTTCATAAGTGCAAGAAGAGATGTTTTATTATGATTTGACATTGACCAAAAGCCAGTATACACTCTTGTTTTCTGTATAGAAATCTTTTATATTTGTGCCTTTTTTGCTGTTAAAAAAATAGACTGTCAAAGCAGAATATAAATCAAATGTACTTCATTGTGTGTTTCTGCAATTCAAAATGTAAGTACAAAGTTATGTGCACTACAGCGAAAAGACATTAATAACTCTAGATGCCCAAGCATTAAACACTTGCAGCCAAAAAAAAGTACTTTAGCTTTTGTCAGACTGTTAGTTATGGAATGCAGTCTGATCTGATACATTTTTTGGACATATACCTACCACCCATCGGAGCCAAAGGCTGGTCTCGCTGGCTGTTCGCAGGGTGACATTGGCAGGGGCAATGTCTGGTGGAGCCTGCAGGGTTTGGATCTTCCTAGAGGGCTGGCTGGGAGGACTGGTACCCACTATGTTTACCTGACGCATACGGAACCTACAAGCAGGGGTTAAATAGGAAATGAATGGGGGAGCCAAACGTCTTTCCACCAATATAGAAACAATATGGTTCAGATTATATATTATTATATGGGGTTCTCAACATTTATATAATGTCAAGGTGATTAAAACTATACATTACAATTCCACAAATTGGTTATGAAAGTAATACAAATCCAAATAAATAGGCTTGTGTTGTAGACCTAGATAGACCTAGGCTACTTAGAGCCAATATTCCAAACATGGATTGGGCATAGTCTTTGACTAAAAATATATCCTACAGTGATTCATCATTTACATTTCAATTTAATCCAAGATTAGACCTCATCATTTTCTGGGAATCCAGCCCATAATATCTGAAGTATAATGAATCAATTTATGCAACAAGTTGAAGAAAAGTCAGACTGAGAATGAGAATGTGGCACTGTACCCCAACACATAAGAGTGCTATATAGAATATACCTATAGAAGGTGTATGGGTTAAGGCCCTCTACCACCAGAGAACGTGCATCCGGCTCATTAGATAGCTGATGGACTGTGACCCACTCCTCATTTTCCCCTATCACACCAATCTGGCCCAGACAAAGAGGGAAAGAGGTGGGTATTCTGATTATTCAGAGGTAACATATGAAGATAGTACAGGGAGACTGGGACTGAGGCTTTTTGCATTACCTGAGCCTCTACTACCCAGCGGGAGATGGAGGTCTTGCCATCATAGCCGGGTTTGAACTGCAGGGCCACTGAGCGCGGGCCGATGTTGGAGATGGCAATATTGGTAGGGGGCCCTGGCATTTCTGCAGGAACATGAACATGAGAGAAGAGAAAAAAGCTGTCAAAAGAGCCATATATTGAAACTACTGTGTTACACTTCATTTTGATAGTTCCCCATAGCTTACCTAAATGCTTAACAAGCCATCTAGTGAAACAGCTAATTATCAACAATGTTAGGGGTTGGGCTTACAACATCTACAAAGAACCTCCAATGGACAAGAAAAATAGTGTAAGTGGATGTTGCTTAGCAAATAACCAAGACTGTCATCTGTTGAACTTAAATGTCACATGTAGGGCTTCATCATTATGATGATACAATATCAACATCATGTTACCGCCCATCGAGATAAGCTTTTCTGAACACATTTTGGGTATTCTGTGTTTCCACAATGCTGACCAACAGCTTTTCATAACAAGGGAGATCACAGCCAAAATTAAACATTTACCCATCACTACATCAGCTGTAAAAATGCCTACTTGCATCCTACAGCGATGCCACAATTGTCCCTAGAGTGAGATTTTCCACTTCAAAACCAGAAAAAAATAGCTTTGATGTGGATGCTTGAAGGCAGGTAACTGGCTGAGATGGAAGCCAGAGAGCTAATATTACTGCTAGTGGAATATCACGAACATATTGGATATGTGCACAGTCAGGATTTTGGTATCACCGTGAAGGAGGTTCTCAATGGTTGTATGACATATTTGTATAAGGCATGCTGGGTGTTGTAGTGCAAGAATATTGACAAACAAAGCTCCAAAAAAGAAATAAAAGTCTAAATGCTATCAAGCCAATGAGGATAAGAAATTAGCTATTGTACAGATAACAAATAACATTTTAA